>NC_092752.1:2049263-2404263 GCF_047496795.1 Chiloscyllium punctatum
GGATTAGCTGATCATTATCACATTGCTATCTGTGGGAGCTTGCTGTGTAACTGCCATATTTCCTACACTTCAAAACATCAAGCACTCTGGGATACTGCAAAAGGCTCTTACTTAAATACAAAGCCAGCACACTGTATTGAATCTATCTGAATTTTTGTAGCTAGTATAAGGGTACATTACCTCATTTTCATCCATGCTGCTGCAAAACGCCACTGTATAAAGAGGTGCCTCAGGAATCCCAAGTTATGTTGTGAAAGCTATAGACAGCTTCATTAGAGGATTCAGTGGTTTCTAGCTGAGCCTGAGCTCTCAGAGGGTTAACTTTGGGGAACTTTCTGCTGGTGACAGATGTCACAAGTCAGGTACAGGGCAGGAATACTGACAGCACAACCTGAATTCACCACCAGAGGGAGCCAGTTTTTAATGAATAAAAGATAATGATATCAAAAACAATGAATCAATAATGGTCTACAATGAAAACCTTTCAGCAGCTGCATTTGATATTCACCCGCATGTTTCCAGCTAATTACTACTACAATGTTGATCAGGTCCCACACCTTACCTAAACTAAGTGCTGCACAAAAATAAGCAATAATAATAAGAAACCTTCATAATCATGAGTTTCAGAATGGCAACATGAATTATTTTCAACATTATTAGCTGTGGCTCACTGATAGACCATAAAAAGTAGGAAGAGGAGTACGCCATTCCGCCCTGAGCCTGCTCTGCCATTCAATAGGATCATGACTGATCAAACATTCCTCGTGTCCTCTTTCCCCGTAACTCTTGATTCCCTCAATGATCAAATCTCAGCCTTAAATATACACAAGGAGTCTGCCTGACAGATCTCTATGGCATGGAGTTCCAATGACTCAAGAGAAGAAATTCCTCCTCATCTTATCTTAAACTGGTGCGCCTTAATTCTGAGACTGTGCCCTGGCCCTTCACAACTCTGAACCAGAGTGGGTTCAACTTCCTATGAAACATTTCAGTGCAAACACGAGTTGACACACACAGTGCTATCACAGGTCAGAGGGAGAGCCGCACCATTGGATGGTTGGTGTTGAGGGAGAGCCGTGCTGTCAAGAGGGTCAGTGTTGAGCATGCACCACACTGCGGAAGGAGGGTCAGGACAATAGCTTTAAAAAAAAATACTGCAGATGCTGGAAACATAAAACAAACACAGACAATGCTGCAGAAACTCAGCAGGTCTGGCATCTGTAGAGGCACAGAAACAGAATTCACATTTCAAGGTGAAGAGTCATACAGGACTTGAAATGTTAACTTTCTCTCGAGAGATGCTGCCAGACCTGAGTTTCTCCAGCAATTTCCTGTTTTCTCTACAACAATATAATACCTTCTAAAAATACTACATTAGCAATAAAATGGTTGAGATGTGACAAAACACACCTCCAGGAGGAGACAGCCAGCCAAGGAGATGTTTTCCTGTTCGACTGCGAGATGGAGAGCAGTGCGACCTGCTTGCTGCTCCAGAGAATCCACATCAACATCGGCTGCAATCAGCTGCCTCAGTGATGACAGACTATTCGCTAACACAGCCAGGTGGACAACATTGAAACCTAAAAGAAGATAGCATAAGATTAGTAACTATGTGTTAGTTTACAAACTAATAATGCTATTTGTAACTTTTGATTGTTGTCACAACAATCGAAGAATGATCCATGTCCTGAGCGATGGGAAATTTGGTACCAAATTAGAACTGTCAGTTCGAAACAATGTCTTTTTAGAAAGAGGGTGGAGGAAAGGAAACATGGTGTCAATGAATACAGAAACTTTGTCCACATCAAAGTACTCAATGAAGTAAATCAACAAATGCAGAGAATTCATCTTTCTCCAGAAACACCAGTGTCAGAGTTGTCAGTGAAAGTGATTTGAAAAATGTGTTGCTGGAAAAGCGCAGCAGGTCAGGCAGCATCCAAGGAACAGGAGAATCGACGTTTCGGGCATAAGCCCTTCTTCAGGAATGAGGAGGGTGTGCCAAGCAGGCTAAGATAAAAGGTAGGGAGGAGGGGCTTGGGGGAGGGGCGTTGGGAATGCGATAGGTGGAAGGAGATTAAGGTGAGGGTGATAGGCCGGAGACGGGATGGGGGTGGAGAGGTTGGGAAGAAGATTGCAGGTTAGGAAGGTGGTGCTGATTTCGAGGGTTGGGACTGAGATAAATTTGGGGGAAGTGAAAGTGATTGGAAGAGTGACCTCTGTTCAATGTAGAACACCCGATCAAAGCATTCAGCATCAATCTTCAATGTAAGGATCATTCACAGCATTCCAAAAATAATCAATTAATCAATCATAGATCAAGGGCTAAAGGTGGGGAACAAATGAATAATGTAACTTTTACATGAGAAGAGAAGCAGACTAACCATTCTCATTCATCTACCTGCTGTTTTACTTCAATACATTTGGTTCTTAAATGTTTCAGCTTTTCATTCTCAAGCTTCTGTCTGAATGCTAACTAACAGCATTCTGTCTGCAAATATAATTGGAATTACTTTTAGTTTTTATGCCATATATCATGAAAACCTCAGTATCATGAATCTTAAGGGGAATAATCTTCTAAGGATCCATTACAAATCATCACCATTCACTTTGGAATCATAAATAGTTCAGCACAGTGGGCAGGTCCCACACCGCACACCAGAAAAATCATGGATTTAAAAATTTTAAATTTAATAATTTAAAAATCATCTATTTCAGAGTCATGAATATAAATCCCAACTCAAAACCATGTGCAGGACTAAGCCAGCGTCGTACTGTCAGAGGGTCAGTGCTGAGGGAGCGTCGCACTGTCAGAGGGTCAGTGCTGAGGGAGCGTCGCACTGTCAGAGGGTCAGTGCTGAGGGAGCGTCGCACTGTCAGAGGGTCAGTGCCCAGGGAATGCCGTATTGCTGGAGGATCAGTGCTGAGGGAGCACTACACCTTTGGAAAGACTATTTTTCAAATGAAAAATAAAACTTTAGAAGCCATCTTCCTGGTTCAATCAACAAAAAAATATCCATGACCATTATTTTTAATGAAAAGTTATTCTCTCTCATTTAATACACTTAAAGAACCTCTTTGGATTCATCTTAATCTTCTCAGTTAAGGGTATCTCGTGCCCCCTTTTCACCCTCCTGATTTCCTTCGACAGTAAACTCTTGTATTCCCTGTATACCTCCAGGGATTCCCTTAATCCCAGCTGCCTGCACCTGAGCCATGCCTCCTTTTTTCAGGTCAAAACCTCAATATCTCTCGTCATCCAGGGTTCCCTATTCCTGTCAACTTTGTCTTCCCCCTCACAAGAACATAAAGATCTTGAACTCTCACTTTTAAAGGCCTCCCACCTGCCAGAGGTCCCTTTGACTGGAAACAAACTACTCCAATCAATCCCTGCAAGCTCCTGTCCAACTCTATCAAAATTCACATTGCCTCAGTTTAGAACTTGAACCTGTGGACCAGTTTTGTCCCTCTCCATAACTAGTTTAAAATGAATAGAACGATGGTCACTGGTCCGAAAGTGCTCTGCCACCACCTGTCCTGCCCTACTTCCCAAGAGTAGGTCGAGTTTTGCCCCTTCCCAAATAGGACCCTCTATTTCCTGCTTGAGGAAACTTCTCTGAACGCACTTAATGAATTCCACCCTATCTAAGTCTTTCACTGTACGGCAGTCCCAGTCTATATTAGGAAAATTAAAATCCCCCACTATGACACCCCTATTGCTCCTGCAAGTCTCCCCAATCTCCTTGCATATTTGTTCCTCTAATTCCCGTTAACTATTTGGGGGCCTATAGTACAACCCCTAATACAAACCTATAGTAACGTCACCATCCCCTTCTTATTTCTTAGCTCCACCCACAAAGCCTCACTGGATGTTCATTCAGTTATTTAACTCTGAATACTGCTGTGATACTCACCTTAATCAAAAATGCAACTCCCTCTCCCCTCCTTCCACCACCCCAGTCCTGCCTAAAGCACCTGTACCCTGGCACATTAAGCTGCCAGTCCTGTCCTTCCCTTAGCCGTGTTTCTGTAATGGCTATAATATCCTAGCTTCACATACCCATCCATGCCCTGAGTTTATCAGTCTCACCTGTAGCTTTCTTGCATTGAAATAGATGCAATTTAAGCCAACTGGCATTCCTCGCTCCCTGTATTGTTCTAGCCTGACCTGTCTTTTCACTTTACTATTTCTGAATACAGTATCTCCTTCTAGCCTCAATGTGTCTCAATTTTAACACTAGATGGAGCTTAATTTAGATAAATGTGAGATAAGGCAAATCAGGCAGGACTTATACACTTATGGCAAGGTTCTGGGGAGTGTTGCCAAACAAAGACACCTTGGAGTGCAGGTTCATAGTTCCTTAAAAGTGGAATCGCAGGTAGAAAGGGATAGTGAAGAAGGTGTTTAGCATGCTTGCATTTATTAGTCAGTGCACTGAGTACAGAGGAACCTCGAATATCCGAACGGGATGGGTGGGCACTATTTTGTTCGCCTAATTGATTATTTGGTCAATTGATTCAAAGCCTTTCCTCTGGGGCTCGGAGTTTTCTGTTAAGTCTGCTCCCCGTTCAGGAGACGAGGCAGCAGCACACTGCACTGCCTCGTCCAACTCCAGGGAAAGTGTGTGGGGAAAGACAGAGGGCGGGAGGTTGGTCATTCAGAGATGGTGCCTGGACTCCCATCAGTCTGGGACTGTTCTTGGCAGTATTTTAGTAAGCCAGGTTCACTTTTAATCACTGTAAACAAAAGATGCAATCACTGTTGGAAACACTTCTTTGATGTAATGTTTCTATGATGATCTCGAAATCTCCTTCGTATAATCCGATATTCAGTTCCTCTGTATAGGTGTTGGAATGTCATGTTGGGGTTGTACACTCATTGGTAAGGCCACTTTTGGAATACTGCGTGTGACTCTGGTCTCCCTGCTATAGGCAAGATGTTGTTAAACCTGAAATGGTTTAGAAAAGATTTACAAGGATATTGCCAGGGTTGGAGAGTTTGAGCTATAGGGAGAAACTGAATAGATTGGGGCTATTTTCCCTGGAGTGGAGGCTGAGGGATGATCTTTTAGAGGTCTATAAAATCATGAGGGACATGGATAGAGTGAATAGTTGCCAGAAGAAATGGTGGAGGCTGGTACAACTACAACATTTAAAAGGCATCTGGATGGGGACATGAATAGGAAGGGTTTCGAGGGATATGGGCAAAATGCTGGCAAATGGGACTAGATTAGTTCAGGTTATCTGACCGGCATGGACGAGTTGAACTCAAGAGTCTGTCTCCATGCTGTACATCTCAATGACGTTATCTGTGGCTCCCCAAATGAAAAGAATCCATTCTCACAATCAGACCATTGCTCGGTTACAATTTCTTGCCCTTTATGTTTAAAGCTGAATATAATATTCTGCTTTTTAAAAATAATGATTTGACTGATTAAGTCTGTTTCACCCAATTTCTTCTCATTCTTTAGCTAGTTCTTCACAACGATTCAAAGGTTGAAGCCCGTATCTGGTAAATCAGTTTCACTTCACAGATTACTGGTATGGAAAGA
The DNA here is from genome assembly GCF_047496795.1 of Chiloscyllium punctatum. Classification (NCBI taxonomy): domain Eukaryota; kingdom Metazoa; phylum Chordata; class Chondrichthyes; order Orectolobiformes; family Hemiscylliidae; genus Chiloscyllium; species Chiloscyllium punctatum. Next base: position 2,054,813 of record NC_092752.1, read on the forward strand.
AAATGGAAACATTGCGCTGTTACAGTACGAGCTGCTCCTTTGACCTTGGGACAGATATAGTTCTTGGACAAATTAGAGGCAGCTTGGGTGACACGGTGGCTCAGTGGTTAGCACTGCTGCCTCACATCACCAGAGATCCAGGTTCATTTCCCGCCTCGGGCAACTGTGTATGGAGTTGGCACATTCTCCCCGTGTCTGCGTGGGTTTTCTCCGGGTGCTCCGGTTTCCTCCCACAATCCAAAGATGTGCAGGTCAGGGTGAATTGGCCATGCTAAATTGCCCATTGTGAGAGGTGTATTAGTCAGGGGTAAATGTAGGGAAATGGGTCTGGGTGGGTTACTCTTTGGAGGGTCGGTGTGGACTTGTTGGGCCGAAGGGCCTGTTTCCATACTGTAGGGAATCTAATCTAATCTAAGATTCACCATAAAATCCCACCACCTTGACAGAAAACCAAACCCCTTTATAAATTCTACAACAGAACTTGTGTGTCCATACTGATGCACAGCCAAAGATCTCAATGGTATAAATTGTAAAAGTAAACATAACCATAAAAACCAAAACACTTTGAAGAATAGTTACTTATTCTAATAAAAGTGTCATGAGGAATAAAGGCCCCAATTGTCCCTTTCGCTCTAGATGAGATGCTCAATGTTAACATGAGCTTTAACAAATCTGCAGTGCAGCCACCAGAGGTCCCCAGCTATTATCCCAGCTGACCCTGATTTCTCCATCTACAAACCTGCATTATTTGGCAAATGGAGGAGTTCTAGTAGAGTCTTGTTCTTTTTGCTTAGGAGGACATTGAGCACCTTCACATCTCCCTGCTGTGCTGCCAGGTGTAGAACAGAGTTCCCATGGCAATCCAGGAGACCCATATCAGCTCCAGCTTGAAGCAATAACTCCACCACCTTGGCCTGTCTTGTAACAACTGCCAGGTGCAATGGTGTCTAGAAGTAAACAAACCATCGATCAATATTACAGACAATAATGAATTCAATCTCTTTGGACTGGAGCAGGAATACAAATGGTACACTCCAGTAGTCAATGTATAATTGCTTAAATAAGGCATCTGAGTAGAAGTGAACTTGATGGAAATCCATGGAAATGCTCTATTGGGTGGAGTCATACCTAACACACAGGAAGATAGTTGTTGTAGGTCAGTCATCTCCACAGGAGTTCCTCTGGGTGGTGTCCTTGGCCCAACCATATTGAGCTCCTCCATTACAAACTTCCTTCCATCACGTCAAAAGAGTGGATGTTCACTGTTTGTTGTGAAATTCTCAATATCCATTCAAATTTTGCAGATAATTAAGTAGTCCTTGTCCCCACACAGCCAGACCCTAAACAACTTCTAGGCTTGAGTTGATATGGAAAAGTAACATTCAAGTCACGTTTGTCTGGCAATGATCACCCTTTGACATTTAAAGGCACAATCATCATGAGGTATCATGGCATTTTCCCCACTTGCCTGGATGAGCACAGTTCTAACAACACTCAAGAATCTTGACACCATCGGCACCACATTCACCACTCCCAATATTCACTCCCTCCAACACTGATTCAGTAGCAACAATATGTATTCATCTATAAGATGCGCTGCAGAAACTCTCAAAAGCTCCTCAGACAGCACCTTCGAAACCCACCTTCGCTACCATCTAGAAAGACACAGATCGCAGATATCTTCAAGTTCCTTTCCAAACAATTCACCACCCTAACTCGGAAATATATCACCAATCCTTCAGTGTCACTGGGTCAAAACCCTGGAATTCCTTCTCTAACAGCATCGTGGGTCTACCTACAGCACATGGACTGCAGTGGTTTAAGAAGGCAGCTCACCATTTTCTCAACAGTATTTAGGTACATGCAACAAATGGTGACACAGCCAGCAAAGCTCAAATCCTGTGAATGACTAAAAATATGTTTGATTGTTCTTGTGTACAATGGTGCACCTCTGAAACTATCTGACCACACTGAAGTAGGAGGCTTGAAAAGTAGTGAGGAGGGACTGAAAATATTAGGACCAAGGAAATTAGACAGATTATCATCACCCTGTACCTCTGGATTACTGGAGAGGGAGAAAATCACTACTTATGAAATGAGGCAAATAGTCAGGCTGATGGTACATGCAATTAAGACAGCTCAGTGCATCACAACACATTTTGGTGATTGTAATACAGAGCCCATTGAAAGGGTGACTGAACAGTGAGAGTTGCAGATTCAAATTCAGTATCCAACAAGAGTGGACCAACAATACAGAGATCAAGAATTCAAATCTCAACATGGTTCAATTAAATTGTAAATTGAGGAAATTGTGGCTAGCATCAGCAATATGTCCAGGAAAGCTGCTGGATTGTTCTGAAAACCCATCAACTCATTACTTAACTTCAAGGTGCAATTGACCATCTTGCTCTGTCTGAATCTAACAACCTGAATCTGACTGTAGAGTAACTAGGGATGAACAAATAAATAGCTGTATTTAAGAACAAACTTGCAAATGTTCCTGTCTAATGAGTTCAGACAAAAAATCATTCGAAATTCCCATCTACATTTGGGGTTTATAGAGGAGTACAGACTTCAGAACAAAAGATGGAATGCAAACTTTGCAGAAAACGTGCTTTCTTTAGACAGAGAGAAAACTTTTAAATCATAATTAGCCTGAAGTATAGGTTCACCAGAATAATCCCAGCAATGACAAATTGTAGTAGAAACATGTCTGTTTGGGAAATCATTAATTTAAGAGTGTGTCAAATGTGAAAGTTTAGAGAACTTTATTTGTGCAATGCGTCATTGTAGCACAGAATATTTTATCCCATGGAATGAGATATATCAGAACCATTTCACCTTTATGGGGAGATTTGGATAATAATTAAAACAGTAGCAATGGGAGAGCACAGAGCAGTGGAATTTGTTTGGGATTAATACAGAGCTATGGGAAGACTGTAGCGCAGTAGAATTTATTTGGAATTTTTCAACAAAGATCACAAACAGATAAGATGGGCTGAATGGTCCAATCCTTGACTTTGTTTGGTCTACCACTGCTTTGGGCTCCACAAGCTGGAAATTATACTGTCATATAAAACTGTTCGTCAATTTTATAAATGATCTGGATGTAGGTGTAGAAGGATGGGTTAGTAAATTTACAGATGACACGAATGGTAGGCAGAGTTGTGGACACTGCTGAAGGATGTTGTGGGTTACAGAGGGACATAGATAAGATTCAGAGCTGGGCTGAGAAGTGGCAAATGGAGTTTAATGCAGAAAAGTGTGAGGTAGTTCCCTTCAGAAGTAGTAACAGGAATGCAGGTGTCCAGGTACATAAATCCCTGAAAATTGCCACCCAGGTTGATAGGGTTGTTAAGGCGGCACATGGTGTGTTGGAGTTTATTGGCAGGGGGTTTGAGTTTCGGAACCATGGGGTCATGCTTCAGTTGTACACGACACTGGTAAGGCCGTATCTGGAGTACTGCGTACAGTTCTGGTCACTGCATTAAAGGAAGGATGTGAAAGCTTTGGAAAGGGTCCAGAGGAGATTTACTAGGATATTGCTTGGTATGGAAGGAAGGTCTTGCGAGGAAAGGCTGATGGAACTGAGGCTGTTTTCATTGGAGAGAAGGAGGTTGAGAGGGACTTAATCGAGATGTATAAGATAATCAGAGGATTAAATTGGGTAGACAGTGAGAGCCTTTTTCCTCGGATGGTGAAGGCTAACATGAGGGGACATAGATTTAAATTGAAGGATGATAAATTTAAGACAGATACCAGCGGTAGTTTCTTTACTCAGAGAGTAGTAGGGGTGTGGAACGGCCTGCCTATAACAGTAGTGGACTCGCCGACGTTAAGGACATTTAAATGGGCATTGGACGTACAATTGGATAATAAGGGAACGGTGTAGGTTAGATGGGCATCAGATTAATTTCACAGGTCGGCGCAACATCGAGGTTGAAGAGCCTATACTGCCCTGTTCTAAAACATGTAGGATTAGAAAGATTAAGACAACTTATATTTTTCAAAAAAGGATAAAATATGTAAATACTGATAGGTCAATACCTGTTCAAATAGCAGAAGGAGAAGTGTCATGCAGTCAGTGTCTGCAATTCTCACTTCAAACCTCCAATTAAACAGCTGTTTTAAATTGCAGTCCCTTATGTGTACTGTCCAACCCCAGTGAATCTTACCTGAATCTTCCCTGAGTATATGTACCTGATAAAGATCGTTCCTCATGTTGATGATATCTTGTCCGGGAAGGCTGATAATAACTTGCAAAAGATGTTGAACCACTCCAGATTGGAAATGAATAATTGCAAGATGTAAAGCTCTGTCAGTGACATCAAAAGGCAAAGAAAAATCATTGAATGTGGTAGTCTATATACCTTGAACAAAATAGTTAATGGTCCTAGAGATCTTACAATTTTACAGCACCAAAGGACATAAAAACATACCAATTAGGAACAGAATTAGCCCATCTAGACCCTTGAGTCTGTTCTGCCATTCAATAAAAGTTTGGCTGATCAATTTGAGTTCTAAATTCTACATTCCCATCTATCCCCAATAATCCATCATTCCCCATCTAACAAGAATCTATCCATCTCTCACTTAAAAATATTAAATTATTTTGCCAGCTCCACTCTCTGAGACAGACAGTATTAAAGTCATACTCATACAACTCTCCTCACCTCTGTCCTGAGAAGGTGACCTCTAATTTTTAAGCAAAGTCTTCCCCATTACTGGGCCGATCCACAAGAGGAAAGGTTTTTTCACACAGCTGGTTTTGAATTGTTGAATAATTTCACACCACAGACGGTGTGGATTCAACATTGTGGAGGGTCTTAAAATTTTTGTTTTCCGGGAGAATCAAGGAATGTGGGGAGTGAGCAGGAAAGTGAAGGCTGATGATGAGGGATGACTTTATCGAAGGATAGGTCAGTCTTGAGGGGCCGAATAGACCACTCCTGCTGCTGTTTCTTTTGATGGCACCATTGCATGTTGGATACACTAGGCAAGTCTGACTTTTGGTACCACTCAATGCTTCAGACAGATTTTTTTATAAATAATGCCACACAGGGCTGTTCACCTTGAGGCCTTGCACTTTGCAGCATGAATAAAGCCTCTTGTATTTCTCACACTGCAACGTGGCTCACACTATTTACCAACACTCTAACAGTTGCTGTTGGGGTAAAGACCCTCTGCAATGTGGGCGTGGCTTCTTGAGATTTGGGTGGTGAAGGGAGATTTAAAGACAAAGGTTGCTGCAATACAGGAAATGTAACGTTTGGACAATAAATTTCACTTTACTTCGCACTCTGAAAAAAGATGAAATTAATAAAATGGAAAAGAATACTGGCTTCAATACCCATGGGGATGGCCTCAACTGAGACTTTGGGTTCATGCCACACTATAGCTAACCCCATTGCACTGTACACACCCTCTCTCACATACACACACTCTCACACCAACACAAGACCCTCTCTCATACACAAGCTGTCTCTCAAAAGCACACTGATGTACCCCCGCACTCATACCCACATGCACCCTCACACAGGCTTATACCCCATCACACTCACACATACTTGACCAAGCTTACACACACTCTTTCACTCTGTCTCTCCTGCATGCATAGACATATAAGTTTATGGGGTGAATTTGTATTTGCAAAATTATGTTTTGTTTTGCTGAAAACTGCATAAAGCATGTAAGATTCTGTGAGCCTCAGTTTAGAAATAGAACCAGTCTGACTCAACAATGGGACACAGACAGACTTTAACCTCACATCTTTAATGCAACATCTAAGCAGAGATGGCACCTTTTGTTAGAAAAGCTGAAATTATGTTGAGAATGTAACTTAAAAGGAGTTCTGGGAATTACATATTAAAGAACAGTAAATAGCATATCCCAATCTAAAAGATGAAAGACTTAATGTAAATTTATTTAATATATCATTATGGCTCCATGACACTGTAATCCTTTTGCTACAAATTCTGTGTCATATGGTCCTGTTCCACAACCACCTGATGAAGAGGCAGTGCCCCAAAAGCTAGTGCTTCCAAGTAAACCTGTCGCACTATAACCTGGTGTTGTTTGATTTTTAACTTTATCCACCCCAGTCCAACACCAACTCCTCCAAATCATGACTTTGAAAATGGTCTACTGATGCAATATTCTTATTAGAAGATAGAACATCACAGCACAGTACAGGCCATTCAGCCCTCAATGTTGCATCGACCTGTGGAACCAATCTGAAGCTCATCTATCCTACACTATTCCATTTTTATCCATATGTTTATCCAATGACCATTTAAATGCCACTAAAGTTGGCGAGTCTACTACTGATGCAGGCAATGTGTTCCAAGCCCCTACTACTGAGTAAAAAAACTCCCTCTGACATATGTCCTATATCTGTCATCCCTCAACTTAAAGTTATGCCCCCTCACGTTAGCCATCACCATCCAAGGAAAAAGGTTGTCACTGTTCACCCTATCTAACCCTCTGATCATCTTATGTGCCTCAATTAAGTCACCTCTCAACCTTCTCTCTAATGAAAACAGCCTCAAGTCCCTCAGCCTTTCCTCGTAAGACCTTCCCTCTATACCAGGCAACATCCTAGTAAATCTCCTCTGAACCCTTTCCAAAGCTTCCACATCCTTCCTATAATGCAGTGACCAGAACTATACACAATACTCCAAGTGCAGCCGCACCAGAGTTTTGCACAGCTGCAGCATGACCTTGTGCCTCCGAAACTCAATCCCTCTACCAATAAAAGCTGAAACACTGTATGCTTTCTTAACAACCCTATCAACCTGGTGGCAACTTACAGGGATCTATATACGTGGACACCGAGACCTCTTTGCTCATCTATACTACCAAAGCTCTTACCATTGGCCCAGCACTCTTCCTTCCTGTTGCTCCTTCCAAAGTGAATCACCTCAAATGTTTCCACATGAAACTCCATTTGCCAGCTCTCAGCCCAGCTCTGCAGCTTATCTACGTCCCTCTGTGACCTGCAACATCCTTCGGCACTATCCACAACTCAACCAACCTTAGTGTCATCCACAAATTTACTAACCCATCCTTCCACATTCTCATCCAGGCCATTTATAAAAATGACAAACAGCAGAGGCCCCAAAACAGGTCCTTGTTGAACCCCACTAGTAACTAAACCCCAGGATGAACATTTCCCATCAACCACCACCCTCTGGCTTCTTTCAGCTAACCAATTTCTGATCCAGACCCCCAAATCACCCTCAGTCCCATGCCACTGTATTTTGTGCAATAGCCTACCGTGGGGAACCTTATCAAATGCCTTACTGAAACCCATATACACCATATCAACCGCTTTACTCTGTATGGTCACCATCTCAAAGAACTCAATAAGGTTTGTGAGACACGACTGACCCTTCACAAAATTGTGTTGACTATCCCTAATCAACTTATTCCTCTCTGGATGATTATAAATCCTATTTCTTATAACCTTTTCCAACACTTTACCTACAACCGAAGTAAGGCTCACTGGTCTATAATTACCAGGGTTGTCTCTGCTCCCGTTCTTGTACAAGGGGACATTTGCTATCCTCTAGTATTCTGGCACTATTCCTGTCGACAATGACGACATCAAGATCAAAGCCAAAGACCTTGGCTTCCCAGAGAATCCTGGGATAAATCCCATCTGGCCCAGGGGACTTATCTATTTTCACACTTTCCAGAATTGCTAACACCTCCTCTTTGTGAACCTCAATCCTATCTAGGTGAAAGTGAGGACTGCAGATGCTGGAGATTAGAGTCGAGATTAGTGTGGTGCTGGAAAAGCACAGCAGGTCAGGCAGCATCCGAGGAGCTGGAGAACCATTATTCCTGATAAAGGGCTTTTGTCCAAAACGTCGATCCTCAATCCTGTCAAGTCTAGTAGCTTGTATCTCAGTATTCTGCTCAATAACATTGTCTAAGGATTTATAATTATAAACACTTGAAGCTATGTATGTTGTTAAATAGTAAAGGTATGATTTTAACCTTAACCAGAGTGTTGGGGTGGAGAGACCAAACTGCCATTTGAAGAGATAACATCTGTCAGCTCTCAGAGAAAGCACCATCTAACTAATAAAGGCACCTCTTAGCTAATATTCCAGAATTCACAGAGAGAACAACTCTGACAGAAGAACTGACACAAGAACTCAATGAAGAGAGGCATTCCTGATGCGACAATTCAAAGGAGGTGGTGTTCCTGAAATAAGATCAGTGGAGAGGGCATGGGGCATTCTGGAAGATGTATCCTAGCTGAGAGACTAAATTCTATTGTTCTATTATATAAGTGAGACTTGTATTTTATTGGAACAGATTACCATTAGAATTTTGTTTTATGTAAGAATAGTTAGTAGTTAGAGGGGAATTGTTTGGTGTTTTATAAATCTGTTCACTGTTGGGAGTTAGATAAATAAATTGCTACTTGTCGATTAGAGAGAGAAAGGATTTCATTTCATTTAACCACTCCTTTATAACAGACTGGGGAGGGGTGAGAGGTAAGTTATACCCTTATCGTACTACTTTTAACAGATTATAAGGTGAAGCAAGCTTCTCTGGGTGTTTTGGTTTTAGTTATGGGGGGTGGGGCAGTGGGGTCAACCTCCACTTTATAACAGTACACTTTAACAATAACTCATTAGTTGTAAATTGCTTTGGGATGACTACAGTCTGAGATAAATCATAAACACCAGTATTGTATAAAGCAGATGGCCAAACAGCCTATTTTCTGCTGTAAAATTCTCTCTCGTATTGTCTACAATCAATCGGATGAACTTCAATGCCACCTGTAGTGAGCTATATTGCTACAAAGATAATATGATACAACAGCTTGGAATAACTTACGTATCTCCATTTTGGTCCTGAACTGCAGTAAGGTGGCGCTGAACAGCAAGCAGCATCTTGGTATCACCAGTTACAGAATAGTCCAACAAGGCACTGGCATGTCTTTCAGCAAGGCTTAGGGCTTTTTCGAGGAAGCACTGATCTAAAATAAATCACCACAAAAGATTAGTCACTCCACCACATTCAGTAACATTCCATCACTGCAGGTTGCAAATATTTTGTTCTCAACATTATAGTTTTCAATGTTTCTCTTTTTAACCCACCCATCAATGGGTGAAGGGACAGGAGTTACAGACATTGAGAGAGGATAATTTGTAAAAAATTACATACAGTTTGGAATTTGGATTTCAAAATAGATGCAGGTCACATCCGTGAAGAAATTTCTTTAAGAATATGGACAGTCCTTTTGGAAGCGACTTAAATCCAAGATTTTGTCAGTGCACAGATGACTCCAGACCCTTGTGATATTAACATAAGCATTAACAAATGACATCAGAAGAAGCTAGGGTGACAAGTTTTTTAAAAAAATTTATTTTAGAAGACATCTGGGTGAGTTTAGGAGTCAATTTAATTACCCACCTTGGAATAGGATTCAGAGAACAATTCACCTCAGCAGAAGTTTGAAACTTCCAAACCAACAATGTTTAGTTAGAAAATGGCAGGTTATTAGGACTGAGTGTGTTTAGGTTATCAGATATGAAACAAGTTCATGCCAGCAGATTTGGAAAGAATTCATCTCGGGAGGATTTAAACTAGTAAGGTGGGGGGTGGTGGGGGGGGGGGGGGGGGACCCAGGGAGATAGTGAGGAAAGAGATCAATCTGAGACTGGTACAGTTGAGAACAGAAGCGAGACAAACAGTCAGGGCAGGCAGGGACGAGGTAGGACTAATAAATTAAACTGCATTTATTTCAATGCAAGGAGCCTAACAGGGAAGGCAGATGAACTCACGCATGGTTAGAAACATGGGACTGGGATATCATAGCAATTGCAGAAACATGGCTCAGGGATGGACAGGGCTGGCAGCTTAATGTTTCAGGATACAAATGCTACAGGAAGGACAGAAAGGGGGGCAAGGGAGGAGGTGGTGGGTGGGGGTGCGGGGGGTGGCATTTTTGAGAAGGGATAGCATTACAGCTGTGCTGAGGGAGGATATTCCTGGAAATACATCCAGGGAAGTTATTTGGATGGAACTGAGAAATAAAAAAGAGATGATCACCTTATTGGGATTGTATTATAGACCCCCTAATAGTCAGAGGGAAACTGAGAAACAAACTTGTAAGGAGATCTCAGCTATCTGTAAGAATAATAGGGTGATTATGGTAGAGGATTTTAACTTTTCCAACATAGACTGGGACTGCCATAGTGTTAAGAGTTTAAATGCAGAGGAATTTGTTATGTGTGTACAAGACAATTTTCTGATTCAGTATGACCAACTCTTGGGAAATAAGGCAGGGCAGGTGACTGGGGGAGCTCTTTGGGGCCAGCAACCATAATTTTATTCAATTTAAAATAGTGATGGAAAAGGATAGACCAGATCTAAAAGCTGAAGTTCTAAATTGGAGAAAGGCCAATTTTGATGGGATTAGGCAAGAACTTTCGAAAGCTGATTGGGGCAGATGTTCGCAGGTAAAGGTATGGCTGGAAAATGGGAAGCCTTCAGAAATGAGATAATGAGAATCCAGAGAAAGTATATTCCTGTCAGGGTGAAAGGAAAGGCTGGTAGGTATAGGGAATGCTGGATGATGAAAGAAATTGAGGGTTTGGTTAAGAAAAAGAAGGAAGCATATGTCAGGTATAGACAGGATAGATCGAGTGAGTCCTTAGAAGAGTATGAAGGCAGTAGGAGTATACTTAAGAGGGAAATCAGGAGGACAAAATGGGGACATGAGATAGCTTTGGCAAATAGAATGAAGCAGAATCCAAAGAGATTTTACAAATACATTAAGAACAAAAGGGTAACTAGGGAGAGAATAGGGCCCCTTGAAGATCCACAAGGCGGCCTTTGTGCAGAGCCGCAGAAAATGGGGGAGATACTAAATGAGTATTTTGCATCAGTATTTACTGTGGAAAAGGATATGGAAGATATAGACTGTAGGGAAATAGATGGTGACACCTTGCAAAATGTCCACAATACAGAGGAGGAAGTGCTGGATGTCTTGAAACGGGTAAAGGTGGATAAATCCCCAGGCCCTGATCAGGTGTACCCTAGAACTCTGTGGGAAGCTACAGAGGTGATTGCTGGGCCTCTTACTGAGATATTTGTATCATCAATAGTCACAAGTGAGGTGCCGGAAGACTGGAGGTTGGCTAACGTGGTGCTGGTGTGTAAGAAGGGCGGTAAGCACAAACCAGGGAACTATAGACCAGTGAGCCTGACCTCAGTGGTGGGCAAGTTGTTTCAGGGAATCCTGAGGGACAGGATGTACATGTATTTGGAAAGGCAAGGACTGATTAGAAATAGTCAACATGGCTTTGTGCGTGGGAAATCATGTCACACAAACTTAAAGATTGAGTTTTTTGGGCAAGTAACAAAGAGGATTGATGAGAGCAGAATGGTAGATGTGATCTATACGGACTTCAGTAAAGCATTCGACAAGGTTCCCCATGGTAGACTGATTAACAAGGTTAGATCTCACAGAATACAGGGAGAACTAGCCATTTGGATACAGAACTGGCTCAAAGGTAGAAGACAGAGGGTGGTAGTGGAGGGTTGTTTTTCAGACTGGAGGCCTGTGACCAGTGGAGTGCCACAAGGGTCGGTGCTGGGTCCTCTACTTTTTGTCATTTACATAAATGATTTTGATGCGAGCATAAGAGGTACAGTTAGTAAGTTTGCAGCTGACACCAAAATTGGAGGTGTAGTGGACAGTGAAGAGGGTTACCTCAGATTACAACAGGATCTGGACCAGATGGGCCAATGGGCTGAGAAGTGGCAGATGGAGTTTAATTCAGATAAATGCAAGGTGCTGCATTTTGGGAAAGCAAATTTTAGCAGGACTTCCACACTTAATGGTAAGGTCCTAGGGAGTGTTGCTGAACAAAGAGACCTTGGAGTGCAGGTTCATAGTTCCTTGTAAGTAGAGTCACAGGTAGATCGGATAGTGAAGAAGGCGTTTGGTATGGTTTCCTTTATTGGTCAGAGTACCGAGTACAGGAGTTGGGAAGTCATGTTGTGGCTGTACAGGACATTGGTTAGACCACTGTTGGAATACTGCGTACAATTCTGGTCTCCTTCCTATCAGAAAGATATTGTGAAACTTGAAAGGGCTCAGAAAAGATTTACAAGGATAATGCCAGGGTTGGAGGATTTGAGCTATAGGGAGAGGTTGAACAGGCTGGGGCTGTTTTCCCTGGAGCGTCGGAGGCTGAGGGGTGACCTTATAGAGGTTGACAAAATTATGAGGGACGTGGATAGGGTAAATAGGCAAAGTCTTTTCCCTGGGGTCAGGGAGTCCAGAACTAGAGGGCATAGGTTTAGGGTGAGAGGGGAAAGATATAAAAGAGACCTCGGGGCAGCTTTTTCACACAGAGAGTGGTACGTGTATGGAATGAGCTGCCAGAGGAAGTGGTGGAGGCTGGTTCAATTGTAACACTTAAGAGGCATTTGGATGGGTATATGAACAGGAAGCGTTTGGAGGGACATGGGCCAGCTGCTGGCAGGTGGGACTAGATTGGGTTGGGATATCTGGTCAGCATGGATGAGTTGGACCGAAGGGTCTGTTTCCGTGCTGCACTTCAAGGTCTCTTTGTTCAGCAACACTCTAATCTCCAGTGAAGCTACAGTCAGGAATCAGCCAAGTAGGAACTGAAGAGTTGAGATGGTAGATGTGGGAATTGCTCTGGACTGGAGTCTCTGTAACAGATCATGTCAAGAAACAGATTGAAACTTTGTTTAGCTATTCACTTTAGATCTTGCTAACTGTCTTTTTAACTTTTTAAAAGTGAGCTAAACTTTTCAAAAGTTTTTGTTCACTAGATAAACAGAATTTGTTCCGCTGTTGAAGAAAATCTGGAACCTTGTGTGAATATGTCTCAGTGACTAACCACCATGTTAAATAATTAAACAAACAAAACTATGGTTCGTCAAGGTAGATTTCATTGTGGGATCTGATTTATCCGGCATTACCATCAGATGGGATTATAACTAGCAATCATTTATTTTCAGTTTAAAGACTTGTAGTTAAAACACAACACTGAAAACAACCTCTGACAGGATGCGAAAGAAAACATAGTGCACTATTGTGCAGTGTCTCTTTAATATGACAATTGTATAAAAGCAAACTGTATAAAAGATTATTTGAATTTTTTGTCCAGTGTATTTAAAAATATAGTTAAAGGTGTTTTCTTGCCTGTTGTATGCAAAGTGTAGCTACACTGGCACCATCTGGAAACACTGAATATGATGCAAGATTTTACTGCAATACAGTTCATCCTTCTCTCTTCCTCGTGTCCCTCCTCTCCTGCTTCTCCAGTCACTACTTGACATCAGCCAGGGTTTCTGTAATGGTCTCCGTAAGTCTCTGGAATGGGCTCTGGTTATGGGTCTCTGCCGCTACCTCTCCTGTGATGACTGTGTTGGAGTTGGATCCTTGGGCCCGGGGATATGCATGTTCCGTCTCTCCTGTTACCCATCTGATGCTCTTTCAAACTTATCCACCAGCCTTCAGGGCCCGCCACCACAGATGCTTCCACTTCTTCAGTCGCCTGGGCCTAGTTGCAGACCTGGAGCCTCAGCCTAGCCTGTGGAGCAGGGCCAGGGGTGTCAGCCCAGAAAGTGCTCCTCACTCGTCAGACATCCCATGCTGGGGTAGATTCATGCCTGATTCATCCCGGCATTGCCGCTGCTGGAGGCCTCCTCCTTCACTCTGCCTTGGCCCCCACCACTGCCCAGACTTTAAAGAAAAGGAAACAAAGAAAAATAGAAACAAAGAGCAGAAGTAAGAAGAAGAAAACAAAACAAACGAATGAAAGTAGATAGGAGATGGACAAGCCAAGAGCTTAGCCCTGATACTCTGCCACCATTTTGAACGTTGAGGTGCATGAGAAATCAGAAAAATAACAGTGCTGGAAATACTCAGCAGGTCTGGCAATGTCTGTGATGAGAGAAACAGAGTTAAAGTCCAGGTCAATGATAACTTTCAGGATGTTGATGACAGAGGACACCAATGACAACATCGAGAAGAGGTGATTAGATTTTCTCTTCCCTGTTCAGCCATTGACTCTTACAGACCTCACTTAAGTTAATCCAATTGAAAACATCTGATCAGAAAATAGCTCTTTCGACTTTAATCACTAAAACACATCTGACTTACTTGCTTCAGCTTCTTCGACAGTAACTGTTGGATCTGCAGAATCTGAGTTACTGAGGGTCCCGGTGGATTTAGCTACAGCCTGGGCTGTTGGCTGGTCACTGGGTAAGGAGCTCACAGCTGTTTCTACACAATCGCAATTCTCAGTCGGACAACTGGCAGCTGCAACACAACCAGCGTTTCCCTTAAGGAACAGTTAACACAAACAGCAGGATTTCTGAAGAACAGGATGAAGATTTTGATTGTGGGAAGGTGATAAGTAAAAGGAATGAAATAGTGAACACAGAGGTTGGTAGATGGGGAAAGCAGCAGGGCCTCAATTATAATAAATCATATAATAATAAATCATATAAGACAATTCCTGGAGTTTTTCTCAGTGACTGAATAGAATCACTGCTGCCCCGTGGAGTGTAAACCACCCATCCCTTCACCAATCACAACACCAGAGAGACAGGAGCACCACAACAATGTCTAGGATCTAAATTAATAATCCAGAGGTAATCCCCAGATTAATATCCTGGGACAAAATTTCAAATCCCAGAATAGCAATTCTTGAAATTTAAAGCCAATGACTAAAACTGGATCGAATGCTATTCTCAGTGGTGGTGTTCATGAAACAATCATTAATTGCAAGATCCACCTTTAGGAAAGAAATATTTATGGAGAGAAATCTGTGATCCTTACCTGAACGAACAGCTGTGAAATGGTCAAGTAAGGCATTCAAGGGTCATCAGGGATAGGCCACTGACACTGGCCTCATCCCAACAGGAAATGAATAAATAAAAATCTACAACTTCATAAATCCCATATCCACAATCTGAGTGGCCCCTTCTTGTCCAGAATCTCACACTGTTGCACTCACTGAACGTTAGTCAGAAACTATAAAATGCCTTATTGATTTGCTGAACTTTATAAGGTAACCGTTACCGTGTTTCATTCCAGCACTGGAGTTTGTTGTCCCAGGCGTGTATGTGTAACTACTGTAGTTGGAATATCCTTGAAATCCAGCAAAGTAATTGGAACCTGTGAGAAGTGGAAACGAAATCAGGACCAGGAACGATTCACAGCAGAGAATAAATCAGGATTTCTGCAAGTTCCAGCTTCCATCTACTCAACAATAACTACTCCAGACTTCTGTCAAACTGTAAATCCTTCAAAAGGGGAAAAATATCTAGAAAGTAGTCATTTGAAATTTATTTCTCTTGATTTAACTTAAAGCAATAAACTTTCTTTTGTGATTTTGAGGAAATAGCATTGGACTGGGTGGGCAAATTTAAAAATCACACAACACCAGGTTATAGTCCAACAGGTTTTTTGGAGTGCTGCTCCTTCATCAGGTTGTTGTGGAGTATAAGATCATAAGACACAGAATTTATAGCAAACGAATACAGTGTCATGCAGGTGAAATGATATATCGGTTTGTTCAATACAAATGTGTATGGACAGACCCAAGAGTTTTAGTTCATTACAATGGAAGGATAGTAAATCATAAGGGGACAGTAACATCTGAAATTCAACACATGTTCCCATCAGCACTGACACAGTAATTGGAGTTTAACATAAAACAGTGAAACTCCAATGCATGCTAAACTCTCAGCCATAGTTCACTACTAGAACAGGCTATTACACAAGTCAACCATTTTCCTCGTTGATTGACATTGTACTCACCCCCCCCTGCTCCACCACCTCCTCCATAAACTCCACCTCCTCCTGAACCTGCTCCACCTCCAAAATGGTCAGAGAAATTGGGTAAAAGTTTCAATCGTTTCCTTTGTACCTCCTCCTTGTCTGCGAGAGAGGAGGGAATAAACATATCACATGTTAGCTTGAAAGAAGAACGACAAATGAAAATTAAAAGATTATAAATTGTTATATATATTATACTTAAGATGTCTTTGGCATTGTTAGAAACCATTACACACCATTTCTGATCAATAGATTCTGAAAACTTGCACTATGTATAACAACAACTTGCATTTATATAGCATTATCTATGGAATAAAACATTCCAAGGCATTTCACAGGAGCCATGATCAAATAGAATTCGACACTGCTTCGCACAGTGGAAGGTTTGGACAGATGAACAAAAACTTGATCAAAGCGATAGGTTTCTGATAGGTTTTCTGAATTAAAAAGCAACTTCAGCCACTAGATTGCAGATGTGTGAAATCATCGTTTGATATTGTTTCTTTGAAAAAGAATGAAAACCTTTAGACCTTAGTCCATGACTGAACAGAATCGACACAAAAACCCCCACATGCAAAGGAAAATATGAACATGTGTTCCTTTCACAATAAGGAATCGGCCATTTCAGACTGAGATAGATGGAATTTCATCAGAGAGTTGGGAATGTTTGAAATGTTCTGCTCTTGGAAGTCACGAGAGTTTAGCAGATCTAGACCCAGAGAAGTTTGACGTTCAGACACATCAATGTGGGGCTCCTGCAGCAAGGTAGTATTCACAAAGTCAATCAACCACATTCTGACTGATCAGTGGAACAAGCTAAAAAAGGAGGCAATTGGTGTGTAACTAGAATTTGCTACAAATGGTTTTTCATTACCTTTAATCAGTGGGTAGTAGGTGAACGGCTTTGGTTCACTTGTTTCATTGTCAGATTTTCTACGAAGCTGTACAAACACAGACGCAGGTTTGGAAATGTCCACGTCCCGGTACTTTGGCGTTCTAAAAACTATAGCAAACTGTGAGGGAAGACTCGTTAGAAACACAAATATCAATAGACGATAAAAATTGGAAAATAGAAGATTTGGTCAAGTCGCGGTGATTCAAAAGTCAAAAACCAAAGAGAATTGGGGATTGTCTGCTGTTTATTTACAAATGTAAACTGATGGCATGGAGAATATAAACCAGATTTTGCAAGCAACAGATAATACATGGGTTTTATTACTTTAATTTTTGAACAAGCCCTAAGGATCTCCACTGTTCATTGCCTAATAACAGCCTCTGAGGTGGTCCTAGGCGCTGAATGCTTTTTTCATTCCACACCAAATGTAGCAATTACTGGAGAGGGTTACAATGAAAGATGCTTTCTCTCTCTCTCTGCAAAGTGGACGTGCCAGCGTTGGACTGGGATGGATAAAAATAAAAATCACACTGCACCAGGTTATAGTCGATCAGGTTTATTTGGAATTCTTGGAGCGCTGCTCCTTCGTCAGGAAGCTTGTGGGGTAGGATCATAGGACACAGAATTTACAGTAAAAGATCAACTGATACAATGTATTGAACAAACCTTGATTGCTGTTAAGTCTTTAATCACTTAGAATGGGGATGCAGGTTTCGATTGATTAATATGTAAATCCTAGAACTTCTTTCAAGTCACAATCCCAAGATAACTTCAGGTTTTATTTTTAAAAAGGCGACATCTCTCTACGAAGTATTTGTAAATCCTGAAAATTTTAAATATCAGGATTGCTAACTGTTTCCCAACTAAAATCTAAAATCTGATCAGAAGATCCTCCATTGCTCTGCAACCACCAGCGATCGGATATCTTTAGATTCTCTACAGTGTGGAAACAGGCCCTTCAGCCCAACCAGTCCAAACCGACCCGCCAAAGAGTAACTCATCCAGACCCATTTCCCTCCAATTAATGCCATTTGGATACAGAACTGGCTCAAAGGTAGAAGACAGAGGGTGTTGGTGGAGGGTTGTTCTTCAGACTGGAGGCCTGTGACCAATGGAGTGCCACAAGGATCGGTGCTGGGAACTCTATTTTTTGTCATTTATATAAATGATTTGGATACAAGCATAAGAGGTACAGTTAGTAAGTTTGCAGATGACACCAAAATTGGAGGTGTAGTGGACAGCGAAGAAGGTTACCTCAGATTACAACAGGATCTGGACCAGAGGGGCCAATGGGCTGAGAAGTGGCAGGTGGAGTTTAATTCAGATAAATGCAAGGTGCTACATTTTGGGAAAGCAAATCTTAGCAGGACTTATACACTTAATAATAAGGTCCTAGGGAGTGTTGCTGAACAAAGAGACCTTGGAGTGCAGGTTCATAGCTCCTTGAAAGTGGAGTCGCAGGTAGATAAGATAATGAAGAAGGCATTTGTTGTGCTTTCCTTTATTGGTCAGAGTATTGAGTACAGGAGTTGGGAGGTCACGTTGCAGCTGTACAGGACATTGGTTAGGCCATTGTTGGAATATTGCATGCAATTCTGGTCTTCTTCCTGTCAGAAAGATGTTGTGAAACTTGAAAGGGTTCAGAAAAGATTTACAAGGATGTTGCCAGGGTTGGAGGATCTGAACAGGCTGGGGCTGTTTTCCCTGGAGCGTCGGAGGCTGAGGGGTGACCTTATAGAGGTTTATAAAATAATGAGGGGCATAAATAGGGTAAATAGACAAAGTCTTTTCCCTGGGGTTGGGGAGTCCAGAACTAGAGGGCATAGGTTTAGAGTGAGAGGGGAAAGATATAAAAGAGACCTCAGGGGCAACGTTTTCACACAAAGGGTGGTACGTGTATGGAATGAGCTGCCAGAGGATGTGGTGGAGGCTGGTACAATTGCAACATTTAAGAGGCATTTGGATGGGTATATGAATAGGAAGGGTTTGGAGGGATATAGGCCGGGTGCTGGCAGGTGGGACTAGATTGGGTTGGGATATCTGGTCGGCATGGACGGGCTGGACCGAAGGGTCTGTTTCCATGCTTTACATCTCTAAGACTCTATGACTCTATAATGCACCTAACACTTGGGGCAATTTAGCATGGTCAATTCACCTAACCTGCTCATCATTTGGGCTGTGGGAGAAAACTGGAGCACCCAGAGGAAACCCATGCAGACATGGGGAGAATGTGCAAACTCCACACAGACAGTCGCCCAAGGCTGGAATCGATCCTGGGACCCTGGTGCTGTGAGGCAGCAGTGCTAACCACTGAGCAACCGTGCCGCCCCACAGGAACAATGAGAACCCATAGGAACAATGAGAAATCAACCCATTCTACCTTGTGCAGGCAAACACTTCAACTTGAGCTGCTCCTTTTTGCCTATATTTCCTACCCAGAATATCTCTGCAGAGTTGTTACATTGCCTTTTCTATCTTTGTGCGCATGCGTTTGGAATAAAAGGGGGTATAGTTTAATCCCATATTGCAACTTAGTTGATAAACCATTATTATCTAAAAACACCTGCCTTTGATAAAGATGTAAATTTTGAGTTTTTTGAAGAGTCCTGATGAAAGTCTCTCAACTTCACAATAACAGTAAAAAGAAAAACATTTTCAGCACACTCCTGCCATCAGTCTGAACATTTTGTAATTAAATCAAGCTTTCAAACACTTGGATCATTTATTGATGATTAAATTTGAAGAAGCATTGATGCATTTTTATTTACTGTATCTAGACAGTGAAATCACTTTCTCCCTAGGACTTGCCAGCAACTGGCTCAAGCCAGTCATCCCAAAACATGAATTATTACCAGCTCTCTCCTGTTTTACTGACACCACAAACAATTAATTTGACAAAGCATTTCATTTCTTTTCACAAACTTGAGAACCAGCATCTCATTTTTCAAAGAGGTACTCTACAAATTTCTGGACTAAATACCATGTTCCACAATTTCACACAGTAGTCACTGCTTACATTTTTCACACAGACATTTTCGGCTGTCGGTCACAATTCTTCTGGACCTATCTTGTGTTTCTTCACTTGTTGCTGTACCATCACGTTCCACCATCATCACTTGTTGTTTGATCTCTTTTATTTCTCTTTAATCCTGTCCTCCCCCCAATCCTTTCCTTGTTACATCTCTAAAGCTTTACCCAGTTCTGATAAAAGATCATCAGCCTGAAACATTAGCTTCTGCTTCTCTCCACGGTTGCTAGACCTGTTAAGTTTCTCCAGCATTTTTCATCTTTATCTCAAATTTGCAGAATCCACATCGTTTTATTTCTTTCTGCAATGTCCATACTAATTTCATTTCCACCAACAATTACTGTTTTCATTTCCTGCCTAACACCGTGGCAGTTAGCCTTCCCCCAATTTTGTACTTTTACCCGAGGACTACTCTTAAACATAAGTAACTTAAAACTTCGGGAATTAGGATCACTGTTCTTGAAATGTTCCCCTGCTGAAACACTGACCACCTGACCAGGTTGATTCCCAAATACCAGGTCCAGTTTACCCTTCCCCTAGGTAGGATATTTACATATTGTTTCAAGTAAATGCCCTGGACAAAGCTAACACGTTGTCCCCCATGGCACCAAGTCAACTTCAGTCAACATAGGGAAGTTCAAATCATCCACCACAATAACCCTTTTACCTTTTTTAAGTGCCTGGGATTGGGGATAGTGTGCGGATATCGAGAGAGAACTGGTTAGCAAACAGAAAACAATGAATAGAAATAAACTTTTTTTTTCAGAATGACAGGCTGTGACTAGTGGGGTGCCACAGGAATCAGTGCTTTGACCCCTGCTATGCCCAATATATGTTAATGCTCTAAATGAGGCTATTACATGTTACACCTCCAAGTTTGCAGGTGACACAAAGCTGGGTGGAGGGCGAGCTGTGAGGAGGATGCAGAGATGCTTCAGCGTGCTTTGGAGAAGCTGAGTGTACAAATACATGGCAGACGCAGGATAATGTGGATAAATGAGAGCTTACCCAATTTGGTAGCAAAATCAGGAAGGCAGATTATTGTCTGAACAGTGATAGACTGGGAAAGGGGGAGGTGCGATGAGACCAGGGTGTCTTTGTACACCGGTCGCTAAGACTAAGCAGGTAGTAAAGGTAACGAACGGTATGCTGGCCTTTATAGAAAGAGGATTTGCGCACAGGAGCAGAAATGTCTTGCCACAGCCGTACAGGATAAAGTGAGGACTGCAGATGCTGAAGAGTTAGAGTTGAAATGGATGGCGCTGGAAAAGCACAGATTAGGCAGCATCTGAGGAGCAGGAGAGTTGATGTTTCAGACATAAGCCTTTCATCAGGAATATGGAGGGGGAAGGGGGATGAGAGATAAATAGGGGAGGTGGAGTGGGGCTGGGGAGGAAGGTAGGTGGGTAGGCAATTGATGGATGCAGGTGGGAGGTAATTGTAATAGGTTGGTGGGGAGGGAGGGATAGGTGGGAAGTAAGATGGACAGCTAGGACAGTTCAAGAGGGCGGTGCTGAGTTGGAGGGTTGAATCTAGGATGAGGTGGGAGGAGGGGCGATTTGGAAACTAGTAAAGTCGATGCTGATGCCGTGTGGTTGAAGGGTCGCAAGGTGAAAGATGAGGTGTTATTGCATAGGGCCTTGGTGAGACCACACGTGGAGTACTGCATGTGGCTTTGGTCTCTTTCTCAGAGCCAGGATTTTCTCGCTATGGAGGGAGTGTAACAAAGATTTGCCAGACTGATTCCTGGGATGGAAGGACTGATGATGGAGAGTTAAGACTATATATAGTTAAGACTACATTCATTGGAGTTTATAAGAATAAAAGGTGTATCTCAGAGAAACTTTTAAGTTTCTAACAGGGAAAGATTTTCCCAATAACCAGGAAGTTCAGAACCAGGAGTCACATTCTAAGGAAATGAGGAAGGTCATTGAGGTCTGAGACAGAATTAAAGTGGAATTCTCTGTCACAAAAAGTGGTCAAGACCAAAACACAGGATATGTTCTTATCATGAAAGATATAGCTCCTAAAACTAACGGAGCCAAAGAGTATGGGGAGAAAGTGGGAAGGACCATTCCTGATACAAGGCCGTCGATGTTCCTGCTCCTCGGATGTTGCCTGACCGACTGTGCTTTTCCAGCAATACATTCTCACCTCTCATCTCCAGCATCTGCAGTTCTCACTTTCTTCCAGAACAGGCTACTGAGTTGGCTCAAAGGGTTGAACGACTTCCTCCTATTTCCTATGTTTCTATTTTTAAATACCAGAAATCATCAGGAATAAAAAGACAATGCAATGCAAGTAGCATCATAATTCTGCCTTCACCAACCTGCCGGTGAACATCTGTTGGGCCAAAATCCCCAAATGCTTCCCAAATTCCACCGTTTTCATCCTCTTCATAGAATCGAACCTGGATATCATCTGATAAAAGAGAATGTTTATCAGGTGGTGGAACATGAACCACGCAGTGAAAAGCAAAATAAAAACTGCTACATTCACACCTCAGCAAAGGTAAAAGAGTAAGGAGGTTTGTAATCAGGCTGGAGAAAGACTGGCAATCTGGTAAATTAAAGAGGGTTATTACAACAACACCGAATCATCTATCACATGTGTCAACACAACAAAATACACAGAAATTCAAGCATAACAATATTGGTTGCTAAATGTCTTTGGACATCAAACAATGAAAGCACTCATTCAATTCTTTGAGAAGATAACAAGGAAACAACAAGCAAGTTAGACAAAGGAGAGCCAGTGGACTTCTCCATTTGGACTTCCAGACGGCCTTTGACAAAGTGCTACACAGGAGCCGGCTCATAGGATAAGAGTCCATGGTGTTAGGGGCAAGGCACTGGCATAGACAGAGGATTGGCTGACTGGCAGAAGGCAGAGAGTGGGGGTAAAGGGATCTTTTTCAGGATGGCAGCTGGTAACTAGTGGAGTTCCACAGGGATCACTGTTGGGAGTATGCATTTTATACGTTAACAATGTGGATGAATGAACTGAGGGCAGTGATGCTAAGTTTGCAGATAACACAAAGATAGGTGGAGGGGCAGGTAGTGGTGAGGAAGTGTTGAGGCTGCAAGAAGGACTTGGACAGGCTAGGAGAATGGGCAAAGAAGTGGCAGATGGAGGAAAATATGAGGTTATGCACTTTGGTGGGAAGAACATAGGTGTAAATTGTTTTCTAAATAGGGAAAATCTTCTGAATTCTGACTTAGGAATCCTAGTTCATGATTCATTAAAGGTTAACTTGCAGGTTCAATTGGTATTTAGGAAGGCAAATATAATGTTAGCATTCATTTCAAGCGGGCTAGAATTTAAGAGCCTGGAGACTATATAAGACTCTGGTCAGACAGCATTTGGAATATTATGAGCAATTTTGGACCCTGTATATAAGGAAGGATGTGCTGGTGTTTGTTGGTGGGGCGGGGGGGGGGGGGGGGGGGGGTGGAGGTTGGTGGCTGAGAAGGTTTACAAGAATGATCCTGAGGATGAAGGACCTATCATATATTGAGCAGTTGAGAATTCTGTGTCTCTATTCAATGGAGTTTAGAAGGATGAGGAGAGATCTGATTAAAACTTACAAAATACTGAGAGGCCTGGATAGTATGGACTTGGAAGATGTTTCCACTAATAGGAGAGACTAGGACCCAAGCACACAGAGTCAGAGTGAAGGGATGACCCTTTAGAACTGAGAAGAGGAGGAATTTTTTCAGCCAGAGGATGGGGAATCTGTAGAAGTCAATGCTGCAGAGGGCTGTGGAGGCCAAGTCACTGGGTGTGTCTAAGATGGAGAGAGGTTCTTCATTAGTAAAGGGTTCAAGGGTTATGGGAAGAAGGCAGGAGAATGGGGTTGAGAAACAAATCAGTGATGATCAAATGGGGAAACAGATTTGATGGGCCGAACAGCCAAAACCTACTCCGATAACTCATGGTATAAGATATAAGAGATGACTTATTATGCTTTCAAAATGATGACAGGTTTGAATAGAGTAAATACATAAGATTCCCTCTGGTGAGTCAGCCAATGGGAGTCACAGATTCAAAATCATTGGAAAAAGACTAAGGGAGATGGATGAGAGGGGAAATGTTTACACTTAAGAGTTGTTGAAACTTGGAACACAACTAGATCTGAAAAGGTGATAGAAGCTGATTGACAAAGAATTTAAAAAGCAGTGGGAGGAGTTCCAGAGGATGAGGATGCTCCAAAATTTCAGAGTAAAAGCAGGGCCCTAGGTCAAAACACGACTACTGTTTGATGTTCCAGCATAGCTAATAACAAGCAAAACATCCTCTTTCGGTGCTGTCAGCTTCTGTGACTCTGTAACACTCAGATGGTCTTGCTTCTTGCTGTCACACTGATGAGCTGCTAATGAGTAAAACTGGGCTCAAAGTAATGGCCAATGCTTTTCAGTAATTTAATCAGCAAACCAAGCCCTGACTTTCTGTTGTGACTGGTCTCAGTTCAATCACATTTACACCAACAGCAACTCTTACTTTCTCTTGTGTTTTGCATTAATAAGACATTTAATCTGCATTAATTCTTAAATCAAGTAAAAACAGTCCTATTAAAGTAACATTTTTTAAAGATTTATAACTGTCACATATACAACAACTACAAAATCATAACAAAAACAGTGGGCAAGATACAGTTACTGTAGCTTACAAAATTCCCCTGACGTTGTCACTGGGGAAACCCTAGCAGTGACCACTGCAAAGACTTCCTCAAAACATCTCATCACTATTACTGCTGTCCAATTAGGAAAGAGAGCAATGTGTCAGAGAGGTAGATAAACCGAGAACAGGAACATGCAGAGAGAGTGAACAAACAGGTTCTAAGTAATACCATGGACAGTACTTGGGGTTGAATTAATCGTTGAAAATTAATAGTTTGTAATTTTTACTTTTGTATTTTTCTTTTCTTTGATTGATTAGTTAGCAGCATCGGCATAGCAGCAAGAGTGGGCCGTGCACAGAGTAGTAGCAGTAAAGCTGCTCCGGTGATTGGAGATTGTGCCAGTGAACTCTTCAAAATGGCGGCACTGGCATCTCGGAGGAGAGCAGCTGGAGTGGACTCTTGGCGCAGTGTCAGACTGGTGTGGCACTGAAGCCAGGGACTCATGGTGTCATGGAGGCAGCAGCAGAGTCAGGGACTCCTGCTTACAGTCACAGTTGGCCCAGAACTGGGCCTCCTAGCTATCAGCGGGCTGGCAGAGTCAGGGGCGAGTGTTGGATCATTATGGGATTTGGTATTGACAAGGTGGACCCAATGGTGAAGAAATGGTTCCTAAACACTGGAGCCTCTTACACTGATGAGTCCAGTGGAGGTTACAACATGGTGGAGGAGAAGTGGCAACACAAGTGTTGTTGGTGAGCCACCTCAGGGGTCCAATGGTGGAGACAGCAGAACAAAGATAGACTGTCTTTCAATGATATCTTTTTATCCTTAAACTATTCAAAATAGTGCAAGATTGTGGCAACAGTTTGAAGCATTTCGCTGTATTTTACTATATTATTCTCTGCAAAATGCAAGTGACAATAAATCATTCAAATTCAAATTGTCAGGTAAATTCAGAGTCATCACAGGTCAGTGTTCAACAAGGAACTGGGATGTGATGGGAGTTTGGACAAGGGCAGCTTGTGGGGGGGGGCAGGGTATTTGAATGAGCTTGTGGGGGTTTTTTGGATGAGGTTGTGTTTACAGCAGGTCGTGGGGGGTATTTGGATGAGTGTGTGTTTACAGCAGGGTGTGGGGGGGTATTTGAATGAGTGTGTGTTTACAGCAGGTTGTGGGGGAATGCCGCTGCTGGGATAAAATTGGAAAAGTGAAAGACCTACCTTGGCCCTCACTAAAAGTGGAACTAAGATTAAGCTGGAGCTTTAACATTCGGTCTGAGTGGTTGTGCCTTTCATTTAAACTGATATAAATCATTTACGCTCAATATCAAGAGAGGTATTTGGACTGAGAAACCACTCACAATCAAGAGTTAAGGAAACCTTCAGAAGATCAAACTGCAGATAAATTGAGGTGTACTTCACAGACACAGTGTGTCAGTATAACTTGAGTTAAGATCATTTGGCCCAATCAGCAAAGAGAATTATAGGACATTAGATCATTTACATCAAGATATGACTATAACACTTTGAGTAAATGTACCTTTTTGAACTTTATCACATAGTAGGTAAACCTCATCTCCTCCAACTACACATCCAGCAGTCTTATCCATTCTGACAATCCTCAAATTTGATGCATTTGGTGCCTCTGGAACATTCAAAATAAAAGTTAACAAAAACTTTGGAGAAAAAGAATTAAAATCAAAACCACAATTTACACTTTCATTTTTGTTGTGATGGTAGTCAGAGGCTTCAGGCTCCATAAAAATGCATTTGCTGTAATCATGGAATGCTTTGCTGCTTTTGTCTGGCACAAATTAAAACGTCAGCCTTCCATTTCAATTGCAGCTTTCACAGGTTTTCCCAGATAATGACAGGTAGTCACTGTTGTACGAAATGCAGCAACCAATTTGCACAGAGCAAGATCACACAGGCAGCAAAATGACGATGACCTGACCATCTGTTCTCATGATGTTGGCTCTGGCCATCACGGGGGAGTTAGTGATGCGAGATCCTTTATGTTTCTCAGAGAAAACACCCAGAGCCTTGGTTTAATGTCTCATCTGAAAGTACAATACTCCATCAAGCCTCTCCTGGCAAGAGGACCAAGGATTTATGCTGAAGGTTCTGAAGAGGTGCAGGGAGAGACAGAGAACAAAAGAGCTTCTCAGAGCTACAGTGGGTGGATCTCACTTCAGTGCCCAGTTTAAAGGTAATTGAGGAAACAAGTTCTTTTTATTTATTCAAGGGATGTGGGTGTCACTAACTGGGCCAGCAATTATTGCCCAAGTCTTCTTGCCCCTTTGGAAGGTGGTGAGCTGTCTTTTTTGAACAGTGTAGGGACAACCACAATGCTGTCAGGGAAGGAATTCCAGGATCCTGACCCAGCGAAACTGAAGGAATACATATACATTCCGGTGATTTATTTCCAAGGCAGCATGAGGAGTGATTTGGAGGGGAACTTGAAGGGGGTGGTGCTCCCATGTATTTGCTGCCCTTGCCCTTTGAGATGGAAGTGGTTGAGGGTTTGGAAGGTGCTGTCTAAGAAAGCTTTGGTGAATTTTTACAGTGCATCTTAGAGAGCATTAGTGGTATAGGATTTGTGGATATTTCTGAATGTGGTGCCATTGAAGCAGGCTGCTTTGTCCTGGATGGTGCTTAAGTTTCTTGAGTGTTCTTGGAGCTGCGCTCATCCAGGCAAGTGAGGAGCATTCTATCACACTCCTGGCATGTGCCTTGTAGATGGTAGTCAAACTTTAAGGACTCAGGAGGTGAGTTACTCGCTGCAGTATTCCTAGTCTCTGACTTGGGCCTGTATCCTTGTATTTGTATGGTTGGTTCACAGAGTTTCTGGTCAATGGCATTACTCGGATGTTGATTGTGGGGGATTCGGTGATTGTTGGTCATTGATGAAGTGGCTGAAGATGGTTGGGCCTAGGTCATATTTGGCTCATAGGAAGATGGTTGTGGTTGTTGGAGGTCAGTCATCTCAGCTCCAGGACATCGCTGCAGGAGTTCCTCAGGGCAATGTCCTCGGCCCAAATATCTTCAGCTGCTTCATCAATGAACTTCACTCCATCATAAGGTCAGTTTGTGGATGTTCACTAATGATTGCACAATGTTCAGCACCATTCATGACTCCACAGATACTGAAGTAGTCCATACTCAAATACAACAAGCTCTGGACAATATCCAGACTTGGGCTGCCAAGTGGTAAGTAAAATTCACTCATAGAAATACTATGCAATAACCATCTCCAATAAGAGACAATCTAACCACCATCCCTTGACAATCAAAGGTGTTACCATCACTGAATCCCCCAATATCAGCATCCTGGGAGTTATCATTGATCAGAAACTCAACTGAACTAAGCACATAAACTGAGTGGCTACAAAAGCAGGTCAAAGGCTAGGAATACTGCAACAAGTAACTCCCCTCCTGACTCCCCAAAGCCTGTCCACCATCTGCAAGGCACAAGTCAGCAGCATGATGGAATACGCCCTACTTCCCTAGATGGGGGCAGCTCCAACAACACTCAAGGAGCTTGACATCATCAAGGACAAAGCAGCCGCTTGACTGGCACCACATCCACAATCATCCACTCCCTCCACCACCGACGCTCAGTAGCAGAAGTGTGTACTATGTACAAAATGCACTGCAGAAACTCACCAAAGATCCTCAAACAGCACCTTCCAAACTCACATCCACTTCCATCTAAAAGGACAAGGACAGTAGATACATGGGAACACCACCACCTGCAAATTTCCCTCCAAGCTACTCACCACTCTAATTTGGAAATTTACTGCCGTTCCTTCAGTGTCGCTGGGTCAGAATCCTGGAATTCCCTCCCTTAGAACATTGCAGCTCTACTTACAGCACATGGACTGCAGCGGGTTCAAGAAGGCAGCTGAGCACCACCTTTCAAGGACAGTTGGGATGTGCAATAAATGCTGGCCAGCCAGTGACACCCACATCTCATGAGTTAATTTAAAAAAAAGTAATTTCAACAAGAAAACGGTCAATGTTTTCTCAACTCTGACCAAGCAAACATATATTGTGTGGATATCATACTGATCCTAAACTCATTACAGAAAAATAAAGATGGTGTTCTTAAATTATTTTATGATGAAACATATTTTATAGAAGAACTTGTATCTGATTAGCTTAGTGTGAATCTCATAAAAATCAGATTTTGCTAGATCCACTCTCGATTGCACGCAACTTTACTCTTAACAAAAATTAATGCGAAGCTAACAGTCCTTCTGGTGGACCCCCTTCATTTAAAAGGTTTCCCCTGTGTGTTCCTTAAATGCCAGCAGGGATTTAAATGTTAAATACTTTTTCTTTTAAAGAGAGAGAATCTGTCAAACATGCTTGATCTGAACATGCTATTTTGGAGAGGAACAGAACAAAGTCTAAAGTATATGGCAAATGCAGATCCAATGTTACAACTGGGTAAACTAACAAACATTCTTTGGGACTTTTCAATTTCTGTCTGCTCACAGCTACAGAGTGCGTCACTCAAACTAACCAGATGGGCTTTTATAACAATTAACAGTTGTCAGGAGGCTGCCATTACATTAGATTTTATTTAATTCAAATTTCACCATCTATTATGCTGGGATTCAAACTTATGTCCCAGAGAACCAGCCTGGATCTCTAGATTACTTGCCCATTGACATTACCACTACACCACTCGCTCCCAAATTTTGATAATAGGGGATGTAAATTTACTGTTAGTTCAAAAGTCTTTCTTGACTTAATTCATCGCTGGAGAACTTAGAGATGATTTAGGGAAAAGAGCAGTAATGTACTCAAGTTACAGCAAGAAAACACAACAGCAGAAGGTGGAGCCCACTGGCTCCATCAATTTTGTTCCACAATTCAACAACATCAATTTATTATCTACATCAGCTCTACCTTTTTGCACTATTCTCATATTCTCAGGTTCCTCAGCATCTAAAAATCCATTGACTGCTGCCTTGAATGTATTTCACAGTGAGCCATACACAGCTCTCTCAGCTGGAGAATTCCCAAGATTCACAATTTTCCAAATGAAGACATTTCTCTTTATCTCAGTCTGAAGCAGATGATATTCCAACAAGACTCTGACCCATATTGCAGATTTCACAGGACACACACTCCAGCATCTACAAAGTCAAGCTCTTTAAGAAACGTATACAATTTAACCAGACTGCTCTTCTAAATTCCAGAAATACAGGTGTAATCTCTTCTATCACTCCACACAGGACGGGCCCCACACTGTAGGCATCAGTTTAATGAACCTTTGTTGCAGTTGCTCTGAGGGATGTAAATCTCTCCTTAGGTATAGAGATCAAAACTACACACAGTACTCTGGACTGACCTCACCAAGATTCAAAATAATTGTAATTAGACATCTTTATTCCAACTCCTTTGTAATAAAGTCTTTAAAACACCATTTGTCTCCCTAATTATTTAAATTGTTATAAAATGCTTATTTACCAAACAAAAATTCTGCGATATGGAAGATACCGAAATCAGTATTAATGAAAAGGGTGAACAAACTTCCAGTTCGCTATCACTCCGGAGTTTGGCAAGAGGCAGATTTCTAAAGTGCCCACTTACTGCTGTCGTAGATGGGATCAGAAATAACAGGCTCCAATTTACGTGTAAATCGACAGCTGCTGTCTGGAAGCAGGGCTGTAAACATGAGGCGCACAACACTCAGGTCCATTTCCTTCGCTTGCTGAATGGAAGCCTGATGGATTAACTCCTTTTCACGTTCTGCAAACAGGCATCACAAATAATGCACCATTAATATTCTCACAAATGAAACACAAAGTAAACTCAGACAGTATCTTGTATTCATGTAACTCTTTTAATGTGATAACATATTCCGAAGAAAATTACAGATAATCCAATAGGACAGATGACCAAATGTTCAGTCTAAAAGCTAAGTTTGGAAGTAGGTCTTCAGGGGAGAGGTTTAGGGAGGAAATTCCCCAAGATAGGATTCAGGCAGCTGACAGGTGGCTGTCAACAGTGATAAAGTTCAGAATTGGAGGCGTGTAGATGAGGATTGAGAGTTTGGAGTTGGAGACAAACACGGGGAATGAAGAAGATATGGAAATTATTGTGCCTGTGCTCACTTTTTGAAACAGCTTTTGAATTCAAGCAAGGAAACAAGACTTTCTCCATTGTCTGAAAGTTTTTCCTTTTTAACTATTTATCCAATTCTCTTTTGAAATGTCCTATTGAATCTGCTTCCCTGCCCTTTCAGGCAGTATGCCCCACATCACAACAGCTCACAGTTAATCTCTCTGGGATCTCTGTCAAATATCTTAAAATTCTTAAAATATTTAAACCTTCAAAATGCTCATATCAGCATTGATTAACAGTCTGGTTAAATCATTTTCCTACCTCTGTCCAAGAGCATCTTTATCAAGATTTCACGTCAATTGGAGTTCACAAGTTAATTGCAATAAGTTGTAATTTACCTGTGAGTTCCCTTTGACCGTAACCCTCACTGTGTCGATGGTTTAATTCTGGGTGAATTACAACTCCATTATTATAACCCATCACATAAGCCTGTGTCATTCTCTGCTCGAGTGTACTGGCAACATTCTTCTTTGTCACATGTAGAATACCGAGATTCGGAAATCTGGAGAAGTAACAAACATTGTGAATTAACAAGCAATGCTATTTACACGCAACAGGCTGTTGTTCAGTCAACCAGATTCCAGACACATTGATTCTGAAAATCGTAAACTCAAATTCCCCCCACCCAATGCTCTCTACGTGGTGTCCATATGCTTATTGGGCAGTACCCACTTATCCAGACCCAAAGTGAAGATTAGTCAAGGCAGGGAACAGAGTCAGGTGGAAAGTTCTTGGGTCAAAGGCCAGTAGAACACATCACTATTGAATGTCTGCAGATTTTCACATGGGAATTACAGGGGGCACCAAAACAAATAGAATCTTCCAGGTATAGTCTGAGATAATGGAACCTAAAGTGGTACTATTTTAAAAGAGGTGCCAGGAGTAGACATACAAATCCTTTGAAGGAGCACATTAAAGTTGAGAAGCCTGTTTAAAATTAAGGCACACAGAATCTGAAGCAAGAGTCTAGAGTACATCAGCAGGAGTGTTATTCTGGAGTTTTACATTTTTCTGGAGGTTTAGCCTCAGCTGGTATATTGTACACAATTGTAGGAACTAGGCTTTAGGAAGAACATTAAGTCTCGATGATAAGAGATTGACTAGAACATTTGTGTGAGGGAATCTAATTATGTGGAGAGGCAGAGGTTGTGCTGCACTGAGCAGAGAAATTTAAGGGAAGAATTAGTGGAGCCTTTCAAAGTTATGAAGGATTTTGATAAGTAAAGAAGAGTTGGAAACCAGAGAGCACTGATAATTACTAAGAAATATGATTTTTAACACTAAGTTATGATGATTTGGAATGCACTACCTTAGATGTAAGTGGAAGCAGATGGAACAGGAATTTATAAAGAAAAATTGATAAGTAATTATAATAGAAACATTGATGTGATTATGGGGAAGTGCAAGAGAGTTTGTCTCATCAGTGGCTTATTCAAAGATTTGGCACAGGAATGGGCTGAATGGTCTCTTTTGCTGACATGAATGCTGCCAATATGTAAAAGAATCTATTTTAAAAGGATGCTATAGAGTTCACATGTGACAACAGATCGCTACAATACACAGGAGATAAGGTGGAAGTCGGTGGAGTAGTGTGCTGTCCTGGATAGAGAACTGGCTTGCAGACAGGGAACCAACCGTAGATATAAACTGGATTGTTTCAGAAGGACAGGCAGTGACTAGTGAGCTATCAATGCTTTGATCCCAGCTAGCCATGATGCATGGTAATGATTCAGATGAAGAAACTAAGTGTAATATCTCCAAGCTTGTTAACAATACAAAGCTGGGTGGGAAGTGAGCTGTGAGGAGGATACAGAGATGCTTCAGTGTGATTTGGACAGGCTCAGGGAGTGGAAGGAAACATGCAGATAAAGTGTAATGTGGATAAATATGCAGTTATTCAATTCAGTATCAAAACAGGAAGGTGGTTTGTTACCTGAATGGGGATAGCTTCGAAAAGGGAAGGTGCAACAAGACCTGGGAGTCCCTGTACACCAGTCTCTGAAAGTAAGATGCAGGCGCACAGTGAAGGGAAACAGTATGTTGGCTTTCATAGCAAAAGGATTTCAGTTTTGGAGCGGGGATGCCTTGCTGCAATTGTACGGGGCCTTGGAGAGACCACAGCAGGTATATTGTGTATGGTTTTGATTTCCTCACCTGACATGGATGTTCTGGTTGAAGCTTAAGGGGTAGGCTGGGAGTGGGCGGCACGGTGGCACAGTGGCTAGCACTGCTGCCTCACACCGCCAGAGACCCGGGTTCAATTCCCGCCTCAGGCGACTG
The DNA here is from genome assembly GCF_047496795.1 of Chiloscyllium punctatum. NCBI lineage: Eukaryota > Metazoa > Chordata > Chondrichthyes > Orectolobiformes > Hemiscylliidae > Chiloscyllium > Chiloscyllium punctatum. The sequence goes on from NC_092752.1 coordinate 2,087,624, forward strand.
ACTGTGTGAAGTTTGCACATTCTCCCCGTGTCTGCGTGGGTTTCCTCCCACAATCCCAAAATGTGCAGGTTAGGTGAATTGGCCATGTTAAATTGCCCGCAGTGTTAGGGGCAGGGGTAAATGTAGGGGAGTGGGTCTGGGTAGGTTGCGCTTCGGCAGGTTGGTGTGGACTTATTGGCCAAAGGGCCTGTTTCCACACTGTAAGTAATCTAAAATCTAAATCTAAAGAGATACAGGAGATGTTAGCCTGGTGGTATTATCACTGTAAAAGTAAGTAATGGTGCTAGAATTGTCATCCAGAACCACAGGTTAAATGTTCCGAGATCATGGGTTCAAATACTACCATGACAGATAATGAGATCTGAATTCAATAAACATCTTGCATTACAAAGCTATCCTCATAGTAACCAAGTAACCATTGCTGACTGTTATAAAAACCCAGCTGGTTCATCCCTTAGGGAAGGAACTCTGCTGTCCTTAGCTGTCAGATCTACATGTAACTCTAGACTGACAGCAAAGTGGCTTATTCTTAGGGCTTTTACAGTGTAGTGACAGTTTTCCGCCCATTCTTAGTCAGGAGTCCCAGGTTTAAGTTCCACTTCTCCAGAGGTTTGTATAACATCCCTGAACAGGTTATTTTGAAAATATTTATACTAACCATCTGACAAAACTAAAACTCTTTCAAAGTCTGACAACATGATGGCATTGTAAGAGAAAGCTTTAATGTTGAATTATCACCAAAACAATACATTTTGGAAGAGGTTCTAACTTACGTTGAAATCATTTCCTTTGGACCCACTTGAACTAAACATATTCCTTTTTCACACTGTTTGCCAACGAGACTGTGAGCATGGAGATGCACACTATCCTTCCCATAGGTCACCAACTGAACAACAATCTTTGCTTGTCCAACGTAGTTGCATATCTAAACAAAATGATACAATTACATTACTGATACATTTAGACATCACAGTACAACATCTGATCTCAACCATGAGAAATACCAGTAAAACAGTTTCCCATTTATTTCACAAATCCCTGAAAACACTATGGGGTGTATTCTATTCCAGCAATATTTCCCACATTTTCCCCGAATTGTTCTTTATAACCCTATCGTGTGTTCAGTTGTACAAAAAGTCAAAGGATTCGTTCATTCCAATTCAATCAGGACGGATATCGTGCTGACTGCCCAGCTTTGAAAGGAAAAATATTTGTGGTGATAAACATTTATGTCTGATACAACTCAGGAACTCCCTTACACCAGGTATTATTAACTTTTCTTTATATGACCCACTTTTATGCTCAATGAAGAGTTAAGCTAAATTTTATCTTATGATCAACTCTTCATCCCATCACCAGCACACTTTAATACCAAAAGAGCTTTTTGTACCAATGTTTTAAATTTTTACTCTTAATTTTTCCGATGTAAACATTCTGCAACAGTACATTTTAAAATTTGGCAATACTGTTACAGAGCATCTCACATAGAAATACAGGCCGCTGACATAGATATATCACATAAGTACATGATATAAGTATTTGATATAGGTATCTAACATGAAGGTTTGGGTAGGAAATTCTGAGACCAAGACAGTCTAAGACACAGTCGTCAATAATGGAATAGCTAAATCGGGAAATGTTGAAGAGGTCAGAATTGAGGAGTGAAGGTTCCCTTCACACAGACTAAAACAATGAATGCCAGTGTCAATCACCAACAATGCCAGTAACCCCTCCATTTCCCATGCCGGAACATTCCGGTGGTTCGGTGTGTCTGTTGGATTGCACGCTGATGTTGTTGAGAGTAGCCTTACACTGGAAGCTACAGATGTCAGCTCCTCAGACCTGAACTCAAGTGGAGACAAATTGTACATGCTGCTGTGTTTCTGCTTCCTAATAAAAAAAATCACTGAAATCATTGTGGAATACACCTTCACTTACAGTGCACCAAGCACTGAGGGGAAGTCACCCTTAAATCAGGAAACATTTCTGTAAAACAAATATTTATCATGGGCATCACATTCCTACAATTTTCCTGTTTATTCATTGGTCAGTCTCGTACTTTCTCCAAGAACAAGGGAATTGAAAGTTAAATTTATGGCCATAAGTCAGAAAACACTTCCTCACTCAGAATTACAATTAGATTTTATTGTCACATGTACTGAAGTACAGGAATACAGGAGTCCAGTGAAAAGTTACAGAGTCATCACTCCCAGTACCATCTTACGCACAAAATCTTAGTTACAAAGTGGAAAAATAAATAAATAGTTAAAAGTTCAACACTATAACCCTTCTACAGTCATGGGCCTACAGTCGCTCTGCACTGGGCTTTCCCAACGAGGGATCACTCCCCCCTCCATGCTGGGCTGAGTCTCTCACTGCCATCCATCATCCAAACTCTGAAGCCTCTAGCTAACCCCACAGAGCTCCAGCTGTTGCCACATTCCGGACTCCGTGCTGCCTCCAAGACTGAGCTCTCTCCAGAAAGTAGGTTAAGGAGAAACTAAAAAACTAAACAAAAAAGAACCAAAGATGAGAAAAGAAAAAGGAAAGCAGACAGAATGGACAAGCCCCAGCCACTGAAGTGGGAATCAGGAATTCCCATCCAAAAGAAACACCACTGAGGTTAGGGATCAATTAGAAATTTCCAGACTAGGATTAATGGTTGGGTAAAGTTAGCAAGGCTTACAGAACTGAGGCCAACGGTGGAGTTAGGATACAGATCAGCTTTGTTCTACTTAAAATTGTTGAACAGAGGGGCTGAAAGGTCTCAGTGTTCCAAACACCTCAAATAAATAACACACATTACTTACAAATCTGTTGCTTTATATCAGTAGGATATTTAAGCCAAATCAGATAAGAGCATTAAAAAAAAAGACGACCAGGAGGGGACCATTCAAGCCTGCTCCAACATTTAACAGGATCTCTGCTGACCCACAGCCTCAACTTCACCTTCCCTGAGGTTGGTCTTGTGATGTATCATGTGCCTGCACTATATGGTGAAAGCTGTGATGCTTTTGCCCAAAATATAGCCTTTTTTTACAGAGTGGAACTAAATGTTTGTGTTTTTGTGCCTGTGCTGTTGAAGCAGTGCAGTGTTATGCAAAAAAATCAAACAAGCAAACAGTTGGGCCTCCGGTTGTTCTGATTTCTGCAAAGCACGAGTTTTGCTCTAAAAATTAATTTAGGAATTGTGAAATAATGCAATAATTCCACAAGAAACAATTAGCCATCACCCTTAACATTCAATGGCATCACCATCACTGAATGTCCCTTTAGCAACATCCTGGAGGTTACTATTGACCACCAGACCCTAACTGGACTCATCACATAAACACAGCGGCAACAAGAGCAGATCAAAGGCTAAGAATACTGCATTAAGTAACTCATCTCCTGACTCTCTAAAGCCTGTCCACCATCAATAAGGCACAAGTCAAGAGTGTGATGGAATACTCCTCATTTGCCTGGATGGGGGCAGCTCCAACGACACTCAAGAAACTTGACAGTATCCAATACAAAACAACCCGCTTGATTGGCACCACATCCACAAATACTCCCTTCCTCCACCATGGATGCTCAGTGACAGCAGTGTTTACTATCTATAAGATTCACTGCAGAAATTCACTGAAGGTCCTTAGATAGCACTTTCCAAACCCACAATCACTTCCATCTAATAGGACAAAGACAGCAGGTACATGGGAATACCCATCACCTTCAAGTTCCCTTCCAAGCACCACCCTGACTTGGAAATATATCGCCGTTCTTTCAGTGTCACTGGGTCAAAATCCTGGAATTCCCTCCCTAGGGACATTGTGGGTCTACCCAAAGCACATGGACAGCAGCGGGTCAAGAAGGCAGCTCACCCTCACCTTCTCAAGGGGCAACTAAGGACAGATAGTAAATGCTGGTCCTGTCAGTGACTCCCACATTTTATAAATGAATTAAATAAATGCAAAACCAACTGGCAATTTCTACTTGGTGGTTCTCTACATCGGTTTATTGTTACAATCCGCATTCTGAATAGAAATCAAAATGGGTACACAGAAGGCATTGTATGTGTGTTCCACCACAGTAAAGGAGCTGAACTTCCATATGATTCATCTCTGACATTTTGTCTCATTTCCAGAGTTAGGGACATTATCAATTCCATGAAAATATTAAGTGATTTTCCATTTTAAACAGTGATATTCAGGTGAAGATGATTTTGGAAAGGTACAGTTATAGAAATTTTTCATATTACCTTGAGTTAGTCACAGATAGATGGGTGTGACTTGCTCTCAAACAGTTTGCCACCAACGCAGTGTTAGAATCAGACAAGGATTTTCACACCCAAACCACATCCATCAGGAATTATTTCTACTCTTTCAGAGAATTGTTTGCTTCCACCCATCAAAACCTTTCAAACAGCAAGCGTCTGAACGAATGAAATTATCACCCCCAGGAAACAGATATGGTCTTGCAATTCTGAGAAGCATTTTCACACAATTTCAATATATCACTTCACAAATGGATTATCATTTGAAATTCAGACAGAAAAGCAACTTGCCGAGAGTGTGTGGTAGGGAGGAAGAAGGGAAATATTGACCAGGATACCAAAAGCAACTTGCTATTCCTCACATTCTGACACTCATTTTGTACATTATATTCATTGAACACACAGAGCCAGGGCCAGCAATGTAAGGTCTCCTAAAAAAGGTACAGAACAGCTTTTATTATTTATCCCCATCACAGTGCTTGTGAATTTCTGAATAACTGTCATTTTTTTTATCCCAATTAACACTCATAAAAGGGTCAATCAAAATCCTGTATGGCATCACAACTGAATCATCAGTCATTCAGAAATATGTAACCAATTATTATAATTGCACAATATCAGGGTGGCTCCACTTATGTCAAGGGGAACTTCCCAATTTTCAACATACAGCGCCACGTGACTTTGGCAGGATATTCCCGACTGTGAAAGTGGTACTGAGTTAATGAGTCACATGCACTTTGCTGAAATGGAGGCAAAAATAAGTTGCCTGCTTACTGCCACACAACTATGTCATGCATCTTGGAAATACCAGGGACTTCCCCTATATTTCTCATTAAATAGTACAGAAATTGACTCTGCATTTCCAGCCACCTTAAACCAGACACAAACACGGAAATAATTTTCTGAAGTGGTTGCAATAGTATAACAAAAACTGGTATACAGCCAAGTAAGTAGAAGTAAAGCCATCATAAACCCAGAGGACCATAGAGCTCCTTCCTCATTAGAGTGAGGACTGGTCGTGGTCAGCCTGAGGGTCACCTTGCCCCAGGTGATGAGAGAGGTTGAGAATGTAGGGCCTCACAGTAACCTTCGCCAGTGCCTAAATTGAACCCATGCTGTAGGTGTCACTCTGCATAACAAACCAGTCATCCAGCCAACTGAGCTAACCGGCATGGTGACTCTCAGATTAAACTCAGCACCAGCTGTTGGCTAATGAGAGTGCAGCCCAATGGGCCTCTGGGACTACAGCAACTTTACTACAAAGCAGCGTTTAACATAGCACACACCGTCATAGAATCTGAGAAATTGCAGAGCAGAAGGTTATTCAGCTTTCCATTACCAGGGCAAAGGTAGCTCTTCAATTGAAGTCATAGAGATGAAACTCATTTCCCTTTATCCTTCAATAATAACTATCCAATTTGTTTCAAAACTTTTTTATGATACTTACTTCACCAACAACTTGTAAACTACTTAATTTCTTGATGCCTCCCCACAGCTAATCTCGAGTTTCTGTATTTAGAGAACAAACCAGTCTACAGGAAACAGTTCAAACTTGGACCTGGTTCCTACAGGACCCCAGAGAAAGATCATTAAAGGAGGAGGCCACCTGGCGTGTTCTGTGGTGGGAACTGGTCCTCCTGGGAGCAGATGCAGTGGAGGCAGAGGAACTGGGAATAAGGGATAGTATTTTTTTACGCAGGCAGGGTGGGAGAAGCTGTACACCAGGTAGCTGTGTGAGCTGTGCCTATGGCCACTTCCTCCAGACCGAAGGCGTAGCCATGGGCACTTGTATGGGCCCCAACTATGTCTATCCCTTGGTTGGGTATGTGGAACAGTCCATCTTCTGCAGCTACACCAGCACCATTCCCCACCTTTTCCTCCACTACATCGATGACTACAACGGTACTACTTCATGCCTCCATGAGGAGGTTGAACAGTTCATCAACTTCACGAACACCTTCCACCCTGACGTTAAGTCACCTGGACCATCTTGGACATTTCCCTCTATTTTCTGGACCTCTCCATCTCCATTAATGTGGACATCTACTATAAACCCACAGACTCGCACAGCTACCTGGAATAGACTTCCTCCTACCCTGCCTCTTGTAATAACGCCATCGCTTATTCCCAATTACTCCGCTACCACTGCATCTGCTCCCAGGAGGACCAGTTCCACCATAGGACATACCAGATGGCCTCCCTCTTTAAAGACCACAATTTCCCCTCCCATGTGGTCGATGGTGCCCTCCAGCACATTTCATCCACTTGTTGCACCTCTGCCCTCTAACCTCACCCCTCCGACCACAGTAAGGACAGACCCACCCCCCCCCCCCCCCAACTCTGGTCCTCATCTTCCACCCCACCAACCTCTGGATACTTGCATCATCCTGCGCCATTTCCACCACCCACAGACACCACTATCAGGGATATTTTTCCCTCCCCACCCCTGTCTGCACTCGGTAAAGACGATTCCCTCAGTGATTCCCTTGTCAAGGCCATGCCCACCACAAACCCACCCTCCCCTCCCCTCCCCTCCCGGCACCCTCCCCTGCCACTGCAAGAAGTGCAAAACCTGCACCCACATCTCCCCTCTCATCTCCGTCCAAGGCCCCAAAGGAGCCTTCCACATCTGTCAGAGCTTTACCTGCACTTCCACACACGTCTGTTACTATATCTACACTGGGGAGACAGGACACCTACTTGCAGAGCACTTCAGCGAACATCGCTGGGACTCATGCACCAATCAGCCCCACTGTCCTGTGGCTAAACACTTTAACACCCCTCCCCCTCTCACTCTGCCAGGGACATGCAGGTCCTGTGCTTTCACCACTGCCAAATCCTTACCACCCAACACCTGGAGGAAGAACGCTTATCTTCTGCCTTGGGACCCTCCAACCACATTGGATCAATGTGGATTGCACCAGTTTCCTCATTTCCCCTCCCCCACCTTATCCCAGATCCAACTTGGCACCACCCTCTTGACTTGCCCAAACTGTCCATCTTCCTTCCCACCGCACCCTCCTCTCCGACCTATCACTTTCACCCCCCACCTCCATCTACCCATCGCATTTCCAGCTACCTTACTCCCAGCCCCGCCCCCCACTCCTATTTATCTCTCAGCCCCCTTGGCCTGCAAGCCTCATTCCTGATGCGCAAAATGTCGACTCTCCAGCTCCTCGGATGCTGCCTGACCTGCTGTGCTTTTCCAGCACCACCCTAACCTTGACTCTGATCTCCAGCATCTGCAGTCCTCACTTTCTTCCTATGGGGTAAAAACAATGACTGCAGATGCTGGTAACCAGATTCTAGATTAGAGTGGTGCTGAAAAAGTGCAGCAGTTCAGGCAGCATCCGAGGAGCAGGAAAATCGACGTTTCGGGCAAAACCCTTCATCAGGAATAGAGGCAGGGTGCCTGCAGGGTGGAGAGATAAGTGAGAGGAAGGTGGGGGTGGGGAGAAAGTAGCATAGCGTACAATAGGTGAATGGGGGTGGGGATGAAGGTGATCGGTCAGAGGAGGAGGGTGGAGTAGATAGGTGGAAAGGAGCTAGATAGGTACCATTTTCTTCCTACAGTCTATGCAGGAGTTCAGTAAACTACACACGACTAAATTAAGTATTCAAGAATGCAATACCAACATTAGATTTTTTTAAAAATACAGACATCACTTACAATCTCCTTCCATACTTACAAGAAATAATAATGCACTAGTAAAATTACTGTAAATAGCTAATTATTTCTCCCTACATATGGAAAAGTGCAGCACAGCATCAGGCCCTTTGGCTCACTATGTCTGAACCAGCCATGACATCATTCTAAACTAATCCTATCTGCCTTATTTGATTTAATTTAATATTCCCTCTCAGTGGACAATACATACAAACACAATTAAACAAAATTATTCTCTTAGACGTGCAGAGGCTTACTGCACAGTAAGGGCCCATTAACTCACTATGTATAAGCCTGCTGCATTTACACTCATCAGCTTTTTCCCCACAGCCTGCAGATTGGCCCTCTCACCAAGGTGCTTGAATTGAACTTTGAAAGGAAGAAGCATTCAGGTACTAAGTGATTCCCCTGCCTGGCACTTCAGTGGGAAGCAGCCCTGGCAGGAAGATCGTGAATGAACAAACTCTCAGTCAGACACCTGCCTCACCCACAACCGCGTAAGACTGAGGAGAAACTCCACGTCACTGTCACTTCTTTCTTGCCTCATAACATATTCACCCAACCAAATACTTGTATTCAGCAGTAATCAAATCAAGAGAACATCATGTTGGTCATACATGGAGAAATCACAGCAGTGTGGAACATAGGATTTAAATGGTTTTAATCTGCAAACTACCTCTCGCATGTTCAATAAAAGAGACGTTCAAGGTGAGAGTTTTGTAAATAACTATTTGCCACATTCAGTGAGTAAGAAGAGCAATGGGAGCGATTAAGAAATTTCTTTTCAGGTGCATAGAATGAGACGAGGCCATTCAGCCCCTCCACTATTGAATCAGATTAGGCCTGGCCTTTAGGCTTTTTTAAACATAACGAAAAATATAGCAACTGAAGAGCGAGAAACAGAGTTAATATTCAAGAACTCTGAAGTCAGGTTCTGCCAATTCCGATTTTATTTCAGATTTCCAGTATATGCAGTATTTTGCTTTTACATAATTTCTTTCACCAACCTTTTCAGACATATCATGACCCATGGCCTTCTGCACCAGAGCTGGCGCACTACCACTGTACCACCAGAGCCCTATTGACCTCAGACGTGTATCATGACTCTGCCTTCCTTGGTTCCATAATCGTTCATTTTCTTATGCAACAAAATCTATCAATCAAGTTCAAAACATGAATCAACTCCCAGCCTCATCAGCTGTTTGAGGGAGTTTCAGATTTCTGTGCACCTTTGCATGGACTGACTGATTGTAAGGTTCGGCCTCAACTGTGGAACATCACTCCCACCAGAGGTAACAATTTCACTCTATCCTATAGTTCCCTTAATCATCAATTAGATCTGACCAAATCTCCTGAAATTGAGGGAATGCAAAGTTCGTTTAAATAACCTGTTCTCATAATTTAACTCTCTTTGACCCAGCCTCATTGCATCTGGGGGGTTGTGTAAGGAATCTTGTTGATGGGCAGGGGGCTGCAGACAGCAGCAGACCATAAATAACAAAATCATATTATCCTATTCCCCATCGCCCAGTCACTCAGAAAAACCTTCAAATGATACACAAAAGAGCAACATAAACCATTGCTGGACAGCTTTATGCCTCCCAAAACAAAAAAGGCAAACATGGAAATGCAACCTCTCCAGGCCACAGGAATTAGCTCATGAAATGGAACACAGATAAAGAGTCAGATGGATTTCAATTTGCTGCACTCACTTCAAGTTCCAAACTTCACATCACAGAAACAGGATAGAATAGGAAGTCCAACTGGTATGAGCCCTACATGACCCTTCTCAGATTTCAGAACAGCAGCTGAAGCAGGATAGAACTATAACTAATCTTTACACACTCCAATATTATTCTTAATTAATATGTTCAGATGTGTTATCACACACCTTCAAGGTAGACTGCACTTTGATGTCATCAGGGCCAGAGGTGGGGACACTACCAGTGCTCCACAAGCATCAGTAAACCATGCATCCTCAGAAGCAGATTCAAAGTCAAGCTTCGAGTTTCAAATCGGAGAGGATTGCAGATGGACAAATTGTGATGCAGGAATCAGACACAAGACAGCTATGCTGACCACATCACCATCACGTAAACTCCACCAGCTGCCATGGTGGGACTGGGAACCCATGCTTCCAGATTATGAAGCTCTCCCTCTAGATCACTATGAGAGCAGTCCAGGCCCTTCAGCCCTCAATGTTGGACCGACCTTTTATCCTGCTCTCAGATCAGACTAACCTATCATTCATGTGGCTATTCAAGAGTCGTTTAAATGTCCCTAATGTATCTGACTCTACTACCACCTCTGGCAGTGTATTCCACGCACCCACCACTGTCTGTGTAAATAACCTACCTCTGACATTTCCCCAAAATCTTTTATAACCATAACATTATGCCCCCTTATGATAGCTATTTCCACTCTGGGAAAGAGTCTCTGGCTATCCACTCTATATATGCTTCTCATCATCTTGTACACCTCTCTCAAGTCAACTCTCATCCTTCTTCATTCCATTAAGAAAAGACTTGGCTCCCTCAACCTTTCTTCATAAGACATGCCCTCCAGTCCAGGCAGCATCCTTGTAAATCTCCTCTGAACCCTGTCTAAAGCTTCTTTATCCTTCCTATAAATGAGGTGACCAGAACGGAACACAATATTCCAAATGTGGTCTAACCAGGGCTCTATAGAGCTGCAGCATAACCTCGCAGCTCTTAAACTCAATCCTCCTGTTAATGAAAGTTAACATACCATACGCCTTCTTGACAATCCTATCACCTTGGGTGGCAACTTTGAGGGATCTATGGACATGGACTCCAAGATCACTCTGTTCCTGCAACTGCCAAGAATTCTGCCTTTAATCCTGTATTCAAATTCCACGTTCCGAAGTGAATGACTTCACACTTCTCCAGGTTGAATTCAATCTGCCACTTATCAGCCCAGTTCTGCATCCTGTCAATGTCCCGTTGCAACCTACAACAGCCCTCCACACTATCCACAACTCCACCAAACTTCATGTCATCAGCAAACTTACTAACCCACCCTTGCACTTCCTCATTTAAGTCATTTATAAAAATCATAAAGAGCAGAGATCCCAGACGGATCCCTGCAGAACATCACTGCTCACCAAGCTCCAGACTGAATACTTTCCAGTTACCACCACCCTCTGTATTCTGTATCCAGACAATCAGACTTCCCTCTATCCCATCCCTCCTTATCTGAATGAGCCTACCAGGGGGAACCTTATCAAACACCTTGCTAAAATCCATGTACACCACACCCACTGCTCTACCCTCATCAATGTGTTTTGTCACATCCTCAAAAATTCAATAAGGTTTGTGAGGTATGACCTGCCCCTCTCAGAGCCATGTTGACCATCTCTAATCAAACTATGGCTTTCAAAGTAATAATAAACCTAGTCTCTCAGAATCCTCTCAAATAATTTGCCCACCAGAGATGTGAGACTGACTGATCTGTAATTCCCAGGATTCTCTTTCTTCAACAAGGGAATAACATTTGTCACCCTCCAAACATCTGGCACGACTCCAATGGACAGTGAGGACACAGAGATCATCGTCAAAGATGCAGCAATCTCTTCCCTCACTTCCTGTAGTGACAACATAGGAAGGGAAAAGATTGAGAGTCTGAAGGGAGATTACAGAGAGTTAGGCAGGAATTTAAAAAGGTCCTCAAGAGTAGTAATATCTGGATTACTCCCGGTGCTACGAGCTAATGAGGGTGGCAGGAATAGGATGATAGAGCAGATGAATGCATGGCTGAGGAGCTGGTGTATGAAAGGAGGATTCATATTTTTGGATCATTGGAATTGTGTTTGGGGTAGAAGTGACCTGTACAAGAAGGATGGATTGCACCTAAATTGGAAGTGGACTAATATACTGGCAGGGAAATTTGCTAGAGCTGCTCAGGAGGATTTAAGGTGGGGGGGTGGGCCCAGGGAGATAATGAGGAAAGAGATCAATCTAAGACTGGTACAGTTCAGAACAGAAGCGAGTCAAACAGTCAGGGCAGGCAGGGACAAGGTAGGACTAATAAATTAAACTGCATTTATTTTAATGCAAGGGGCCTAACAGAGAAGGCATGAACTTAGGGCATGGTTAGGAACATGGGACTGGGATATCGTAGCAATTACAGAAACATGGCTCAGGGATGGGCAGGACTGGCAGCTTAATGTTCTAGGATACAAATGCTACAGGAAGGACAGAAAGGGGGGCAAGAGAGGAGGGGGATAGGTGTTGTTGATAAGGGATAGCATTACAGCTGTACTGAGGGAAGATATTCCTGGAAATACATCCATGGAAGTTATTTGGATGGAACTGAAAAATAAGAAAGGGATGATCACCTTATTGGGATTGTATTATAGACCCCCTAATAGTCAGAGGGAAAATGACAAACAAACTTGTAAGGAGATCTCAGCTATCTGTAAGAATAATAGGGTGGTTATGGTAGGGAATTTTAACTTTCCAAACATTGACTGGGACTGCCCTAGTGTTAAGGGTTTAGATGGAGAGGAATTTGTTAAGTGTGTACAAGACAATTTTCTGATTCAGTATGTGGATGTACCTACTGGAGAAGGTGCAAAACATGACCTACTCTTGGGAAATAAGGCAGGGCAGGTGACTGAGGTATGAGTGGGAGAGCACTTTGGGGCCAGTGACCATAATTCTATTAGATTTAAAATAGTGATGGATAAGGATACACCAGATCTAAAAGCTGAAGTTCTAAATTGGAGAAAGGCCAATTTTGATGGGATTAGGTAAGAACTTTCGAAAGCTGATTGGGGGCAGATGTTCGCAGGTAAAGGTATGGCTGGAAAATGGGAAGCCTTCAGAAATGAGATAACAAGAATCCAGAGAAAGTATATTCCTGTCAGGGTGAAAGGAAAGGCAGGTAGGTATAGGGAACGCTGGATGATGAAAGAAATTGAGGGTTTGGTTAAGAAAAAGAAGGAAGCATATGTAAGGTATAGACAGGATAGATCGAGTGACTCCTAAGATGAGTATAAAGAAAGTAGGAGTATACTTAAGAGGGAAATCAGGAGGGCAGAAATTGGGAACATGAGCAAGCTTTGGCAAATAGAATTAAGGAGAATCCAAAGGGTTTTTATAAATAAGTTAAGAACAAAAGGGTAACTAGGGAGAAAATAGGGCCCCTCAAAGATTAGCAAGACGGCCTTTGTGTAGAGCCACATAAAATGGGGGAGATACTAAATGAGTATTTTGCATCAGTATTTACTGTGGAAAAGGATATGGAAGATATAGACTGTAGGGAAATAGATGGTGACATCTTGCAATATGTCCAGATTACAGAGGAGGAAGTGCTGGATGTCTTGAAATGCATAATGGTGGATAAATCCCCAGGACCTGATCAGGTATACCCTAGAACTCTGTGGGAAGCTAGAGCAGTGATTGATGGGCTACTTGCGGAGATATTTGTATCATCGATAGTCACAGGTGAGGTGCTGGAAGACTGGAGGTTGGCAAACGTGGTGCCACTGTTTAAGAAGGGTGGTAAGGACAAGCCAGGGAACTATAGATTAGTGAGCCTGACGTCGGTGGTGGGCAAGTTGTTGTAGGGAATCCTGAGGGACAGGATGTACATGTATTTGGAAAGGCAAGGAATGATTAGGGATAGTCAACATGGCTTTGTGCATGGGAAATCATGTCTCACAAACTTGATTGAGTTTTTTGAGGAAGTAACAAAGAGGATTGATGAGGGCAGAGCGGTAGATGTGATCTATATGGATTTCAGTAAGGCGTTCAATAAGGTTCCCCATGGGAGACTGGTTAACGAGGTTAGATCTCATGGAATACAAGGAGAACTAGCCATTTGGATACAGAACTGGCTCAAAGGTAGAAGACAGAGGGTGGTGGTGGAGGGTAGTTTTTCAGACTGGAGGCCTGTGACCAGTGGAGTGCCACAAGGATCAGTGCTGGGTCCTTTAATTTTAGTCATTTACATAAATGATTTGGATGCGAGCATAAGAGGTACAGTTAGTAAGTTTGCAGATGACACCAAAATTGGAGGTGTAGTGGACAGCGAAGAAGGTTACCTCAGATTACAACAGGATATTGACCAGATGGGCCAATGGGCTGAGAAGTGGCAGATGGAGTTTAATTCAGATAAATGCAAGGTGCTGCATTTAGGGAAAGAAAATTTTAGCAGGACGTATACGCTTAATGGTAAGGTCCTAGGGAGTGTTGCTGAACAAAGATACCTTGGAGTGCAAGTTAATAGTTCCTTGAAAGTGGAGTCACAGGTAGATCGGATAGTGAAGGAGGCATTTGGTATGCTTTCCTTTCCTGGTCAGAGTACTGAGTACAGGAGTTGGGAGGTCATGTTGCGGCTGTACAGGACATTGGTTAGGTAAAAACAATAACTGCAGATGCTGGAAAGCAAATACTGGATTAGTGGTGCTGGAAGAGCACAGCAGTTCAGGCAGCATCCAACGAGCAGCGAAATCGATGTTTCGGGCAAAAGCCCTTCATCAGGAATATTTATTCCTGAATGAAGGGCTTTTGCCCGAAACGTCGATTTCGCTGCTCGTTGAATGCTGCCTGAACTGCTGTGCTCTTCCAGCACCACTAATCCAGGACATTGCTTAGGCCACTGTTGGAATATCGTGTGAAATCCTGGTCTTCTTCCTATCGGAAAGAAGTTGTGAAACTTGAAAGGGTTCAGAAAAGATTAACAAGGATGTTGCCAGGGCTGGAGGATTTGAGCTATAAGGAGAGGCTGAACAGGTTGGGGCTGTTTTCCCTGGAGTGTCGGAGGCTGAGGGGTGACCTTATAGAGGTTTACAAAATTATGAGGGGCATGGATAGAGTAAATAGGCAAAATCTTTTCCCTGGGGTCAGGGGTCCAGAACTAGAGGGCATAGGTTTAGGGTGAGAGGGGAAAGATAGAAAAGAGACCTGAGGGGCAACTTTTTCACACTGAGGGTGGTACGTGTATGGAATGAGATGCCAGAGGATGTGGTGGAAGCTGGTACAATTGCGACATTTAAGAGGCATTTGGATGGCTATATGAATAGGAAGGGTTTGGAAGGATATGGGCCGGGTGCTGGCAGGTGGGACTAGATTGGGTTGGAATATCTGGTCGGCATGGACGGGTTGGACCGAAGGGTCTGTTTCCATGCTGCACATTTCTATGACTCTATTTCCTGCCTGGTCCAGGGGATTTGAAAGCGTGGTGCTGCAAAAGCACAGCAGGTTAGGCAGCAGAATGAAGGGCTTATGCTTCTTGCTCCTCGGATGCTGCCTAACCTGCTGTGCTTTTCCAGCACCACACTCTTGACTCTGACTTCCAGCATCTGCAGTCCTCACTTTTGCCTGGCCCAGGGGATTTATCTATCCTCATAAATCTCAAACTTTTCAGCACATCTCCTCCTTAACATCAACCTGTTCAAGCATATCAGTCTGTTTCACGCTGTCCTCAGAAATGTCAAGGTCACTCTCAGTGGTGAAGACTGAAGCAAAGTATTCATTAAGTACCACCCCTACTTCCTCCAACTCCAGGTGTAAGTTCCATCCACTATTCCTGATTGGCCCTTCCCTCACTCTGGCCACCCTCTTGTTCCTCACATAAGTGTAGAATGCCTTAGGGTTTTCCTTAATCCTACCCGCTAAAGCTTTCTCATTCCCCCTTCTAGCTCTCCTAAGTCCATTCTTCAGTTCCTTCCTGGCTACCTTGTAACCCTCTGGAGACCTGTTTGATCCTTGCCTCCTCAATCTTAAGTAAGCTTCCTTCTTCCTCTTGACTAGATGTTCCACATCTCTTGTCACCCAAGGTTCCTTCACCCTATCATCCCTTCCTTGCCTCAGTTGGATAAACCTATCTAGTACTAATCAGCAATTGCTCCTTAAACAACCTTTATATTTCTATCATGCATTCCCCCGAAAACATCTGTTCCCCAATTTAGGCGCCCCAATACCTGCCTAACAGCACTGAAATTCCCCCTCCCCCAATTAAATACTTTCCCATACTGTCTGCTCCTATCCCTCTCTATGAGTATAGGAAAGGTCAGAGAGTTGTGATCACTAACACCAAAATGCTCTCCCACTGAGAGATCTGACACCTGACCTGGTTTGTGGCCAAGCACCAAATCTAATATGGCCTCCCCTCTGACATAACCACAACACACTGACATGCCTGTTCCACACAGCTTTATAGCTCCTTATTCATAAACATGTTTCTTCTTTCAGTCTGTTTTTTTGAAAACCACCACTAAATAAATGAATTAAAACATATAAGTAGTAACAATAAACAAACATTGCCCACTAGGGACAGTGCAACTACAATAGCAATAGACAATAGACAATAGGTGCAGGAGTAGGCCATTCAGCCCTTCGAGCCTGCACCGCCATTCAATATGATCATGGCTGATCATTCCTAATCAGTATCCTCTTCCTGCCTTATCTCCATAACCCTTGATTCCACTATCTTTGAAAGCTCTATCCTACTCTTTCTTAAATGAATCCAGAGACTGGGCCTCCACTGCCCTCTGGGGCAGATCATTCCACACAGCCACCACTCTCTGGGTGAAGAAGTTTCTCCTCATCACTGTCCTAAATAGTTTACCCCGTATTTTTAAGCTGTGTCCTCTGTTTCCTGCTGCCAGAGTGTCCAATCCTTTCGTAATCTTATATGTCTCAATCAGATCCCCTCTCAGTCTTCTAAACTCAAGGGTATACAAGCCCAGTCACTTCAGTCTTTCAGTGTGAGGTAATCCCGCCATTCCAGGAATTGACCTCATGAACCTACGCTGCACTCCCTCAATAGCCAGAATGTCTTTCCTCAAATTTGGAGACCAGAACTGCACACAGTGCTCCAGGTGTGGTCTCACCAGGGCCCTGTACAGCTGCGGAAGCACCTCTGCTTCTATACTCAATTCCTCTTGTTATGAAGGCCAGCATGCTTTTAGCCTTCTTCACTACCTGCTGTACCTGCATGCTTACCTTCATTGACTGGTGTCCAAGAACACCCAGATCTCTCTGTACTGCCCCTTTACCTATGATTACATTGAGGTAGTAATCTGCCTTCCTGTTCTTACCACCAAAGTGGATAACCATACATTTATCCACATTAAACTGCATCTGCCATGCATCTGACCACTCACCTAACTTGTCCAGGTCACCCTGTAATCTCCTAACATCCTCATCACATTTCACCCTGCCACCCAGCTTTGTATCATCAGCAAATTTGCTAATGTTATTGCTGATACCATCTTCCATATCATTAACATATATTGTAAAAAGCTGTGGTCCCAGCACGGATCCCTGCGGTACCCCACTGGTCACTGCCTGCCATTCTGAAATGGAGCCGTTTATCACTACCCTTTGTTTCCTATCAGCCTACCAATTTTCAATCCAATCTAGTACTTTGCCCCCAATTCTATGCGCCCTAATTTTACTCACTAACCTCCTGTGTGGGACTTTATCAAAAGCTTTCTGAAAGTCCAGGTACACTACATCTACTGGATCTCCCTCATCCATCTTCAGAGTTACATCCTCAAAAAATTCCAGAAGATTAGTCAAGCATGATTTCCCCTTCATAAATCCATGCTGACTCTGACCTATCCTGTTACTACTATCCAGATATGCCGTAATTTCATCCTTTATAATAGACTCCAGCATCTTTCCCACCACTGAGGTCAGACTAACTGGTCTATAATTTCTTGCTTTCTCTCTCCCACCTTTCTTGAAAAATGGTATAACATTAGCCACCCTCCAATCCTCAGGAACTGACCCTGAATCTATCGACCTCTGGAAAATAATCACCAACGCATCCACGATTTCCCGAGCCATCTCCTTCAGTACCCTGGGATGTAGACCATCAGGTCCCGGAGACTTATCAACCTTCAGACCTAACAGTCTCTCCAACACCAAATCCTGGCAAATATAAATATAAATTCCCTTAAGTTCAGGTCCTTCAGCCACTGTCACCTCAGGGAGATTGCTTGTGTCTTCCCCAGTGAACACAGATCTGAAGTACCCATTTAATTCTTCTGCCATTTCTTTGTTCCCCGTAATATATTCCACTGTTTCTGTCTTCAAGGGCCCAATTTTAGTCCTAACCATTTTTTTGCCTTGCACATACCTAAAAAAGCTTTTACTATCCTCCTTTATATTATTGGCCAGTTTACCTTCGTACCTCACTTTTCCTCTGCGTATTTCCTTCTTAATAATCCTCTGTTGCTCTTTAAAAGCTTCCCAGTCCTCCATTTTCCCACTTATCTTTGCTATGTTATACTTTTTCTCTTTTAACTTTATATGTGTCTTAACTTCTCTTGTCAGCCACGGCCACCCATGCCTCCTCCTGGGATCTTTCTTCCTCTTAGGAATGAACTGATCCTGCAACTTCTGCATTATATCCAGAAATATGCGGCATTGTTCCTCCACGGATATCCCTACTAAGGTATTGCACCATTGAACTTTGGCCAGCTCCTCCCTCATAGCTCCATAGTTCCTTTTATTCAACAGAAGTACTGTCACTTCTGACTGTACCCTTTCCCTCTCAAATTGCAGATTGAAGCTTTTAATGTATTATGATCACTACTTCCCAATGACTCCTTCATTTTGAAGTCTCTGACCAATTCTGGTTCATTACACAATACCAGATCCAGAATTGCCTTCTCCCTGGTCGGCTCCAGCAGCAGCTGCTCTAAGAATCCATCTCTGAGGCACTCCACAAAGTCTCTTTCTTGAGGCCCAATACCATCCTGATTCTCCCAGTCTACCTGCATGTTAAAATCCCCATAACAACTGTCGTAACATTTTTGCAACAGGCCAATTTCAGCTCCTGATTCAACTTACATCCAACATCCAGACTACTGTTTGGGGGCCTGTAGATGACTCCCAAGAGGGTCTTTTTACCCTTAGTATTTCGCAGCTCTATCCACACTGACTCTACATCCCCTGACTCTAGGTCCCCTCGTGCAAAAGACTGAATATCCTCCCTTACCAACAAGGCCACCCCACCCCCTCTACCCGTCAGTCTGTCCTTACAATAGCATGTGTAGCCTTGAATATTCATTTCCCAGGCCCTGTCCACTTGAAGCCACGGCTCAGTTATCCCCACAATATCGTATCTGCTAATTTCCAAAATAGCCTCAAGCTCATCCATCTTATGTCTAATGCTTCGTGCATTCATGTATAGTATTTTTAATTTGTTTCTGCTCTCACCCTTCCCCTCAGCCCCTATTTCACTCAACCTTACAGCATGATCCCTTTCCGAGTTTTCTGCCTCATTGATACAGTTGTCTTTCTTGACTTCCTTTGTTCTAACTTTCCCTTCAATTTCCTTTTTAAACATCCAGTTTGTCCCCTCCCCCCCGCTACTTAGTTTAAATGTAGCTGTGTTGCAGTAGCAAACCTGCCTGCCAGAATGCTGGTCCCTAACCTATTAAGGTGCAAACCGTCTCTCTTGAAGAATTTATGCTTACCACAAAATATACCCCAGTGATCCAAGAACTTAAATCCTTGCTTCCTGCACCAGTTCCCCAACCAAACGTTCAAGTCCATTATCACCCTGTTTCTCAACACACCAGCCTGAGGAACTGGAAGCAAACCAGAGATAACCACCTTGGACATAAAACATAGAACATAGAATAATACAGCGCAGTACAGGCCCTTTGGCCCTCGATGTTGCGCCAATCCAAGCCCACCTAACTTACACTAGCCCACTATCCTCCATATGCCTATCCAATGCCCGTTTAAATGCCCATAAAGAGGGAGAGTCCACCACTGCTACTGGCAGGGCATTCCATGAACTCACGACTCGCTGAGTAAAGAATCTACCCCTAACATCTGTCCTATACCTACCACCCCTTAATTTAAAGCTATGCCCCCTCATAATAGCTGACTCCATATGTGGAAAAAGGTTCTCATGGTCAACCCTATCAAAACCCCTAATCATCTTGTACACCTCTATCAAATCACCCCTAAACCTTCTTTTCTCCAATGAAAACAGCCCCAAGTGCCTCAGCCTTTTCTCATACAATCTTCCTACCATACCAGGCAACATCCTGGTAAATCTCCTCTGCAGCCGTTCCAGTGCCTCCACATCCTTCCTATAGTATGGCGACCAAAACTGCACACAATACTCCAGATGCGGCCGCACCAGAGTCTTATACAACTGCAACATGACCTCAGGACTCCGGAACTCAATTCCTCTAGCAATAAAAGCAAGTACGCCATATGCCTTCTTCACCGCACTATTTACCTGGGTGGCAACTTTCAGAGATCTGTGTACATGGACACCAAGATCCCTCTGCTCATCCACACTACCAAGTGTCCAACCATTAGCCCAGTACCCCATCTTTTTGTTACTCATACCAAACTGAATCACCTCACACTTACCCACATTGAACTCCATTTGCCACCTTTCTGCCCAGCTCTGCAGCTTATCTATGTCCCGCTGTAACCTGCCACATCCTTCCTCACTGTCAACAACTCCACCGACTTTCGTATCATCTGCAAACTTGCTCACCCAACCTTCTAGCCCCTCCTCCAGGTCATTTATAAAAATGACAAACAGCAATGGTCCCAAAACAGACCCTTGCGGAACACCACTAGTAACTGCGCTCCAAGATGAACCTTTACCATCAACTACTACCCTCTGTCTTCTTCCAGCCAGCCAATTCCTAATCCAAACCTCCAACTCACCCTCAATGCCATACCTCCGTATTTTTTGCAGTAACCTACCATGGGGAACCTTATCAAACGCCTTACTAAAATCGATATACACAACATCTACCACTTTACCCTCGTCCACCTCCTTAGTCACCTTCTCAAAGAATTCAATAAGGTTTGTGAGGCACGACCTGCCCTTCACAAAATCATGCTGACTATCCTTGATCACATTATTCCTATCCAGATGTTCATAAATCCTATCCCTTACTATTCTCTCTAAGACTTTGCCCACAACAGAAGTGAGACTCACTGGCCTATAGTTACTAGGGTTATCCCTACTCCCCTTCTTGAACAATGGAACCACATTTGCTATCCTCCAGTCTTCTGGCACTATTCCTGTAGACAACGAGGACATAAAAATCAAGGCCAATGGCTCTACAATCTCCTCCCTTGCTTTGCAGAGAATCCTAGGATAAATGCCATCAGGCCCAGGGAACTTATCTATTTTCACCCTTTCCAGAATTTCCAACACCTCTTCCCAACATACCTCAAAGCCGTCCATTCTAATTGATTGCGACTCAGTATTCACATTGGCAACAATGTCCTGTTCCTGAGTGAATACTGATGAAAAGTATTCATTCAGTGTCTACCCAATCTCTTCAGCCTCCACACGCAACTTCCCACTACTATCCTTGACTGGACCTATTCCTACCCTAGTCATCCTTTTCTTCCTGACATACCTATAGAAAGCCTTTGGGTTTTCCCTAATCCTACCAACTAAGGACTTTCATGTCCCCTCCTTGCTGCTCTTAGCTCTCTCTTCAGATCCTTCCTGGCTACCTTATAGTTCTCAATCGCCCCAAATGAACCTTCACGCCTCATCTTTACATAGGCCACCCTCTTCCCTTTAACAAGGGATTCCAATTCCTTATTAAACCACGGCTCCCTCACATGACCCTTTCCTCCCTCCCTGACAGGTACATATTTATGAAGGACACTCAATAGTTGCTCCTTGAACAAGCTCCACATATCAATTGCGCCCTTGCCTTGAAGCCTACTTTTCCAAGCCACACATCCTAAGTCGTGCCTCACTGCATCATAATTTCCCTGTCCCCAGCTATAACTCTTGCCCTGCAGTGCACACTTATCCCTCTCCATCACTCGAGTAAAAGTAACCGAATTGTGGTCACTGTCCCCAAAGTGCTCACCTACCTCCAATTTTAACACCTGGTCTGGTTCGTTACCCAGAACCAAATCCAGTATGGCCTCACCTCTTGTTGGCCTGTCTACATATTGTGTCAGGAAACCCTCCTGCACACATTGGACAAACACCGACCCACCTAACGAACTCGAGCTATAGCTTTCCCAGTCAATATCAGGAAAGTTAAAGACCCCCATAACAACCACCCTATTACTTTCACTCTTCTCCTGAATCAGCCTCGCAATCCTTTCTTCAACAATTCTAGGACTATTAGGAGGCCTGTAGAAAACTCCTTACAGGGTGACCTCACCTTTCCTATTCCTAACCTCAGCCCAAACTACCTCAGATGGCGAGTCTTCATCCATCGTCCTTTCCACCGCTATAATACTATCTTTGACAAGATATGCCACACCTCCCCCTCTTTTACCCCCACCTCTGACCCTACTAAAACATTTAAACCCTGGAACCTGCAACAGCCAATCCTGTCCCTGTTCTACCCATGTCTCCGTAATAGCCACAACATCGAAATCCCAGGTACCAACCCACGCTGCAAGTTCACCTTATTTCGTATACTTCTTGCATTGAAGTATACACACTTCAAGCCACTTTCCTGTTTACAGGCACCCTCCTTTGAGATTGATGCCATGTTCCTAACCTCCCTACACTCCAGGTCCTGCACCCTAAAGCTACAATCTAGGTTCCCATGCCCCTGCAGAGTTAGATTAAACCCCCCCCAAGAGCACTAGCAAACCTTCCCCCAAGGATACTGGTGCCCCTCAGGTTCAGGTGTAGACCATCCTGTTTATAGAGGTCCCACCTTCCCCAGAAAGAACCCCAGTTATCCAGACACCAGAATCCCTCCCTCCTGCACCATCCCTGTAGACACGCATTAACTGTTCTCTCTCCCTATTCCTCGACTCTCTATCACGTGGCACGGGTAACAAACCAGAGACAACAACTGTGTTCTAACTCTGAGCTTCCAACCTAGCTCCCTGAAAGCTTGCTTTTCAGCCTTCTTCCTAGTTCTCTGAAGTCCCGCTGTAGTATGTTCCTCCTCTTCTTCCCGACATCATTTGTGCCGACATGTACCACCATCTCTGGCTCTTCACCCTCGTCCTTGAGGATTTCCTGCACTCTGTCCGCAATGTCTTTCACCCTGGCACCAGGAAGGCAACACACCATCCTTAAATCCCGTCTGCTGCCACAAAAACCCCGGTCAGTTCCTCTCACAATGGAGTCCCCTATTACCACGGCTCTGTGTGATGTCCGACTCTTCCGCTCTGCCTCTGCACCAACTTTTGATTGACAGACCTGGCCGCCTTGCGAACTGGCAGTGTCATCAGTCTCTACTGTTTCCAAAAGTTTCAACTTGTTCCTGACAGGTACTTCTCCAGGGATTTCTTGCACCTGTCTCCTCTCTGTCTTCATCATCTGCTCTCTCCTGGCATGATTGGTGTAATAACCTTGCTGAAGGTCTTGTCCAGAAAGATCTCGTTCTCTCGGATGAGCCTAAGGTCCTCGAGTTCTTTCATCAGCGCTGCAATATGCTCGGTCAATAGCTGAATGTGCACACACTTTCCACATATATACGAGCCAGACACACCAGAGTCGTTGACCTCCCACATCAAGCACTTAGCACACTGAACCAGCTGGGCAGTCATGTCTTCACCCTCTTCAACTGTGGCGTAATCACTTCACTCAACCTCCTTGTCAAAGACTCCTGAGCTGAAGCCTCACTCTTCGATCCAAACTTCCTTAGACCCTCTTTTTGTGGCAAGTCTGTGGACTCTTACTTTAGGTTAGAGGAGGAGGGAGGGAGGGTGACCCTACTTTGTAGGTCGTGGGGTTTAGAACACACCCACTCTAATAACAATCACTTACCTTCCCAATCGGCTTTGCGCTCCGCCTGAACTTCCACCCAGCTCCCGCTGCTCTCTGCTGCCAATTGGAAAGAGAGCTCTTGTGATGTAGGAGTAATGTCCTTAGCTCTGGGCCAGGAGGCTTAAGTTCAACTCCCACCCGCTCTAGAGATGTGTCATAACATATGCCCCAAACACGTTGATTAGAAAATATCAAAAAGGAGGATAAGGTAGGAAGAGAGAGGGAGAGGACTAAATTAAAAAGGAGTTGGAGGAGGAAATAATGCACTCAGTACCCATGATGTCCATCTCTCGCTAAAGGTGTCAGCGATCTTTCTATTTTATATTTTATGATGAAAAATAATGAGACTAATAACAAGTCCAAAGATGAGCAGGTTAGGTGAACTGGCCATGCTAAATTGTCCATGGTGTGCAGGGATGTGTAGGTTAGGTACATTAGTCAGGGGTATATGTAGAGCAATTGGGTAGGGGAATGCGTCTGAATGGATTACTCTTCAGAGAGTGAACTTGTTGGGCCAAATGGCCTGTTTCCACACTGTAGGGATTCTATGAGCCTGTCTGGTCCAGAGAGAGGGACACTACCACTGTACCATAAATTCTCCCCTTTCCTTTTTTAAGATGATAAATATTTTTTAATGTTTTGAGATATCAGAGATCCCTGTAGGTGTTGTTCTGAGTTATGTCACACCCCTGGAGTAGGTGGGACTTTAACTCAGGCCTCCTGGTTCAGGGGTAGGAACACTACCAATGTGCCACAACAGCTCCCCCCCAACACTTCTGTTTTTAGGGAAAATGATAATCCCCATAACCTGCAGATCGTTATTACCATTAGAAACAGTTAACCTTTGCATATCCAGTCCTATCCCATCTAATGACCTATCAACAGATCTTTCTATTCTTTATCTCCTTGTATATTTATCCAACTTGCTATGATATCATCTCAAATATTTCCTCATGTGGATATTAAAGCTTCTTGCCAGAGGTAAACAACTATAAACCTTCAACATGTAACGCTACTAGTTAAAATTCTAACCCCTTTCTACAACTCCCTAATCCATACAGACAAACACTGGGGGGAAAATACACTAAGTTGTCACGTTCATAACTAAGATTATTCTGATGTACTAATTTTGTTTTCAGGAATGATCATACACAATCTATTAATACTCAACTGAACAGTTCTTCATAAACTAATCTAGGTATCAAAGGTGCTGCTTTAATTACGTGTTTAGGTTTTCCTACTAGCTAACATGTGACATATTTTAAAGAACTATACTGCATCTTTATGAAATCTTAACCATGTAATAAACCTGTGTACTGATGCTTACATTTCCCATATTCCTACATGCCCTGCCACAGGAATTTCAAGTGCTACTCTCAAAGTCGGGACAACACCATTATTTGTTGAACAACCATCTAATCTTCATCTGCATGTCTATAAGGGCGTCTCCATTTTCTCACCCAAACTCCGTTTAATGTAGTAGCACTCTGGATCTTCTTTAGCCTCAGCTGCAGTGTGATTTGTTTGTGTTAACTCAAGTAACTCAAGATCTGCTTCCTGTGTCTCAATTAATGAACACATGCCAACAAATTCTTTTGAATTATCCTCATAAATAGAGGTTCAGCTACCAATACATATGCTTGTAGTATTACTATGATCCCAATGATCAACTTTGTTTAGCCACTATTCTGGTCCTGCAACTGTTTCATCTCCTTAACTTCAAATGGATTAGAGGCAAAGCCATAAAATGCAGAAGTAGAAATAGGCCATTTCACCCATTAAGCTTGCTCCTCCATTCAATGAGATCACAGATGTTCTGATTATCCTCACCCCCACTTTCCTGTCTTTTTTCCTGTCTTTTCATCATAACCCATCCTGATTAAAAATCTGTCTCTCTCAGCCTTGAATATACTTAAAGACCCAGCCTGTGGCAAAGAAGTCCACAGATTCATTCCCCTCAGAGAGAAGAAATTCCTTCTCATCTGTGTTAAATGGGCGACCCTTTACTCTAAGAATATACCCTCTGGTGCTAGACTCTCCCACAAAGGGAAATAATTTCTCCACAGCTACCTTTAGGCTTTATCAATACTCTGACTTTCATTGAATTTTCTTGAGGGAAAAATAAATCCTTCTCTCCAGCAAATACAAAAAAATGGTCTTGACAGTATAAACACCTTCTTTATTCTGATCATACTAAACTGCCTTGTCATTTTAAATACTTTTATCAGGTCACCCTTCGGCCTTCTTCCACCCAGATGAAGTTCACTTTTGGATAGTCCCCAGGTGTCAGAGGTCACTGATTGGAATGCCATGAACTAATGATCTATTCTCACTTCACATTTGTTGAAACCGCCAAAAGCAGCCTCTCAGCAAAGTACCAGGAAACATCCAGAGAAAGGCAATGAACCTGTGACAAACACTAATCTTTCAGACATATGAAAGACTGTTACCTCAGTCTTATTACATTAAATATGAAATATAAATACAAATTGCTGTTGAGATGAGGCACAGAAACAGAACTGAACAGGTTAGAGGAACCATACTGACTGCAGTTCCCTCTTGGGATTTCTGTTTCCTCTGACATTGATATTTTAGCATTTTAAATTTCAGCAGAAGTTTTGTTCCCATTTTAGCTTCCCGTTTTGAACTTGACATTGATTGTATAAAGAAGCCAGATGTTGAACTGACTTACACAACATTCTTTAAATTGAATAAAGATTCCTTTTGGTTCAGAAAAGATTTGAGAAGGACCAAAGTGATCAGACCGAAGTTTCATTTTCACATTTGGAGAAGGAATTGATCTTCTCTGTATTGTTACTACATCATCACGAATGAGGGGAGCAGAAGTACCACTAAAATCTATACATATTTAACATTATGTTACACCACAGAACTCAAGGCCAAAATATTAACATTATGCCTTAGATGTAGATTTCCTGTGACATTATTTTAAGCACCAGGTTATTTCCTGTTTGCAGATTTTTCACCAATACAAAAATCTAACCCTCCCAAACCCACACAAGTATCTAATCAAGTATAAAGTAAGATTTGAATACATTCTAAATATAAACACTGTAGTCAGAATTCCACCCACCATCTGCCAACTCATTTGCTGAAGTGACAAAAATCCACAGAAATACCCTGAAAATTTATTTAAAATGTTGAGACACATCTGAAATTATTAACTAGCAATCCTGTAGTTTAGATCATTCAAAATTCTCAGATCTGAAAATGTGAAAAGTCCAGTTTATTTTAAATACTTCATACTGAACAAGGGAAGATGGAACAGGCCAAGCTCATTTAATCTGACTTTAGATTCTCTGACATTCTCATTTTTAATAAACAGATTTAATAATGAAACAAAAACCTTCACAGTAGGGTAGGATTTCTTATTTTTCTCACTCGATGCACCAGGTAATCCTCCATGGGATGGTCCCTCGCATCCATAACGGAAACGAAATCCCCTCTACAAAGACAGATCAGATTGGACAGTAAGCATGTGCAAACAAGAACAATTTAACTTAATCTGATACACTGGGCACTTAGGAAAAGCATGCAGATAAGAATTTCAGAGACGAGATACCTCAAGTGACATTAGTGCAATTGAGAAGCTGAGATGGTTATTCCTGTAGGAGTCAGAATCAACAGGAGATTTCATCTCAAAGTGTTCAAAATCAAAAAGGGGCTAGACTGAGTAGATAGGGACAAACACCAACTTCACCTGACTGGCAGAAGAACCAGTAACTTCTTTTAAATTGTGACTGATTAAGATCTGGAATGCTGCACCTGAGAGTTTGGAAGACGCAGAATCAATCAAGACATTCAAATCAGGGCTGATGGGGAACAGTTGAAGCCCCTCATCCCTGGTCCCATCTGCATCCTCTCTATAGCTTTAATACACTTTGCAAAGTTGACACACGACTCCACATGAAGTTTAGCTAAAGGTCTGGTATTTTCTCCTGTTTCCGTATTTCATGGTGCTGTTTATAAAGCCCAGGTTCCCACTTTTCTTCAAAGAGCTTCAACTTGTCCTGCCACCTTCTTTGTTACCATGGAAACATTGTGGGTCTATATTGGCAGCATGTTTATTCAAAATACCAGGCGCAGCTGATAGTGCCAGAGTCAGTCTCATCTGCATCTAAAGTCAGTTCAGTTTAACAACAGGGAGCAAACTCAATAAATGAGGAGGACTAAATTTCACAGATTAACCTTGAAGATTAACTAACTTTGTGCAATGGAAAATACACAATTTTTTAAAATTCACGTGAGGGACATAGGTATCACTGGCCAGCCAACATTTATTGTCTAGTTGCCCCTTGAGAAGGTGGGGGGTGAGCTGCCTTTTTGAACCGCTGCAGTCCATGTGCTGTAGGTAGACCCACAATGTCCTTAGGGAGGGTATTCCAAGATTCTGACTCAGTGACAGTGAAGGAACGATGATATATTTGCAAGTCAGGGTGGTGAGTGGCTCGGAGGGCACTGGCAGGTGATGCTGTTCCATGCATCTGCTGTTTTTGTCCTTCTAGATGGAAATTGTCATAAATTTGGAAGATGTTGTCTGAGGATCTTTGGTGAACTTCTACAGTGCTTTTTGTAGATAGTATGCACTGCTGCTACTGAGCATTGGTGGTGGAAGGACGACTTATTTGTGGATACACTACCAATCAAGTGGGCTGCTTTGTCCTGAATGTCAAGTTATTGCATATGGTTGGAGTTATACACTGCCAAGCAAGTGTAGAGTATTCCATCATACTCCTGACTTGTGCCTTTTAGATGGTGGACAGATTTTGGAGATTCGGGAGATAAGTTACTGACTATAGTATTCCTCGCCTCTGACCTGCTCTTATAGTCACTGTATTTATATGGCAAGTCCAGTTGAGTTTTTGGTCAATGGTAACCCCTAGGATGTTAATAGTGAGGGATTCAGTGATAGTAATGTCATTGACTTTCTTTTTAACATCACAGTCTAGGTTAAAATTTATTGCCCATCCCTAATTGCCCAGAGAGCATAGAGTCATAGAGGTGTACAGCATGGAAACAGACCCTTCGGTCCAACCCGTCCATGCCGACCAGATATTCCAACCCAATCTAGTCCCACCTGCCAGCACCCAGCCCATATCCTTCCAAACCCTTCCTATTCATATACCCATCCAAATGCCTCTTAAATGTTGCAATTGTACCAGCCTCCACCACTTCCTCTAGCAGCTCATTCCATACACATACCACCCCCTGCGTGAAAATGTTGCCCTTTAGGTCTCTTTTATATCTTTCCCCTCTCACCCTAAACCTATGCCCTCTAGTTCTAGACTCCCCAACTCCAGGGAAAAGACTTTGCCTATTTATCCTATCCATGCCCCTCATAATTTTGTAAACCTCTATAACATCACCCCTCAGCCTCCGACGCTCCAGGGAAAACAGCCCCAGCCTCTCCCTGTAGCTCAGATCCTCCAACCCTGGCAACATCCTTGTTAATCTTTTCTGAACCCTTTCAAGTTTCACAACATCTTTCCGATAGGAAGGAGACCAGAATTGTACGCAATATTCCAACAGTGGCCTAACCAATGTTCTGTACAGCCGCAACATGACCTCCCAACTCCTGTACTCAATACTCTGACCAATAAAGGAAAGCATACCAAATGCCTTCTTCACTATCCGATCTACCTGCGACTCCACTTTCAAGGAGCTATGAACTTGCACTCCAAGGTCTCTTTGTTCAGCAACACTCCCTAGGACCTTACCATTAAGCATATAAGTCCTGCTAAAATTTGCTTTCCCAAAATGCAGCACCTGACATTTAGCTGAATTAAACTCCATCTGCCACTTCTCAGCCCATTGGCCCATCTGGTCAATATCCTGTTGTAATCTGAGGTAACCCTCTTTGCTGTCCACTACACCTCCAAGTTTGATGTCTTCTGCAAACTTACTAACTGTACCTCTTATGCTCGCATCCAAATCATTTATATAAATGACAAGAAGTAGAGAGCCCAGCACTGATCCTTGTGGCACTCCACTGGTCACAGGCCTTCAGTCTGAAAAACAACCCTCTGCCACCACCCCCTGTCTTCTACCTTTGAGCCAGTTCTTTATCCAAATGGCTAGTTCTCCCTGTATTCCATGAGATCTAACCTTGCTAACCAGTCTCCCATGGGGAACCTTGTCGAACGCCTTACTGACGTCCATTTAGATCACATCTACTGCTCTGCCCTCATCAATCTTCTTTGTTACTTCTTCAACAAACTCAATCAAGTTTGTGAGACATGATTTCCTATATACAAAGCCATGTTGACTATCCCGAATCAGTCCTTGCCTTTCCAAATACATGTACATCCTGTCCCTCAGGATTCCCTTCAACAACTTGCCCACCACTGAGGTCAGGCTCACCGGTCTATAGTTCCCTGGCTTGTCCTTACCACCCTTCTTAAACAGTGGCACCACGTTTGCCAACCTCCAGTCTTCCGGCACTTCACCTGTGACTATCGATGATACAAATGTCTCAGCAAGAGGCCCAGCAATCACCTCTCTAGCTTCCCACAGAGTTCTCGGGTACACCTGATCAGGTCCTGGGGATTTATCCACCTTTAACCGTTTCAAGACATCCAGCACTTCCTCCTCTGTAATATGGACATTTTGCAAGATATCACCATCTATTTCCCTACAGTCTATATCTTCCATGTCCTTTTCCACAGTAAGTACTGATGCAAAATATTCATTTAGTATCTCCCCCGTTTTCTTTGGCTCCACACAAAGGCCGTCTTGCTGATCTTTGAGGGGCCCTATTCTCTCCATAGTTACCCTTTTGTCCTTAATATATTTGTAAAAACCCTTTGGATTCTCCTTAATTCTATTTGCCAAAGCTACCTCATGTCCCCATTTTGCCCTCCTGATTTCCGTCTAAAGTATACTCCAATTCCTTTAAACTCTTCTAAGGATTCACTCGATCTATCCTGTCTGTACCTGACATATGCTTCCTTCTTTTTCTTAACCAAACTCTCAATTTCTTTAGTCATCCAGCATTCCCTATACCCACCAGCCTTCCCTTTCACCCTGACAGGGATATACTTTCTCTAGATTCTTGTTATCTCATTTCCGAAGGCTTCCCATTTTCCAGCCGTCCCTTTACCTGCGAACATCTGCCTCCAATCAGCTTTTGAAAGTTCTTGTCTAATACCGTCAAAATTGGCCCTTCTCCAGTTTAGAACTTCAACTTTTAGATCTGGTGTATCTTTTTCCATCACTATTTTAAAACTAATAGAATTGTTAGAAGTTAATCACAATTCTTTAGGCCTGGAGTCACATGAAGGCTAGACTAGGTGAGGATGGCAGACTTCCTTACCTGAAGGATGTTAGTGAACCAGATGCATTTTCCCTGGTCATATGGTCATCATTAGACTCTTAATTCCAGATTTTTAATTGAATCTAAATTCACCATCTGCCATGGCTGGACTCAAACCCGGGTTAGAGTTAGGTTTCTGGATTAATAGTCTAGCGATAACATCACTAGGCCCTTGCCTCCCATCTATATTTTCTGTTAAATGTTTGAATATCAAGAGTCAGTGGTTAGATTGTTTTTATTGGAGATGGTAACTGCCTGGCAATTGTAATATATATGATCATAATTGAAACTTGGATTTTTAAAAAATAATTCCAGATAGAGTTTAATTTGCAAATATCTTTTTTAAAACATTCAGAAAGCCATTTGGAAGAGTGATCTATATGTATTAACTCCAAGAAGATATAGTCAGGCCTGGGAGGAGCCCTGTAGTATTAATGGATAAATATTTCTCATGTTGGGTTTATGACAGGCAGAGCAAACATATGAAGGCAACTGGTATAGGTTTGACATCACAACAGAAGATTTGAAATATTTGTTCAAGAGAATCCAGAGTTTAGTTCAGAAGGTAGAACTAGTCACCTTGATAGAAGTGGTTTCAAGTCTATGAAACGTTTAAGAGTTTGGACAGAATTCTTCAACATGTCAGTGTTGAAAAATGCTTAGATGTTCAGAATTCATGCCAGTGGACTCAAAAAGGAATTATTAAAATCTTGAAAGAGTCAGATTTAAAAAGCTGGATAGGGATGCTTGCGTTAAGATCATAATAACTATAAATAGATTTGTTTGTTTTTTTTACTGAATAAACTGATGATCTGTTGTTAAAGAACATCTGCACCTTCATGTGAATATGTTGCAGTGACTAACCACAGCTGCCACCAACTGCAAAAACTAAACACACAATTTATCAAGTGAAGTTTCATTGTGGAATGTGACTTGTCCAATAGTACCATCAGCTGGCATCATAACATCTGGGAGCCTGTAAAGTATGCGAAAGTGAGGACTGCAGATTAGAGTCGAGAGTGTGGTGCTGGAAAAGCACAGCAGATCAGGCAACATCCGAGCAGCAGGAAAATCAATGTTTCAGGCAAAAGCCCTTCATCCGGGATGAAAGACTTATGCCTGAAATGTTGATTTTCCTGCTCCACGGACGCTGCCTGATCTACTGTGCTTTCCCAGCACCACACTCTCAAGGTTGTAAAGTATGTGTTGCTTTATAAAATCAAACAATGACCAATTCACATTTACCACTAACTTACCATCAACAAAACATTACTCCTCCCAAAGAAACATTTGTCTAATTAGAGTTTGGAAATAGGTACATTTTCCTGATCTTTCTTACTGGATTTAAGATCAATTTATACAATAGGGAACGCACTCTTGCTTGATATATTTACATGGATGAGATTTTAGGCGATGAGTGAGGATTGGAGCTGGTTTGTACAAAGCATGAATGATTGGACTAAATTGTAAATTTTTGTGCTGAAAATTCTATGTAATACGATGAAGAGGAAGTTTCAATGAACTGAGATAGTCATCATTTGGAGATGCATACATACACATTTCAATGCTGACATTTATTACATACGTTGACTTCCTTCCTATTGTGAATATTTGCCAGAATTACAAACCCAATGTCTAGAAAACTGTCATTTACTGACAATGCAAAGGTTAATATTGAGGACATGTGGTTTATTTTGTGGTTGCTACTGTTTAAACAGGATTGGCTTCACTTTAAAATATAATTTGTTCTTCATACCTATTCATAAATTGTTTTTAAAAAGCTTTATGAAACAATCTGTTTCTCTTTTCTCAATAGATTTCTTTAGGATCCTTGGAAGATAAGCACCTTCACCAGTTTGACAAACACACCGTACAAATACAAATGAAATAACAAACACAGGAAACAATATCACCACCAATCGTAAAACTCCACAAGTGATAGTGAACCAGCCGCTATCACGTCAGCATCAAGGTGAATACTGGTTATTGTGTAGAACCAACCAGCTCAGCGATCACTCTAAATCAAGAATTTGAAATGGCAGCTGCGTGTACTGACCCAAAAGGAAGACAATCTCTATCCAGAGAAAAGCATCAAAAATATCCATCTGTTTGAAAGAAGTACTAAAAAAGCTGATCATTTCTGACTGATTCTTCCAATTCTGATATTCTGGTCTAATCCAAAAGTGCAATTTAGGGATTTACAGCTGCTGTCAATTTACAGGAATCTCTCTCAATTTCTGGTTTCAAAAAGCCCTCCCATCATCCTGGTATGATTCACCCCTCATGGGCAATACATGATAGCTGAGGATAAACACCAGATCTACCTGAGTAACTAAATGTAACAACTGTACCCCATGTCCTAGATTACCTACAAACATATGTCCTTAACCACTGCTCACAGTTTGTAAATGAGGATAACACCGGGACTGTTATATAACTATTTATTCAGCAACTGGGATTTAGAATAAAAGCCTTGCTTCCTCTTCATAATCCTCGACATTCTTCCAGTAGTGTCTTATTAATCTTTGAAAATAGAAGTTTATGGACTCCACAGAACAGAATTCAACAGCACAGAAGGAGAGATTTCAGCCCTCTGTGTCTCACCTGCTCTTTGAAAGATTGATCAAATCTGAGATACACTCCCTGCTCTCCCCGATTGTCTTCAAGAATTTATCCAGTTTTCTTTTGAAAGTTAAA
The DNA here is from genome assembly GCF_047496795.1 of Chiloscyllium punctatum. NCBI lineage: Eukaryota > Metazoa > Chordata > Chondrichthyes > Orectolobiformes > Hemiscylliidae > Chiloscyllium > Chiloscyllium punctatum. Next base: position 2,121,302 of record NC_092752.1, read on the forward strand.
ACTGAACACCAACCTTTCAGGCAGTGCACTGCAGTTTTTAAAAACTCACTGCATCAAAAAATAAATTCCCCATTTTCTTCTCTGGTACAATTCCTATTCTGACAACAACTAGCATTTTTTGTCTCATGTAATTCTTTGTGATTATTTTAAATATGTTTCAGCTTTAAGACTGTTCCACTTTCCAATAATATCAATTCATCAACATTACAAGTTCTCAAACAAAGGCAATTATAATCAATTATCAAATTTGTGTTCAAACAAACTCAACCTCAGCTTTCCAAAACTTACTTTTAATTGCTCAAGTTGTGTGTAAAGGTATGAAAATCACAACTTAATCCCATTTTGCTCTGGTTTGACATCAACTGAAATATTCATCAATTGTACCCTCAGGGAGGACAGTTTGTGGGAGTGAGATTCTTCATAGACTGACTGGAGAAACAGGATTGTTCTATGTGGAACAGAGAAGGTCGAGAGAAGATTTAAAGGAGGCATTCAAAATGATATGCAACTTTCATGGAATGGGGAGGGAGAAACATTTTCCACTGTGGACAGGGTCAGTTACAGATGACACAATTAAAGGTAATCTATAGGAAATGTCAGAAATTGCTTTTTAATGAAATGAGTTATGATGATCTGGAATAAAACAGTCAGTAGAAGCAGATTCAATACTATCTTTATAAGGGGAGTTTGATAAACACTTGCTCAGGAGAAATGTACAGGACTGGGGTAAGGCTGTAGGGGAACAGTCGTGATATTTGCTGCATCTTTCAAAGGCATGGCAGAGACACAATGGGCCAATGGTGGCAGGTTCTGTGCTTAAGTGACTAATGGACTACACGATGCTGTTAACAAGAGCAAGGTGGCTTTGATCTGGAGTGCAAGGAAACATTACTGCTGATGTTCCTCTCTTACCTGTTTGGGTTGTTCTAGAATCTGTAGGTATGGTCCATCAGCTGGGAAGAAAAGGCACAATGATTATTACAGCAGCAAAATCAGCACTTACAAAAGATACATTTCATAAACAAGTTGCAGTCTAACTTGAATGAAGATCTTTTGCAGGAAATCCCCTTACCCACTAATGGGGGAAAAACAATTCTCTTGTATGGCCGAGATTGCAAAAAAAACTCTTCTTGTAAATCCTGGCTGTTGTAAAAACCGCTCTTCAATTATAGATATTTATCATAACAGGCAACATATCACACTTTCAAAGCACCTAAATCACAAAATCATCAAAAGGCCATGCCCACCAAGACAGCACTTCATGCTTCATACACTTGCTAATCTGACCCCCTGTGTACCAAACAAAAAAAACACTTCAACTTCAAGCCAATGAATGGTGAGTGTTTCCCTCAGGGATTACAGGATCATTCACACCACTTCATTTAAAATAAGGTCACAGCATGAAATATGGTTTACATTTACATTTCTTACATACAATGCATGTTCACAGATGCACAAGGCGACCAACTGTTTTAGCAAGTTATGTAATTCGGAAGTTTGAGCAGATTGGGCTATTCCTATTGGAGTTTAGAAGAATAAGAAATTACAGTACTGAATGATGTAAGATTCTGAGGGGTCTTCAAAAGGTGAATGGTGAGAGGATGGTCCCAATTGTGGGAACCAAAAACTGGGAGACAATTTACCAAAGGCTCACCCTTTTAAGGAAGAATGGAGGAGAAATTTCTTCCCTAGAATGGTCATTAATCTTGGAAAAATACTCTATCCCAAACAGCAATGGAGGCTGGGTCATATATTCAAGGCTAAGTTGTACAGATTTTAAATCAATAAGAAAGTCAAGGTCAGACAGGAAATTGGAAGGAACAATATAACCAGGTCAGAGACAACTGGGTTCAACAACAGAGCATCTTCAAGGGGCCAAATGGACTACCCTGCTCTTGTTCCACCTGACATTACATGATGTCATTAATATATTATAGCACAGCTTACATCAATTTGTCGTTCATTATCTATTGACTATTGCACTAACAACTTTATAGTAAGCCAGCTCGAAGATGGGGGTTCACACGATTGTATTTAATTAAAATTGTACAGAATCGCATTAGTATTGCTATCAGTAACCAAACACTCCATTTTAAGGATCATCTAATTGTGTAGAGATTGTTAGAGGGATTTACGGAGGGAATTCCAGAGATTAGCATCTAGGCAGCTGAAGTTACAACTGCCAGTGGTGCAAGTGTGTGAAGTGTGTAACAGTAGAAATCTGCAATTCAAAAGCAGAAAAAAAAAAGCTGGAATTGAAAGATTGAGAGAATGATGGAGAGAAAGAAATGCAAATTCAGGGAGGACTAAAATACAGGGGCATCAGTTTTAAAATGAAGATTTTAATTGATTAGACACAATTTCTGCGAGTAAACAAAATTCGCCTCATCTCTGTCTAAAATGTATGACACCTTACTTTGAAGTAGTGAACCCTGGTTCTAGGTCCTCCCATAAGAGAAAGCTCTTTTCCATATCCACCATTCCTGATGAAGGGCTTTTGCCTGAAATGTCAATTTTTCCTGCTCCTCCGATGCTGCCTGACCTGCTGTGCTTTTCCAGCACCACTCTAATCTTGACTCTGATCTCCAGCATCTGCAGTACCCACTTCTTCCTAGTTCATATCCACCCTGTCAAGGCACCTCAGGACCTTGTACATTTCAATAATTTCTTATTTTTCTAAACTCCAAAGGATATAAGGCCAGCTGTCCAGCCTTTCCTCAGGAGACAAACCCATACATTGGCACTACATCCACAAATGTCTATTCCCTCCACCACTGACGCACAGTAGTGTCAGTGTATTCTACCTACAGGATGCACAGCAAACGTTCACCAAAGATCCTTAGACAGCACCTTCCAAACCCAGGACCACTTCCATTTGGAAACACCCCCCGGAAAGGTCCCCTCGAGTCACTCACCATCCAGACTTGAAAATCTATCACCATTCCTTCACTGTCACTGGGTCAGAATCCTGGAATTCCATCCCTAGGGGCTTTGTGGGTCTACCCACAGCACATGGACTGCAGCGGGTCAAGAAGCCAGCTCACCCCCACCTTCTCAAGGGACAACAAATGCTGGCCCAGACAGTGATGCTTACATCCCATCAATAAATTAAAATGGAAAGAAAGGTCAACTTAGGTTATTGAGCACTGGGGTGATGGGGCAACAGCACCTGGATTGAATTAGCAGACAATGTAGCTGCACTTTGAATAAGCTGAGGTACAAGGTGGGAGGACAGCTCAGCCAAAATTTTAGCTCATCAGTTCAACCCTTCTTTAAAATACAGACAATCAAAGAATGGTAGACTGATTACAGCCCACAGCGAGGGCACTTAATTCATTTAGCCTGTGTTGACCCTGACAACAACCAGGAGAAAGTGAGGACTGCAGATGCTGGAGATCAGAGCTGAAAATGTGTTGCTGGAAAAGCGCAGCAGGTCAGGCAGCATCCAAGGAGCAGGGGAATCGACATTTCAGGCATAAGCCTGAAAGAAGGGCTCATGCCCGAAACGTCGATTCTTCTGCTCCTTGGATGCTGCCTGACCTGCTGCGCTTTTCCTGACAACAACCACTCAAGTAACTCCATTCCTTAGCCTTATTCTTTAGATTTGCAAATTTTTGTGTTCAGATATTTATTCACTTTTCTTTCATAAAATGTGATTGACTCTGTCCTCAACAAATTGTCAGGCAATGCATCTCTGTCCCTAACCAGTCACTGACTAGGAAGGCTTTTGCTTCAGTCAACTTTGGTTCCTTTGCTAATCACACTGGATCTGTGTCCCCTGAATCTCACCACTGATGGAAACAGTTTCTCACTATTGACTCTGCACAGACTCTCGTAACTTTAAACAACTCTATTGAATCTCCCTCAACTTTTACTTCTCTACAGAGAACAATCCCAGTTTCCCCCATTCTGTCCCTGTAACTGAAATTTCCCCATCACTGGAACGATTCTTTTAAAAAAAATTGCCTCCTCTCTAAAGCTTTTGCAAACTTCCTAAAATAGACTCCTAGACCCTTTCATTTTTCCAATTCCTGACACAAATATTTCTTTATCCTTCAAAAGAGCAAAATCCAGAAGAATTAACCACCCTTGGATTTCCATTATTGAGCCCTGGAACACTGAACTATCAATGCAATTCTCATAGCCCCTACAGATCAGCCATCAACTAAACCAGTCACAGACAGGTCAAATGACCTCTTATTCCTGTATTTTAAACAAAACATTGGTGTCTGTACTAACTCTAAAACCAATTAATCACAAAGAAAGAAGTTAGAGAGCAATTTTTACCAGTACATTGCATGCAATGGAAATGTATTCAGGTGGTTTATAAATTATAGCAGAAAACCAGACAGAGAAAATGTGTCAAGTGACACAGTGTGAAAAAAAAACTGAACTAACAAGACTTTCGATAGCAACACTTTCCTCATCGAACATATAAAAAGATAAATTGTATCCACTGTGTTAAGTAGCTTTGAGGGCTGAGTCACCACTTTCTGAAACTCAGTCTGTTTTTCCACAGTGGAAATATTTAGTGAAATTTTTGTAAAGCTTTAATCAGGAAGCATTTATAACTTAAATCCTTTCCATGTTTCAGTTCATGTCTGAAACAGTAAATAAGAAAATGAAGATTTCACAAAATCAGTATTATTAATACAAAACAGTAACATATCAGGGAGGCAATGGCTTCGTGGTATTATTGTTGATCTGTTAACCCAGAGGCCCAGGTACTGTTCGGGGGACCCAGGTATGAATCCTGCCAAGGCAGTTGGTGGAATTTGTAGTTAATAAACTTCTAATGATGACCATGAATCCATTCCCAATTGTTGGAAAAACTCTTCTGGTTCACTAATATCCTTTAGGGAAGGAAACTGCCATCCTGACCTGGTCTGACCTACATGTGACTCCAGACCCACAGCAACTCTTAACTGCCCTCTGGGTAATTAGGGAAGGACAATAAATACTAGACTATCCAGTCAAACCCTGATCTCATGAATGAATAAAAACACTCATATCCCGTGAAAGAATTATTAAAAGCCTCCCTCACGTTTTAAAAGAATTCCCTCATCACTCCTCAACCTCTTTCTTTCTTGAAAGAAGAGCTGCACCTTGTTCAATCTTTCACTGGGAATAACCTTACCACTCTGCTCGCTGTTAAAGGTAAGCACCATGGGATAAGCAGAATTCACCATTTACTAAAATCGAACAAATGCAAAACCTGCTCATGTTATTTTTGATGGAAACTGCTTAAAATCAGACCTAAAGCACAGTTTCAAAATTTTCTAAACAGTATTAGAAGTAGAAGTTATTTCATTCAGGACCCAGCGTAAAACACTCATTCTAATGATACTCACGTGTCTGCAGTGGAGAATCTGTGGGACCCATTGGCGAAGTAAACATGGCGTTGGGTAATTCTAAAGCATTATAATCATCGATACCATAAATCTGAGGGAGAAAAAAAGTCAAGATCACTGAGTGTGTGCAAACTGCACAGAAAATAAACACTAATGATACTTTCATATCAGGAAATATAAAGTTATTTTCAGAGAGTGTTTGATGAGATCAGGTGGGTAGCCATCCTCAGTCAGTATTTCTGTTTTGACGAAGATTGAGGAAAGTGATTAGGGGAGGGGTGCAGATGAGATCCTTGTCACAAGGTCAGTGTGAAGTACAGCAAGTAATTTGGAATGCTAACAGAATGTTCAAGAGGAACTTAATTCAAAATTAAACAGGTTATACTCAGTTATACAGAGCACTGGTAAGACTGCAGTACCAGAGTACTGAGTACACTATTGTTCCCTTTGTTTAAGGAAGATTGTAAGTGTGTTGGAAGCAGCTCACAGAATGTTCACTAAACCAACACCTGGAATGTATGGGTTGTCTCATGAGGAAAGGTTGGACAGCTGGCTTTACATCCTCTGGAGTTTAGAAGAGTAAGAAATTACTTAACTGAAACATACAAGATCCTGAGCTGCCTTGACAGGGTGGATATGGAAAGGAGTTTTCTCTATGGGAGGATCTAGAACCAAGGCTCACTATTTCAAAGTAAGGCGTCATGCATTTTAGACAGAGGTGAGGTGAATTTTGTTTCCTCATAGAGGGTCACTAGACTCTGGAACTCTCTTCTTTATAAGGTGGTGGATGCAGAGGTACTTAGATTGTAAAGCAAAAAGGTAAATCATTATGGAGAATAGGTGGACATATGGAGTAATCAGATTTGCCATAACTTTATTGAATGGCGGAGCAAGATTGAGAATTCTTGCAGGCAAAAGTGAGGACTGCAGATGCTGGAGATTAGAGTCAAGAGTGTAGTGCTGGAAAAGCACAGCAGGTCAGGCAGCATCCAAGGAGAAAGAGAATCAATGTTTTGGACAAAAGCCCTTCATCAGGAATGAGGCTGGGAGCCTTGGGGGGGGGGGGGGGTGGGGGGGGGGGGGGGGGTGGGGTGGAGAGATAAATGGGAGGGGGGTGTGGGGTTGGGGAGGAAGGTAGCTGAGATTGCAATAGGTGGATGGAAGATGGAAGTGGGGAGGGTGGAGTGGATAGGTGGGAAGGGAGATTGGCAGGGGGGACAGGTCATGGGGATGGTGCTGAGCCAGAAACTTGGAACTAGGGTAAGGTGGGGGAGGGGAAATGAGGAAACTGATGAAATCCACATTGATGCCCTGGGGTTAAAGTGTTCCAAGGTGGAAGATGAGGCGTTCTTCCTCCAGGCATTGGGTGGTGAGAGAGTGGCGATGGAGGAGGCCCAGGACCTGCATGTCCTCAGCAGAGTGGGAGGGGGGAGTTAAAATGTTCAGGATGGTAGGGTTGGTGGGTGCGGGTGTCCCGGAGATGTGCTGTAAAGTGCTCTGCAAGAAGGCGTTCAGTCTCCCCAGCGTAAAGGAGACCACATCGGGCGCAACAGATACAGTAAATAACATTAGTTGAAGTGCAGGTGAAACTTTGATGGACGTGGAAGGCTCCTTCGGTGCCTTGGATGGAGGTGAGGGAGGGGGGCGCAGGTTTTGTGATTCCTGCGGTGGCAGGGGAAGGTGCCGGGAGGGGAGGGGGATTGTTGTCTGTGTTGCAGTTGGAGGGGTGGGGTTTGAGGGCGGAGGTGCAGGACGTGGATGAAATGCATTGGAGGGCATCTTCGGAAGATGGACTGTTCTACGTAGCCAAGAAAGAGACAGGCATAGCTGGGGCCCATACGGGTGCCCATGGCTACCCCTTTCATCTGGAGGAAGTGGAAGGATTCGAAGGAGAAATTGTTGAGGGCAAGGAACAGTTCAGCCATACGAATGAGAGTGTCAATGGAAGGATACTGGTGAGGGAGGAAGAATCAGAGGGCTTGGAGGCCCTGATCATGGTGATGGCGGTGTAGAGGGATTGGATGTCCATGGTGAAAATGAGGCATTGGGGACCAGAGAAACAGAAGTCTTGGTGGAGGTGGAGGGTGTGGGTGGTTTTTCGAATGCACGTGGGGAGTTCCTGGACCAGGGGAGGATAGGACAGTATTGAGGTAGGTGGAGATGAGTTCGGTGGGGCAGGAGCAGGCTGAGACAATGAGTCGGCCCGGGGTGGTCAGGCTTGTGGATCTTGGGAAGGAGGTAGAATCTGGCAGTGCGGGGTTCCCAGACTATAAGGTTGTAAGCTGTGGGTGGGGGATCCCCTGAGGTGATGAGGTTATGTACGGTCTGGGAAATAATGGTTTGATGATGGGGGGGTGAGGTCATGGTTCAGGAGCGGAAGGAAATGGTTATCTTCAAGCTGGAGCCTAGTTTCAGCCGTGTAGAGGTCAATACGCCAAACTACCACTGCATCCCCCTCTTGACCTCTCCACGGCTGAAGCCAAGCGCTAACTTGAAGACAAGGGGGACCATACACAACCTCATCACCTCAGGGGATCTCCAACCCACCACTTCCAAACTCACACTTTGGGAACTCCTAACCGCCTGATTCTACCTCCTTCCCAAAATCCACAAGCCTGACTACCCGGGCCTACCCATTGACTCAGCCTGCTCCTGCTCCTGCTCCTGCTCCACCAAACTCATTTCCACCTACCTCAATACTGTCCTATCCTGTCTGCTCCAGGAACTCCCCACATACGTTCAGGACACCGCCCATGCCCTCCACGTTCTCCAAGATTTCCGTTTCCCTGACTCCCAAAGCAGCATATTCACCATGGACATACAATCCCTCTACACCTCCATCTGCCATGACCAGGGCCACCAAGCCCTATGTTTCTACTTCTCCCAATGTCCCCACCAGTACCCTTCGATTGACACCCTCATTCATTTGGCTGAACTGTTCCTTTCCCTCAACAATTTCTCCTTTGAATCCTCCCACTTCCTCCTGATGAAAGGGGTAGCCAGGGGCACCCACATAGGCCCCAGCTACGCCTGTCGCTTTGTCAACTACGTGGAACAGACTATCTTTCACAGTTATACCGGCACCATTCCCCACCTTTTCCTCCACTACATTGATGACTGCATCGGTGCCACCTCGGGCTCCCATAAGGAGGTTAAACAGTTCATCAACTTCACCAATACATTCCACCCTGACCTTAAATCACCTGGACCATCTCTGACAACTCCTTCCGCTTCCTTGACCTCTCCATCTTCATCAACGGTGATTGACTCAACACTGACATTTTCTATAAACCTACCGAGTCCCACAGCTACCTGGATTACACCTCCTCCCACCCTACCTCTTGCAAAATGCTACCCCGCCTCCACTGTATCTGTTCCCAGGAGGACCAGTTCCACCACAAAACACACCAGATGACCTCCTTCTTTAAAGACTGCAATTCCCCTCCCACAAGGTTGATGATGCTCTCCAGCGCATCTTATCCACTTCCCGCAGCTCCGCCCTCCAACTGCAACAAGGATAGAACCCACCTGGTCCTCACCTTCCATCCCACCAATCTCCATATACATCGCATCACCCTCTGCCTTTTCTGCCACCTACAAACAGACCCCACCACCAGACTTACATTTCCCTCCCCACCCCTATCCACTTTCCGTAAAAACCGTTCCCTCTGCGACTGCCTGGTCAGGTCCACGCTCCCCCCCCCCACCCAAACAACCCACTCTCCCCTCCTGGCACCTTCCCCTGCCACCGCAGGAGTTGCAAAACCTGCGCCCACTCCTACCCCCTCATCTCCCCCCCCACCACCACCCCCCCTCCCCCCGCCCCGCCACACTTCCATGGCCCCAAAGGAGCCTTCCACACCTATCAGAGTTTCACCTGCACTTCCACATCATTTATTGTATCCGTTACTCCCGATGCGGTCTCCTCGACATTGGGGAGATGATGCCTACTTGCAGAGTGCTTCAGAGAACATCTCAGAGATACCCACACCAAACATCCTCATCACCCCATGGCCGAACACTTCAATTCCCCACCCCACTCTGCCAAGGACATGCAGGTCATGGGCTTCCTCCATCACCACTCTCTTACCACCCGACGCCTGAAAGAAGAATGCCTCATCTTCCACCTCGGGACCCACCAACCCCTTGTCATCAATGTGGATTTCACCAGTTTCCTCTTTTCCCCTTCCCCACCTTACCCCAGTTCCAATCGCCCAGCTCAGCACCATCCTCATGACCTGTCCCAACTGTCAATCTTCCTTCCCACCTACACCCTCCTCTCCAACATATCACTATTACCCACACCTCCATCCACCTATCACACCCTCAGCTACCTTCCTCCCCCACCCAGCCCCATTCCCCTCCCATTTACGTCTTCCACCCCTGAGGCTCCCAGCCTCATTCCTGATGAAGGGCTTTTGCTTGAAACGTTGACTCTCCTGCTCCTCGGATGCTGCCTGACCTGCTGTGCTTTTCCAGCACCACCCACTTGAGAATTCTTGTGTCATGACTGGCTCTAACTATGTGTTTAACCAACAGTGACCTTTCCCAACTCAGACATACCCCAATTAGCAGCTAGTAAAAAATCTCTTAACAACAGCCAAAAAATTTGGAATGGAACAAGGAGTATTCTTTCCAAAATCTCACCATTAACCAATTCTTTCAAAGTCAAAGCAAAAGAGCACTTATTCATACAAAGGGTGTGTTACCGTGGACGGACTGCTCTCTCAGTCACTTTCACTCACTAGCCTCAGTCTTTCTTCATCCAATAGCCTTCCTGAAATCTGCTTAAAGCATTTCTTCTTGAACTTTCCTTTGTTTTACTATGTTTCCATACTTGCAAAATTTTTGCTCGTGTTGAATAAACAGCCCATTTCACCAACAGTTGTCATATTGATTGGGAATCTCACCCATGCACAATTCACAGGAACTGTCAGATCAGTTCAGCTCTGCCTCCATCCATGTAGCATTGTTGAAAGGCAGGTGACAGAGCACCTTAACTTGGGCACTCACTGATCATTATGGCCATTGGAGACCTCGGCTTCTCTCCAGTGCTGGCTTCTTGTCTAGTGATGCCTTTGCTCCGTGAGGAAGCCTTTGGTTTTTGGGAGCCTTTTCCCAAGCTGCCTGTGCCCCGCTGACTGGAATTTTGCATTCCCACCCTCCTTCACCTCAGTCTTCCTGTAATGTCATTTATAATCCATCACCTCACCTCCTACATCAGCTTGAGGTTCAATGTGAAAGTTAATCTATTAAAGGTGCTGTAAAGCACCATGGGACATTTTATTTTGTTAAGGGAGTGACAGAGTTGTAAGTTGTTGGTGGGTTCTAAATAAATAATTAAAATGATCTGCAACATTTTGCAATAACTGTTCAATTACCATCACTTCAAATATTTGTGACAATCTTTCAATATTTGTTTATGACAGTATTCGACTTCTTCACCGGTGTGCTGTACTGATATAACCACATTTACCACAAAAGTACAGCCGAAATATGAAATGTTTATAATTTAAAGTGAATAGCATGTTGGGTTCTGTACTTATCAAAATGAGGGACAGCAATGGGGAAGTTAAACTCTTCTCATTTCAGATCCATGGAGTGAGCCACAGGCATCACTGTCCTGGCTAAACATTTTCCCAGTGCCTCAGCCAACAATAAGCAAGACTGAACTTTTGAAATTAATTGGAGCAATTTTTTATACTGTAGTCGGTGCTACTGAGAAGCTGTGATCAAACTTCACAACGCAAAAACATTGTAGTCCCCTCTGGAGATTTTAAGAGTATCAAGCTGATCTGATTCGGTTCTGAGGTGAAAGGGAGATTCTAAATCATGACAACACTCAGTTATTTGATGTCTTTAAATTATTCAGAATCATATTATTTTAGGTGATATTTTGTTTCTCGAATCCAGCTCATGACAGCAGAGTTTAGAACAGAGACAATTCAGCCCACTATTATTCCTATCACTACCTGCTGTTCCCCAGAATCTTGCAAATCATTCTTCTTCAAAATAGTTCTCCAATTCCCTTTCAAATGTTCTTGCTAATCTATTTCCATTGCCCTTTCAGGCAGAGCATTCCTTATCACAAAAACTGGCTGCATGTGTACAATTCTCCCCATCTTCTCTCTGGTTCATTGACTAAATATTGTCAAAGTTTGTTCTCTGCGGACTGATCATCTGCCACCGGAAACAATTTCTCCCTGTTTTGCATAATCTTGAGCAATTCTTTTCACCAGTACTGGATAATACATTTCATATATGCAAATGAATATTTGAGATTCACACCAGAGATTTGTAATTAATCATTGCACAGGTTGGTATTTACAAAACTCGATTCAAACAGAAATATTAATCCCACTTACATCAGGGACTCCAAGACGATAGGTATCCTCTTCAGCCATCATGAATCTAGGATAGGAAACAAAAAAAAAAATCCTGGCTTGTAGTTACTTTAAAATTTTAATCAGATTTAGGATTCTGCAATCAAACAGAGACCTTTGCGAACTCTCATTCACGCAAGTAACAAATGTTATCAGCTAAGAAAAACAAAGAACCGTGGATGCTACAAATCTGAATCAAAAACAAATTGCTGGAGAAACTCGGCAGGTCTGGCAGCAACTGTGGGGGGAAAGCAGAGTGACTGTTTCGGGTCCAGTGACCCTTCAGATGCTGTCAGATCTGCTGAGTTTCTCCAGCAATTCGTTTCTGATTCAAATGTTATTGACTCACTGAAAACAACACACACATTTCAATAGCAGCTTGGAGAACCTGCAGACATCCACAGTCAACGCAATATTTCTGAAGTGCAGTAAGTAGTCACTGATGTAATGTTGGAAATGCGATGGATACTCCTGCACAGCAAGTTTTCTACAAATAGTCACAAGTTCATCATCCGTTAAATGGCAACATAACAGTTTCAGAGAACAGAACATTAGGCAGGCGCTAGAACTGGTTTTCAGGTAACCGTGAACACATCATGGATTGGGTGATGTGCTCACACTCTCAAAAGGTGGCAGAGGTTAATGTTGGAAGTGCTCTACATCTGCATTTTCAACACGAATTAGAGAGAAAATAGGAGACTTTGGAATGATCTGGTTTGTTAATGACAGTGTGAAGATGTGCTTACCAGCAAACATTAAAATAAAAGTTAAGAATTGCCCCAATGCAAACAAATACTTGGCAGAATTCAAAGTTCTACTGTGACCCCTCCTCAAATTTCCCCAGTGGAGCAAGTGCACCACTCAGATATACCAATCATCACCAGAGCATTTGTCACATTCCAAAGGAAATCATCTTCCAGAGAAACAGGAACTCATTTCAGTTCAAACAAACAGTAATCCTTTGCTGCCATGAGGAAAACAAGAAGGAATCTCATCATTTGCTTATTGCAGTTGATTAGGGAGGTAAAATAATGAGAAGGTGAATCTATCAACTGACCAGGTTACACTAATGTCTACTAAAACAACACACACACACACACACACACACACACACACACACACACACACGCGCGCGCAAACAGTATACTTCACAGCATCGGGGGGGTTCCTGTGATACCACGGTAGTGCCCCTACGTCTGAGACTGGAGGCAGTGCCGAGGGAGCACCGCACAATCAGAGGGTCAGCGCCAAGGGAGCGCCGCACTGTCAACACATCCCTATTGCACCTTCCCCTGCAATCACAGAAGGTGCAAATACTTGCCTGTTTACTTTCTCCCTCCTCAGTATCCAAGGCCCCAGTGATACCTTCCAGGTGAAGCAGCACTTTACCTCCACTTTACTCAATGTAGTCTGCTCTGTTCACAGCTCACAAGGTGATCTGCTCTAAAATGGGAAGATTAAACACTGACTGGGTGACCAGTTTGCAGAACATCTACATCCTGTCATCAAAAATGACTCTGAGCTTTCACTTATCGGCCATTTCAACGTACCACCCTGTTCTCTGGCCAAAATCGCTGTCTCAGGTTTACTGCAGTGCTCCGGCAAAGCTTAGTACAAACTGGAAGATGCTGCTCTCATCTTCCAGTTGGGAATCCTGCAGCCTTCAAGGTTCAATATCGAGTTCAATAATTTCCTCCTTCATGTCCTTTATCCACCCCCCCACATCCCAGGGCCTGTCTTCACATGGGCTGCTTTCAGCACAGCCAACCCTTTCATGATCCCCATTATCAGCTTTTCTTTCTCCCTGGCTTACAATCATCCATCCTTTTATCTGACTGTTATTCTTTCTCTCTCACACTTCATCACCACCCCACCCCATTTTCAGCATTTATACTGCCTCTGCCTAGTAATACCAACTCTGAGGCAAACTCATTGAATGCGAAACATTAGTTCTGTTTCTCTCCACAGATGCTGCCAGACCTGCTGGGTTCCTCCAGCAATTTCTGTTTTTGTTTCAAATCTTCAGCATCCATAGTTCTTTGTTTTATTAATTCAATGTATTAGGTCAGTTTTTGCATGCAAATTACTTATGATATTTACTGACATTAACTCTGACTAAAACTAAAAGTATTTATATGTAAATGTGTTGGCACATTTCTGAGAGACACAATAACGGAAATGAAAGCTCTTTTCGTCATAAATTTTCACATGGAATGTGATCCTAAAAAAAACTGGATGGATGTGAATATGAATCATGCATTTCCAAGCTATGTATGTTTGTGGGTGCTCTGGGACTGAAATGGGATTGATTTTGCTTTTCTGATTAGTTTGTCAGAAGCAATCAGTTGTAAGAAAATGATAAAATGCACTTCTGATGATTGGGACAATCTCAGTGAGTTATCCTTGGTGATTCGAGCTGCTGATTTCATTACTATTCTGCAGATCACAGCACCTCAAGTGCAAATTCAAATATATTTTATGTTTTAAAAGGGTTCAGTCCTTGTCTGGGTGAAAACATTTCATGTTCTCTGCATACCACTATACCTAACCTGAAATTGATGTTCCTGTTTATGACTCCCTCAACCACAGGGGCCAATACCTTTCCATCCAACCTTATCAAGATCCCTCTTAATTTTAAACATTCTATTAGATTTCCTCTCAGCCTCCACATTCAAAAATAAACACCTTCAGCTGTTCAGTATTTCCCCATAACTAACATTCTCTAGTTCAGGCAACATCCTGGTAACTTTTTCCTGCACTATCTACTCCAATCACATCTGTCTTCTCAAGCAATGACCAGACTGTACCCAATCCTCCAGTTATCAAATAGCTCAGATTTTATACTTCTGATAAATTATCGATTTAATCTCTGACTAACTCAAGAAACAGAATACACACTGACAGAGTATAACACTGTGCATTCACTCAACAAGGAAGCTCATTACTCCAAAGGAATTCTGACAACATATCCTCCAATGCAACTACAAACAGAATAGAGAGACTGACTGGCTACATTATAATTAAGCCAACATTTAAAAGCTATGGATTGCACTAATTGGCATAGGCTGGAATCCCTGGTTCAAGGCAGCAGCTCACCAGCACCTTCTCAAGGGCAACTAGGGACGGGCAATAAATGCTGCTGTTGCCTGTGACACCCACATCCCATGAAATAAAATAAAAGTGAGTTTACAAGGGACACAATTTAACAACTGTATGCACAAACTGCTCTGCTGTCTTGGTGACTTGTGGTGTTATAGCAGGTACTGGATTAGTGGTGCTGGAAGAGCACAGCAGTTCAGGCAGCATCCAACGAGCAGCGAAATCGACGTTTCAGGCAAAAGCCCTTCATCAGGAATAAAGGCAGTGAGCCTGAAGCGGGGAGAGATGAAGGACTTTTGCCCGAAACGTCAATTTCGCTGCTCGTTGGATGCTGCCTGAACTGCTGTGCTCTTCCAGCACCACTAATCCAATATTTGGTTTCCAGCATCTGCAGCCATTGTTTTTACCGTGTTATAGCAGGTACTGATTATAATTCTCAGGTATTATTGAAATTACAGCACAGGAGGAATCTATCTTTTGTCTGTAAATGTTAACTCATCAACTGGGAATGTTTAACCTTCTTGATCTTTTCGTAAATCTTTTTACCTTCTTCCCTTTTGAAAGATTGCTTTTAAATGATGTTATACACTTTGGTTCATAGGTACTTGCAGTAAAATATTTCATTTTCCAATAAATTCCTGACGTCCTAGTTAAATCTCCTGCTGATAATCTGAAATCCGTGTACTCAAACACAGGTTCAGACTCAAACAGCTCCTCAGTATCCAGGGAATTTAAAATCAATTTCATTAAATCAAAAGCAGTGAGACGCTGGGGAAATTCTGGACCTTTAAAAAAGGTGAACTATTCAAATCAAGAACTCACATTAGTGGTTTCAAATCACAGCTATCTTAAAGGAATTTAGTAAAATTGCAAAACCAGAAGTTTCAACTTGATTGTCAATATTAGCCAATATCGAATTATGGATGCCTTATAGTTTAACAATATTTCCCCAGTGTGTGTGAATTCCAGGGTAGATTTATATAATAATTGCAGATTTATATAATAACTGCTACATTTGTGAAAACTGGTTCTATTTTGCATCTAAACTGCAGTTTGAATCATAATTCCAGGAAAAGACCATTCAAGCCATCAAACACATGAAAAATACTATCCAATTTCTTGTACAACCATGTACTCAACCCGTGATCCCACAAATTAAGCTCTGGTGTTAACTCATCTGGGCCCAGGGATTCAGCTGCAATAATCTCATTACACTTTAGACAGTACAGATCTCACCAAGGGTTCTTTCAAATGAAATATTCAAGCAAGACCCTATCTGAGCTCCCAGTGGGTGTAAAAGTGCTGTTTAAAGTGCAGCAGATGAATCTTGCTCATGTCCTGACCAATATTTATCCCTCCAAAAAAAATTCATATGGCTGTTTCTGGGATCTTGCTGTGCACAAATTGGCTGTGACACTTCCTACATTATAACAGTGAATACTCTTCAAAACAAATCAATAAATTGGCTGTAAAGCACTTTGAGACATCTTAAGTTTGTAAAATGATTTGCATAACCACAAACCCTTCCCTCATTAACAACTGGCACCACAGGTTTATCCAAGCAAAGATGGGTCAATGCATTTCAAATGTACACTGGGAAAGTTGCTTCTGGATCTATCAAAAATACATTTTTGGGGATTTCAATAACTTGGGATCTGGGCTCAGGCAGTGCTTATGTTGTCACTTTGGAAATGAAATTTTATTCATGTAAAAAAATTGGGGCATGAAGTAAACCAATCAATCAGGCAATGTCCAATTATATTTCTCCATTCAGGAGGCAGGTCTAGGCAGCTCTAGGTTTTCTGGTCTATGAAGGGTTCTTTACAACAGGGAAAAAAATACTCGCAGCAAGTGAGAAACAAACTCATCTATGCTCACCCAGCTGGAGCTAGACCCTCACTCAGCTGGAGCTAGACCCTCACCCAGCTGGTGCTAGACCCTCACCCAGCTGGAGCTAGACCCTCACCCAGCTGGAGCTAGACCCTCAACATTGAGCAGGCAGCAGGAAGCTGGGGAGAGCAGGAGCAGGCAAGGAGGGTGGGCACCCTCAACACATCCCAAAAATCATCAGGAACAATGAAGTACTTTTGAAGTGTTCTCACTGTTGTAATGTCGCATCCACTTGGTGCACAGCAATCTCCCAGTACAGCAATTTGATAATAATCAGATCAGTGGTTTTGCAATGTCTCTGAGGGATAAACATTGGCTTCAGCACATCAGGAGAACTTCCTCCTGTTCTTTTTCAAAACAGTGGCTTGGTATATTTGACATCCAGCCAAAGGAGCAGACAACGTCTTGTTTAAACATTTCACCTGAAAGCAGGTGTTCTGATGCTGCAGTGTTTTCTCAGTTGACCACTAGCCGAGATCATGGACTCAAACTCTGACGCGGTGACTTAAACCCAGGAACTTCCGAGTAAGAAATGTGGGTATTACTCCCAAACCCCACCAGTCAGCAGGCACGAATATCAAGTCTCTTTTAGGTTTCTTTGGATAACAATCTTAGCCCCAGATTTCCCTCGAGTACTCATGTATTGTGCAACATCAAATCAGAAAGAAGTATAAGGTGGGACAGTGACAGTGATTCACTGGGTTGTTCATATGGGCCCCAGGAAAGGCTCTAAACTTTCAACAGATGGACTGAAAACTTGAATGAAACTTGGCCATTTACAGGATGGTTAAAAATCAACACTCACTCCCTCACTCTAATACCAAACCCCTTCTCATCAAGAAGGAAAATCAAACGTAAAATAACTGTAACAGTTTCTGATCAGCTTTCTGGTCCTGACGCCTACAGCAAATGCTGAGAATATATCCATACTGCTAAATTATTAAGAGGCACGTGGGAGGGAGGATAATTCCTTATGGGAACACCAAAACCAGTCAGATCAAAGCTGGAGATAGACAAGAAGTCCAACCAGGGGATCAACCTTGGTTCAATGGAGAGTGCAGGAGGGCATATCAGGAGCACACCAGGCAAACCTAAAACTGGGTGTAAACCTGATGAAGCTACCAAACAGGACTTGCATGCTAAACAGGATAAGCAGCAAGTGATAGACAGAGCTAAGCCATCCCACAACCAATAGATCAGATCTAACCTCTGCAAACCTGCCACATCCAGTTGTGAATGGTGGTGGATGATTAAACAACTCACTGGAGGGGGAGACTCCACAAATATCCCCATCTTCAGTGATGGGGGAGCCCAGCACATCAGTGCAAAAGACAAGGCTGAAGTGTTCGCAGCAATCTTTAACCAGAAGTGCCGGATGGGTGATCCATCTTGGTCTCCACCAGTAGTCCCCAGCATTAGAGATACCAGACTTCTGCCAACTCAATTCACTGCATATGATATCAAGAAATGGTTTAAAGCACTGGACACTGCAAAGGCAACAGTACTGAAGACTTGTGTTCCAGAACTTGCTGTTCCTGACAAGCTGTTGCAGTACAGTTAGTGTGGCATCAAGGAGCCTGAACAAAACTGGAATCAATGGGTGTCCGGTAGCCAACTCTCCCCACTGGAGTCAGACCTGGCACATAGGAAGATGGTCGTGGTTGCTGGAGGTCAGTCATCTCAGCTCCAGGACATCTCTGCACGAGTTGAAAAAATGAGTTGGGAACGAGTTGGGAAAGATGCTGGAGTCTATTATAAAGGATGAAATTACGGCACATCTGGATAATAGTAACAGGATAGGACAGAGTCAGCATGGATTTATGAAGGGGAAATCATGCTTGACTAATCTTCTTGAATTTTTTGAGGATGTAACTCGGAAGATGGACGAGGGAGATCCAGTGGATGTAGTGTACCTGGACTTTCAGAAAGCTTTTGATAAAGTCCCACACAAGAGGTTAGTGAGTAAAATTAGGGCGCACGGGATTGGGGGCAAAGTACTAGATTGGATAGAGAATTGGTTGGCTAATAGGAAACAAAGGGTAGTGATTAACGGCTCCATTTCGAAATGGCAGGCAGTGACCAGTGGGGTACCGCAGGGATCCGTGCTGGGACCGCAGCTTTTTACAATATATGTAAATGATATAGAAGATGGTATCAGCAATAACATTAGCAAATTTGCTGATGACACAAAGCTAGGTGGTAGGGTAAAATGTGATGAGGATGTTAGGGGATTACAGGGTGACCTGGACAAGTTAGGTGAGTGGGCAGATGCATGGCAGATGCAGTTTAATGTGGATAAATGTCTGGTTATCCACTTTGGTGGCAAGAACAGGAAGGCAGATTACTACCTCAATGGTATCAAATTAGGTAAAGGGGCTGTTCAGAGAGATCTGGGTGTTCTTGTCCACCAGTCAATGAAGGCAAGCATGCAGGTACAGCAGGTCGTGAAGAAGGCTAATAGCATGCTGGCCTTCATAACAAGAGGGATTGAGTATAGAAGCAAAGAGGTGCTTCTGCAGCTGTACAGGGCCCTGGTGAGACCACACCTGGAGTACTGTGTACAGTTCTGGTCTCCAAATTTGAGGAAAGACATTCTGGCTATTGAGGGAGTGCAGCGTAGGTTCACGAGGTCAATTCCTGGAATGGCAGGATTGCCTTACACGGAAAGACTGAAGCGACTGGGCTTGTATACCCTTGAGTTTAGAAGACTGAGAGGGGATCTGATTGAAACGTATAGGCTTATGAAAGGATTGGACACTCTGGCAGGAGGGAACATATTTCCGTTGATGGGGGAGTGCCGAACCAGAGGACACAACTTAAAAATACGGGGTAGACCATTTAGGACAGAGATGAGGAGAAACTACTTCACCCAGAGAGTGGTGGCTGTGTGGAATGCTCTGCCCCAGAGGGCAGTGGAGGCCCAGTCTCTGGATTCTTTTAAGAAAGAATTGGATAGAGCTCTTAAAGATAGTGGAGTCAAGGGGTACGGAGATAAGGCTGGAACAGGATACTAATTAGGAATGATCAGCCATGATCATATTGAATGGCGGTGCAGGCTCGAAGGGCAGAATGGCCTACTCCTGCATCTATTGTCTATTGTCTATTGAGTTCCTCAGGGTTGTGTCCCAGACCTAACCATAATAATTAGACAATAGACAATAGACAATAGATGCAGGAGTAGGCCATTCTGCCCTTCGAGCCTGCACCGCCATTCAATATGATCATGGCTGATCATTCCTAATTAGTATCCTGTTCCAGCCTTATCTCCGTACCCCTTGACTCCACTATCTTTAAGAGCTCTATCCAATTCTTTCTTAAAAGAATCCAGAGACTGGGCCTCCACTGCCCTCTGGGGCAGAGCATTCCACACAGCCACCACTCTCTGGGTGAAGTAGTTTCTCCTCATCTCTGTCCTAAATGGTCTACCCCGTATTTTTAAGTTGTGTCCTCTGGTTCGGCACTCCCCCATCAACGGAAATATGTTCCCTCCTGCCAGAGTGTCCAATCCTTTCATAAGCCTATACGTTTCAATCAGATCCCCTCTCAGTCTTCTAAACTCAAGGGTATACAAGCCCAGTCGCTTCAGTCTTTCCGTGTAAGGCAATCCTGCCATTCCAGGAATTGACCTCGTGAACCTACGCTGCACTCCCTCAATAGCCAGAATGTCTTTCCTCAAATTTGGAGACCAGAACTGTACACAGTACTCCAGGTGTGGTCTCACCAGGGCCCTGTACAGCTGCAGAAGCACCTCTTTGCTTCTATACTCAATCCCTCTTGTTATGAAGGCCAGCATGCTATTAGCCTTCTTCACGACCTGCTGTACCTGCATGCTTGCCTTCATTGACTGGTGGACAAGAACACCCAGATCTCTCTGAACAGCCCCTTTACCTAATTTGATACCATTGAGGTAGTAATCTGCCTTCCTGTTCTTGCCACCAAAGTGGATAACCAGACATTTATCCACATTAAACTGCATCTGCCATGCATCTGCCCACTCACCTAACTTGTCCAGGTCACCCTGTAATCCCCTATCTTCAGTTCCTTCATCAATGACCTTCCCTCCATCAAAGGTCAGAGGTGAGGATGATTGTACAATGTTCAGCACCATTTATGATTCAAGATACCAAAGCAGTCCATGTTCAAATGCAACAAGGTCTGGACAATATCTAGGCTTGGGCTGACAAGTGGAAATACCATTTGCACCATACAAATGCCAGGCTCTGACCATCTCCAATAACAGATAATCTAACCACCATCCTTGGCATTCAATGGTGTTACCATCACTGAATTGCCTACTATCAACATCCTGGAGATTACTATTAATCAGAATCTCAACTGGACTATCAATATGCATGCACTAGCTCCAACAGCAAGTCAGAGGCTAGGAATACTGTGGCAAGTAACTCACCAAACCCTGACTCCCCAAACCCTGCCCACTATCTACAAAGCACAAGTGATGAGTGTGATGGAATACTCCCCATTTGCCCTGGATGGGTGTAGCTCCAACAACACTCAAGAAGCTCAACACCACCAGACAAAGCAGTCACTTGGTTGGCACCACATCCACAATCATCCAATCCCTCCACCACCGAAACTCAGTAGCAGCCGTGTGTAACATCTACAAGATGCTCTGCAGAAATTCACAAGAGGTTTCTTACTCAGCACCTTCCAAGCCCACAGCCACTTCCATATAGAAGGACAAAAGCAGCAGATACACAGGAATACGACCCCCTGCAAGTTCCACTCCAAGCCACTCACCATCCTGACTTGGAAACACATCCGCCACTCCTTCAGTGTCACTGGGTCGGAATCCTGGGATTCCCTCCCTCTTCGTGTGGCGGCTGTACCCACAGCAGGTGAATTGCATTGGTTCAGGAAGGTAGTTCACCACCACCTTCTCAAGGGGCAACTAGGAATGGGCAACAAACTTCGGCCCCAATCAACAATACCTATGTAGCAAGAGTAAATACAAATAGTTGATAGTCTAGCAGGAATCCAACCAGTAATCAGCTGCCCATGTGAAGATGCCTTCAACGAATTGCAAAAATCCATATCTTTTCACTTTTTGATATTTTTGATTGTGAACTGAAATGGAAAATAACTGTCTGAAAAGCCAAGCATTGTAGATAGAAATGCTGCATATTGTAAAAGGAAGTTACTATCACTTATTTTAAGTGGTATTTACATTGTTGCTGGTTCGAGTAGTGGAGGAAGGTTACTGCAGTTGGACAGACACCAGGACTGTGTGTAAAGTGAGATTCAGCCAGTAAAAAGAGCTGATTCATCTCTGACATGATGACTAGTTGTTGATGACAAAGACTTCCTCCTACAAACAATTATGTAATTGCCTCTCATGTAAGTGAACAGCTTGAGGGTGTGAATGATATGGGCAGGAACCTCTGGACTTCAAAAATGGAAGTGGCCTTTCTCCCTTGCAGTGAAAGTATCTAAAGCTTGAAGAAAGTCAGTTTATTTTCCCTCACCAGTTTCTGGGAGCTGTAGCTTTTAACCAGTGGCTTGGAGACTTTGCAAATTATGAACCAGTCACTGTGTGCCACCTGCAAGGACTTGAAAAGTACCTGGAGAAGAGAGATCAATGAACAATAACTCCTGACAATCAGAAGAATTACTCAGTGAACCCTGAGGACAAGGACCATTGAACTACCTTCACAGTTTTACCTTTCATCTATAACACTAACATTGTTTTCTGTTTGTGTTTAACTGTAGACAGGGAGTTTTATGAGGTGGTTAGAATTTTAACTCTGCCTTAAATAAAACAAAGCACTGATGCTGGAAATCTGAAACAAAAGCAGAAATTGGAGAAACTCAGCAGGTCTGACAGCATTTTTGGAGAGAAAGCAGAGTTAACATTTTGAGTCCAGTGCTCCTTCTTCAGAACTATAGCAGCTAGGAAAATGTAAGTGTATGCTGAAGAAATCAGTTGGGGAGGAGAAGGACTAAATGAATAGATGGAGACAGAGCCCATAGAGTTAGAATGATAGTTAGGCAGAGAAAGAGATGGATGATAGCAAGCCAGGGAGGAAGAAAACTGATAATGGGGACCATGAGTGGGTGACAATTGGTCAGCTATCAGCAGTCTGTGTAATGACAGTGCTTGGGTGTTAGGGTGGGTGAAGGACGTAGAAAGAAGTGTTTGGGCCCTAAAATTATTTAACTTGATATTGAGTCCAAAAGGCAGCAGAGTCTGCAAGTGGAAAATGCGATGCTGGCTGAAACTAAAACAGGAATTGCTGCAGAAACTGGAGAAACGGCATACCTTGATAAAATGTTTAACTTTAGTGGCAACTCTGGGAACACTGGTCCAGGTTTACAGAACGCTCCCTCAGGGAGGCGTAACACGATTATCACCAAGAAGGAGTCTAATGGCCCTGTGGATGTGAATTTGAGATGAAGGAGCTTCCGCACTGACTGACCTTGACCTTGACCATGACACAGTTTTCCCCTCTCTGGTGAATTCACCCTCCCACCTCAGCCCCACTCTTATTAACAAGCAGACTGGTCAATCAATTGCCCACAGACCTCCCATTCCTGAATTAAAAAAAACACACCATGGCAGATTCCCACTGCTGGCTGAAGGCAATCACTGAGCCAACCAAACGTGAGTGCAGCTGATTGAAAAAATGACATTTAAAATCTCTTCACGCGATGTGGGCGTCACTGGCAAGGCCAGTATTTATTGCTTCTCCCTAGTGTCCCCAGTTTTTGTTTAAATATATGTTTAAGCTGGGTTTATTAGCATAAACTCAGAGTATGAAACAGTAACTCTGATGACGTAATGGTAACTGACGATGTAACATTAACTCTGAGGATGTAACAGTCACTCGGAGGAACTGGAAGAAGAATTTCATCTGGTGTCAACTCATTTTAATTTCTTGATGAGCACGTGGGTGAAAGGCTATCGGGAGGGTTGTGTGTAGACAGAAGCGGGCAGTAATCAGATCAGACATGATCACATTGACTGATACAACTGGCTCAAGATGCCAAGTGACCTTCTGTTGCTCCAAACTCATCTGTTCATATGAACCCATTCTGTGTCACAACACTGTGCAGAGAAACTACGCAGGAAGCCATTCAGAGACTTGGTGCTGCATTGTTTTGTCGTCAGAATCTCTTATGATCTGGAAAACAGTCTATCTCCCTCTGAGTGGGTAAACTGCTTGTTGAAACCAGATATATCGTGCCCACATGATGGGGGATGGGAAATGCCTCTGTAACACATCCAGGAAGTAATGTCTGCATCTTCGTTCTAAACCAATGGTGTGTCTGCAGTGTTTTTACGAGTTCCTCCTGTTGCTGCGCAAGATACTTCCAGGATAGAAATCTGATTTCTGAAATATCCCTTTGCACAAAACTAATCTTCTGAAGAATTGAGCAGTGAATGTGACACAAGTAACTGTTTCTTTTAATAATTATATACTTTCTCACACAGAGAAATATCACATAGTTTAGTATGGAAACAGTTGTAGTAACTGGCTTTCAGTTCGTACAGGAAATATTTGATTGGGCTCCATTCATCACTGACCCCTTTTCATCACTGCTACATATATTTAACAAGGCAAACCTGCATTTGTATAGTGCCCTCAATAACCTCAGGTGCAAAATCCAATGTAGAACACTTTGTCAGTGAAATCACTGTTGTAACGTAGGGCTAAGGCAGACAATTGTCAACAGCAAGATCCCATCGCAGCAATGCAGGAATGAGCAGATCATTTTCTTCATCAGTATTGGGTGTAGCATCAATATAGATCAGACTGAGGGTACCCCTCACCCACACCACCCCAACTTCACTGTCACATTTCTTCAATACAAACCTGGGGGATCTTTACAAATTACCAGCAGGTTTAATGTGTGATGACTTTAACTTTGTGAAATTTTTATAACTTAGTGAAATCAGTTCCTCAGTTTCCACACTTAAAATACATACAGTCTGTTCTGCTATAACATTATCTGACCATAATGTGATTGAAGAATTTAGGCCATTATTTGTAGAATGCGAACTTTCCTTACCTGGATTAGCTAAAACATGACTCTCGTGTCATTGGTTTAAATGGTGCTGCTATTATGCAATTTTCTTACAATGCAGGATCGTACAGGAATGGAATTATCGCGTTAAATCAAAACAGACTCTACTTGATTTTGATCTGTAACCTAAAACTGACAAAATGGATATGCAGCTCCAAAGGTTCCAACAACATTCATCTCATGTATTTCTGCCTATATTTCCTGGTGTCACTGACTGAGCAGAGACTGAGCAAAATAAAGCCAAGCAGCAGATTCAACTGGTGTCATTGACGAAACATCTCGGAACAAACTGAGCAGCATCATAGACTCACTACTCAGATCAGGAGACTATTCCACCCCTCAGGCCTGTCTCAGAATTCAGCTAGATCACGGCTGAACTGAATTTTATCTTCACCATTTATTATAGAACATAGAAAAGTACAGCACAGAACTGGCCCTTTGGCCTACAATGTTGTGCCGAGGTTTAATCCTAATGTAAAATATAGTAACTTAACCTACACACTCCTCAATTCACTGCTATCCATGTGCATGTCCAACAATCCAATGTCCCCAATGACTCTGCTTCCACCACCACTCCTAGCAACGCATTCCATAAATTCAC
Source organism: Chiloscyllium punctatum (assembly GCF_047496795.1). Taxonomy (NCBI): domain Eukaryota; kingdom Metazoa; phylum Chordata; class Chondrichthyes; order Orectolobiformes; family Hemiscylliidae; genus Chiloscyllium; species Chiloscyllium punctatum. Next base: position 2,146,669 of record NC_092752.1, read on the forward strand.
GACCTACCTCTGACGTCTCCTTTATACCTTCCTCCTAATATCTTCTAAACTATGACTCCTCGTACTAATTAATCTTGCCCTGGGGAAAAGTCTCTGACTATTGACTCGATCTATTCCACTCATTATATTGTATACCTCAATCAGGTCTCCTCTCTTCCTCCTTCTCTCCAGAGAGAAAGGTCCAAGCTTATTCAACCTTTCTTCATAAGGCAAGCCCTCCAGTCCAGGCAGCAGCCTGGTAAACCTTCTTTGCACCCTCTCCAAAGCCTCTGTATCTTTCCTATAGTAGGGCGACCAGAACTGGACATAATATTCCAAGTGTGGTCTCACCAGGGACTTTGAGAGCTGCAACAAAACCTCGCGCTCTTAAACTCGATCTCCCTGTTAATGAAAGCCAAAACACCATATGCTTTCTTAACAACCCTAACCACTTGGGTGGCAACTTTGAGGGATCTATGTACTTGCACACCCAGATCCCTCTGTTCCTCCACACTACCAAGAATCCTGTCTTTAATCCTATATTCAGCATTCGAGTTTGACCTTCCAAAATGCATCACTTAGCATTTATCCAGGTTGAACACCATCTGCCATTTCTCAGCCCAGCTCTGCATCCTGTGTGCGTTGCACTGCAGCATGCAGTAGCCCTCGATACTATCGACGACACCCCCAACCTTTGTGTCATCTGCAAATTTACTAACCCACTTCTCAACCTCCTCATCCAAATCATTTATAAAAACTACAAAGAGCAGAGGCCCAAGAAACAGAACCCTGCGGGACCCCACTCAACACTGATCTCCAGGCAGAATACTTTCTAAAGGAGAAATGCAAATACATTACAGGTGGATTGGAGGAGGACGTTTTTTAAGATTGACACCTCGAATGAGCAGATTTTTGAGGATAGTTTGTTTCCACTAGAGGTTAGAAGACTGAGGAGTGACTTGATTGAAGTGTATTAGATACTCGATGGTGTGTTGACAAGGTGGATGTAGAAAAGATCAGAACTAGGGAGAATGGTTTTAAAATTAGAGGGTCACCCTTTTAGGACATGTGAGATTTTTTTTCCCTCCCAAACAGTTGACTCTAGAGTTGTTTGCCTCAGAAGGCAATAGGATCATTGACTATGTTTGAGGCAAAGGTGGATTGATTCTGAGGTTATTAGGGGGAACGTGGAAGTCAAAACACAAACAGATCAGCCAAAATGTTACTGAACGATGAAGCAAGTTGAGGGGCTGAATGGCCTATTCCTATTCCGATGTTACAAGGTGGTATTAACCTACCTTGGATTAATCATTAGCTTTATCCAATTTCCCATTGACACGCTGTCCCTCAGTGACATCATATAAAAGTAGTATTCATTTTCACATGTTCTATGACAATCCCAGCTTAACCTCGCCACTAGCTCTCTCAAATTTTCCACTGTCTCTAAACTACCAGACTGTTTAGTTAACATCCAGAACTAGAGCAGCAGAATTTCCCTCTAATTAAACATCGGAAAGTCATTGGTTTAAGTTCTCACTCCAAACAATGTTCCCTCATGCCCAACGCTCCCCACCCCGGCCCTGACAACACTGTGGGATTAAGCCAGTCACAGCCGCATGGTTTCTCATGAAATCCTGATTCTGACTCTTAGTTTGCACCATCAAGACCACAAAAAGCTGCCTGGATCACTCCTGAACATCTTTACCCAGTAACCACTAACTGAGAGACAGGGCACACACATGCACACATCACCCTGTAACACACAACCTGAAAACACTCGACATATCACAATAAGCAGCTAAAGTACGTGGTTTACTTCTCAACAACTTTGAGCTTCAATATCATTCACAGCACATCCTTGAGTAATCAAAAAAGCTAATTTCTAAAAATTACACAATTAAAACCAATTTATGTAGCAATATTACATATGCTACAATTTGGCATTGACAAGAATTCCCACTGTTAATCCAACTGTCACTTTCATTTCTTCATCAATTGTGATGAATGAAACCGTTAAATATCACCATAATTTAAGACACTCAGAATCAGCCTTTTCACACTGCCCCAATCTAATAATCAACTCAGCCCAACATTAAGAGACCTACAGATTTCACCTGTCAACTATAATTTACCTGCCCCTCAGCCCTCTGCACTTTTCATTTTTAGTTACAAAAGCTGAAATTCTATGAACCATTTGGAGGCCTTATCTTAGCAAAAATATCCTGATATTGGAGGCAATCAAAGGAAGGTTCACTTGGCTGATCCAGGATATGGAGGGATTGTCTGATGAGGAGTGGTTGAGTAGGTTAGAATTTAGAGGAATGAGAGACAACCTTAGAATCACAGCGTCAAGAGATTTACAATACAAAACTAGGCCTATTGGTCCATAAATCTATGCTGGTCAAACAACCTATTTTAATCCCATTTTCCAGCACTGGGCCCTTGCATGACTTGACATCACAAGTGCACATCAAAATGCTTATTAAATGTTTCTTAACAGTTTCTGCATTTACCATGCTTACATGCAATGACAGGCAGATTTTTAAGCAGTAAGAGAATGAAGGGTTATGGAAAAAAGGCAGGAAAGTGAAGTTGAGGATAACCGTGATCTCAATGAAGGGGGTAGGGTACTCGACGGACCGAATGGCCTACTTCAGGTCCTGCTTTTTATGGTCTTCCGAATGAACATCAATACAACACATCTCATCACCAGCACAAGGACAAAACACCTTAAACAATATCTAGTTGAAGGACAAGGAGAAAGTAACATTTAAAAACACTAAGAAAATGGGTTTTTAAAGGGAGAAAGCGGAGTGAGGCATTGAGGGAGGGAAGTGAAGGGGAGGAATTGAGAGTGACAGAGGGGACTGAGAGAGAGACTTAGGCGTAAACTCGGGCCTTCCGCGGCCGCCCCGCACTGAAGCAAATGTCGATGTGGAGTGTGAGTGAGGAGGAGGAAGGGTGAGGGAGCTGTCAGACTGAGGAGTGAGGGAGTGAGGAGAGGCACCGGCAACGAGCCCTCCTCTGGGGTTTACTCACCATCCAAGAGGATCCTCCAGCGGCTACAAAGTAACAACTTGCAACAACAAAGTATCAAGACACAAGTTACAATGTATTCCTCACTCGCAATCCGCTGGCCCCACTCACCACTCCATACACACAGCGGACTCTCTCCGCTTCCCGGGGCCGAGTGCTCCCCGGCTGGAAATTCCCCGCACGCCCGCCCGGGACCGTCAGCCCCGCCTGGCGGCAACCAGCGGGCACTGCAGCCCCCTTGCTCCCCCTGGAGGCAACAAGAGCGAACTGCAGCCCCCTACCCCTAGGGACAACCAGGAGAATCTGCAACCTCACCACCCCCGCCCCGGGCGCTACCAGCAGGAACTGCAGTCCCCCTCACTCTCCCTGGTGGCAACTCAGGAGGACTGCAACCCTCTCCCTGGGAGCAATCTGGGGGTTCTGCAGCCCCCTCACTCCCCCGGGGGGGGGGGGGGGGGGAGCAAACCAGGGGAACGGCAGGCCCCTCACTCCCCCTGGGGGTAATCGGGGGAATTGCAGCCCCCTCAATCACCCTGGGGGCAGCCTGGGGGAACTGCAGCCTCCTCACTGCACCGCTGACAACAGAGGATACTTCCGCTTCCTCATTCTACCTGGGGCCAACAGAGATTGTTGCAGCCCCCCTTACTCTCCCTGCGTCTTCAATCTCCTCTAACCCTGGGACAAGCTGGGGTTCCTGCCTCTGGTGGAAGTGCATCCCTGTCACTCCCCTCAAGGGCTTCTGCAGCCTCCCCGCTCCATCACGTCAACCTGGGGGACTGCAGCTCCCTCATCCTCCCTGGTGGCAACGAACAGATGTGCAAATCCCTCACAGCTACAGGAACTACTTTAACACCTTCGGAACAACCTGGCATCGGCAGCCCTCTCGCTCTCCTTTTGGAAACTGTAGCCTCCTGAATCTCCACCTTTGGAGCTTACCAGGGAAGTGCCTCCCTTAACTGCAGAAACAAGCTAAGGTGTTATACCCACTTGCCAGCACCCATCTACAAGGAGAATGTGGGGGCAGGGTACTCATGGCAGAGTGAGGAGTTTGCAATTCTCCTTGTTCCCCCCAGGGGGAGTGATGGGGCTGCAGTTCCCAATGGGGGGGAATGGCTGGCTGGTTTCAAACAGAAAGGAGGGGAGTGAGAGTAAAAGATTGTTTTCAGAGTGACTGTAAGTGGGAAATAGTTTTCCAAATTCATGCAACTCTCTGAGAGAAAAACAATCCCTTAAGGTCTGTCCTAAAAGAGTATCCCCTAAATTTGAAACAGTGTCTCCCAGTTCTGAAGGAGCAAATTACTGCAGATGCTGGAATCGTATTGAAAACAACAAATGCTGGAGATCACAGCAGGTCAGACAGTATCCATGGAGAGAGTCATGGCCTGCTGTGCATTTCCAGCACCACACTCTTGATTCTAATCTCCAGCATCTGCAGTACTCACTTTCTCCTCCATGGAGAGAGAGCAAGATAACGTTTCGAGTTTCGATGACTCCTCATTAGTGTCTGACCTGCTGTGATCTCCAACATTCGTTGTTTTCTCCCAGTTCTGAACTCACTCCCAAGAGGAAACATGTTTGCTCAAACCACCTCACAGAGTCTATTCAGAATCTTACACATTTAAATCATCACCTCTCATTCTTCTAAACTCTGCTGAAAACAAGCCCAGGAGAAAGTGAGGACTGCAGATGTTGGAGATCAGAGTCGAGAGTGTGGTGCTGGAAAAGCACAGCAGGTCAGGCAGCATCCGAGGAGCAGGAGAGTCAACGTTTTGGGCATAAGCCCTTCATCAGGAATGAGGCTTGGAAACAAGCCCAGTCTATCAAACCTAGCCTCATAAGACAATCCACTTATTCCACATATTTATTTAGTTCTTAAGAAAGGTTACTGGAACTAAACCATTAACTCTGCTTTGTCTCCATAGACATTGCCAGACCTGATGAGTTTTTCCAGCAATTTCTGTTTTTGTATCAATTTAGTAAACCTCTGCTCAACTACCTCCAATGTGTTTAAATCTTTCTCCAAAGAAGGTGACTGAAACTGCATATAGTATTTGAGATGTGGTCTCACCAATACCCTGTGAATAGAAGCATAACGTAAGACTATAAGATTGTAAGACAGGAACATAATTAGGCCATTTAGCTCATCGAGTCTCCTCCACCATTCGATCATTACTGAGATGTTTGTCACCCCATTCTCCTGCCTTCTTCCCAAAACCTGATTTCCTTACTAGTCAAGAACCTGTCTATCTCTGTCTTAAAGAGACTGAATGACTTGGCCTCCAGAGCCCTCTGTGGTGATGACTTCCACAGATTCCCCACACTCCCGCAGAAGAAATTACTCCTCATCTCAGTTCTAAAGGGTCATCCCTTCACTCTGAGGCTGTACCCTCAGGTCCTAGTCTCGCCTACTAGTGGAAACATCTTCTCCATGTCCAGTTTTCTGTAAGTTTCAATCAGATCATCCCATATCCTTCTAAACTCCATTGAGTACAGACCCAGAATCCACAACATCCCTCATATAATAAGCTCTTCATCCCCAGGATTATTCTTGTAAACCTCCTCTGGACCCCCTCCAACCCCAGAACATCTTTCCTTCGATATGGGGTCCAAAACTACTCACAATATTCCAAATGCAGTCTGACCAGAGCCTAATGCAGCCTCAGCAGTACATCCCTGGTCTTGTATTCTAGCCCTCTTGAAATGAATGCTAACATTGCATTTGCCTTCCTAACTGCCACCTGAAACTGCCTGTTAATCTTAAGAGAATGCTGAACTAGTACTCCCAAGTTCCTTTGTGTTTCAGATTTCTGAAACTTTTTCCCATTTAGAAAATAGTCTACAACACTATTCTTCCTTCTAAAGTGCATAACCTCTCACTTTCCCACATTGTATTCCATCTGCCACTTCTTTGTCCACTCTCCTTGCCTGTCCAAGGTTTTCTGCAGCCTCAATGCTTCGTCAACACTACCTGCTCCTCCACTTACCTTTATGTCATTCTTACTTTAATGTCTAATTCCATTTTGAAATAATAGATAGCATCCCACTAAAAAAAATCAAAGAATTGCAAATGCTGGAAATCTGAACTAACAACAGAAATTGTTGGAGAAACTCAACAAGTCGAGCAGCTTCTGTGGGAAGAAAGCAGAAGTAACATTTCAAGTCTCTTCATCAGAACTTCCCAGCAATATTTGTTTTTGTTATAGAACCTGAACCTGGGCCTGCGACGTTCACTTTTTGTGACTCATGCACTAGAACACCAAATTTTGTTTCACTCACAATTATCTGTATTGATCTACATCCTTGGTATGTCACCTCCACAACAGTCTTCCCAACTGTATCATTTGCAAGTTTAGCCAATAAGCCTTCAATCCCTTCATCTGAGCCACTGATATAAATTGTAAAAAGCTAAGGCCCAGCACAGACCTCTGTGGGACGCCACTCATCACAGTGTGACAATCAAAAAACAGGGAGAAAGTGAGGACTGCAGATGCTGGAGATCAGAGCTGAAAATGTGTTGCTGGAAAAGCTCAATCAGAAAACAACCCACTTAAGTATACCCTGTTGTCTGTACTTCTCAAATCTGTTTCCCCACTGTTTACAGAAAGCAATTTTCAAACACAATTGTTATCTCGTGGCAAAGTGTAATCAAAACTGGAAACAGTAGTATGGAGAATTGTGTCAATCTGACCATTTGAAATGTGAACAGAAGAATTGGGAGCAAGAATGAGTCTGCTCAGCCATTCGATAAGGCCTTGCTCAGGTAATTACTCCTGAGAGATTGTTCTGAGTGTAAACAGCGTGTCAGTAACTAAAGTAGTAATGTGTATGTATCCTTACCTTGAGACTTTTTTTTCAAAAGACACAATCATGTATCTCAGTATAGTGTAACCATTAACTGACAAATGAAAAATAAACATTGACTGCTTCATATAGTCAGAGCTTCCTCCTGTCTGAGTCACCACGTGAGCATCCCACCCTACAAGGTACCAAGAGCTTGACTAATACCAGCAAAAAGTTGGTCATGCATCTCCCCATGGCATTCCAAATGACTGACAGCTGGTTCAAAGACTCACATTTTAAGGAGAACCTCAAAACACGATAGAGTTCCTTCCAGACCTGGCAGAGTTTCACCTGCACGTCTTCCAACCTGGTCTATTGCATCTGTTACTCTTGATGTGGTCTCCTCTACATCGGGGAGACCAGATGCAGACTCAGGGATCAGTTCACTAACGCCACCTTCCGGTTGCCTATCATTTCAACTTCCCTGGCAAAATGTCCATCCTTAGCCTCCTACACTGTCAAAGTGAGGCCAAAGGCAAACTGGAGGAACAACACCTGATCTTTCGCCTTGGGAACTTACTGCCCAATGGCAACAATATAGAGTTTACCAGCTTCAAAACTCCCCACCCCCAGCTTCATCCCATGTCCAGAGCTCCCCCTCATCCCTGCCTCCCTAACCTGACCTACCTGTCCATCTTCCTATTCATCTGTCTGCTCCATCCCTCCCAACTGACAAATCACAATTACCCCTACCTGCATCTACCTATCATCATCCACCTAGCCTTCCCCCAGCTCCCCCTCCACTCCCCATTTATATCTGGGCTCCCTTCCCCATTCCCAGTCTTGATGAAGAGTCCTAGCCTGAAACATTAACTTGCCTTCACCCGCGATGCTCTCTGACTTGCTGTGCTTCTCAAGCTCCACACCTATTGACATGAAGGAGAGGTACATGGATGAGGAAGTTTATGGACAGAATTCCAGAGATCAGGATCCTGATAGCTGAAGGCACGGTGAATGATGGGGAAACAACTAAAATGAAGAATTGTTCAAGTGGCGAGAATTGAAACAACACAGGGATCTCAGAGAATTGTGGAAATTATAGAGCTAGAGAGGTGTGAGGCCATGGAGGGAATTGTACACAGGGATGAGAAATTCAAATACTTCTTTTTAAGTTTAAAATTAAAATTGAGCAACAACTTCTGTATTTTGCATGTTTGAGGAATGTTAGAGGAAAATTGTCTTTATATTTGACTAAAATATTGACTGGCTATTCATCAGCATTAATCAGCTCATTTGTCATTTAATTTCTTCTGCCTTCTACCTTACCACAGACCTTCCCTTTGTCCTCAATGACAGACTCCACATCTCCTGCCTCTGTATTTGCTGAGAACCGGTTACAAACAAGAGAAAATCTAACCCTCACCCCCTGACACCCCAAGGAGTAAACATCACCAACAATCTGTCCTGGTCCATCCACATCAGTGCTACAGTCAGGAAAGCACAACAACGCCTCTACTTCCTCAGATTCAGCAAGTCCACAATGACTCTTACTAATTTTTACAGATGCACCATAGAAAGAGAGGCTGAATCAGGTGGGGCTATTTTCCCTGGAGCTTCGGAGGCTGAGGGGTGACGTTATTGAAGTTTATAAAGTCATGAGGGGCATGGATAGGGTGAATAGCCAAGGTCTTGCCCCAGGGTAGGGGAGTCCAAAACTAGAGGGCATAGGTTTAATGTGAGAGGTGAATGATTTAAAAAGGATCTAAGGAGTAATGTTTTCACACAGAGGGTGGTGTGTGTATGGAATGAGCTGCCAGAGGAACTGGCGGAGGCTGTTACAATTACAACATTTAAAAGGCAGCTAGATGGATATATGAACAGGAAGGGTTTAGACGGATATGGACAAATGCTGGCAAATGGGATTAGGTCAGATTAGGATGCCTTGTCGGCGCAGATGAGTTGGACTAAAGGGTCTGTTTCCATGCAGTATGACTCTGTGAATCTAAAGCATCCTATCTTGAGGCATCACCAGCTTGATCTGAATTGCTGTGCCTAAGACCACAAGAAATTACAAAGTGTTGTGAACACAGCTGAGTCCATCATGAAAATGAGCCTTCCTTCTATTGACTCATTCTATAATTCCCACTGCCTTGGGAAAGCAGCCAACGTCATCAAAGACTCCTCTCACATTGATTACACTCTCTTTCACCCTCTTTCATGAAGCAGAAGATACAAAAGTTTGAAATCACACGCTAACAGATTCAAAAACAGCTTCTTCCATACGTCTAACAGACTCGTGAATGGACTTCTCATTTATTACAAGCGATCTTTCTCTACACCTTCTCTGTAGCTGAAACACTATATTCTGCATTCTATTCTATTACCCTAATGAACAAATGTAAGATAGATCTATCTGGTTAGCATGCAAAACAATACTTTTTACTGTATCCTGTGGCAATAATAAATCAAAACAAATCAAATCAAACATTTAAAGGCATTACTTTTGCTGAATGCCCCACAATCAACATCATGGGGTTACCATTTACCAGAAATTGAACTTGACTCACCATACAAATACTATGCTTATAAGAGCAGATCAGTAACTCATACTGCAGCGAGTAACTCAACTCCTCACTCCTCAAACACTGTCCACCTTTTACAAGGCACAAGTCAGGTGTGTGATGGGAGCAACTCCAACAACACTCCAGAAGCCTGACATCTCCAAAAGAAAGCAGTATTCTTGATTGGCACCGCATCCACAAACAACCACTCCCTCCACCAGTGACGCTCAGTAGCAGCCGTATATATCATCAATTAGATGCACTGCAGAAATTCGCCAAAAATCCTAAGACAGCACCTTCCAAACACATGTGAACTTCCATCTATAAGGACAAGGGCAGCACTAAAACTACCATGGGTCTATCTGCAGCACACAGACTGCAGCAGTTCAAGAGCACAGCTCACAACCACCTTCTCAAGGGCAATTAGGGATGGGCAATAAATGTTGGTCTAGCCAGTAAGGTAAAAACCCATGAATGAATACAAATAAACCCCTAATGTGTTTGAGTTCTGTTGACAGGTAATTGAGCAGAAATTCTGACTGTTTCTCTTTTTAATGACTCTGCCAGGCCTGTTGAGGATTCCTAACACTGTTTTCAAAGCGGCAGTGACCCAATGTAAAATACTTTGTGATATTCTAAAGCCATGTCTGATGGGTCATAAATTCCTATTTAGAAGAGATTTCTGCTTGTAGGGAGTTCAAAATTGTAGGAGCAATCCATACAAGGTAGTACAGCAGTCCTTCAGTACTGATCGACTGACAGTGCAGCACTCCCTCAGCATAGACCTCCCACATTGCAGTACTCCCTCAGTACTGACCCTCTGATAGTGCAGCACTCCCTCAGCATTGACCCTCCAACAGTGCAGTATTCCCTCAGTACTGACCCTCTGACAGTGCAGTACTCCCTCAGTACTGACCCTCTGATAGTGCAGCACTCCCTCAGCATTGACCCTCCAACAGTGCAGTATTCCCTCAGTACTGACCCTCTGACAGTGCAGTACTCCCTCAGTACTGACTGTCTGACAGTGTGGCACTCCCACAGCATTGACCATCCAACAGTGCAGTACTCCCTCAGAACTGACTCTCCAGCAGTGCAGTACTCCCTCAGCACTGACTCTTTGACAGTGCAGTACTCCCTCAGCACTGACTCTTTGACAGTGCAGTACTCCCTCAGCACTGACTCTTTGACAGTGCAGTACTCCCTCAGCACTGACTCTTTGACAGTGCAGTACTCCCTCAGCACTGACTCTTTGACAGTGCAGTACTCCCTCAGCACTGACTCTTTGACAGTGCAGTACTCCCTCAGCACTGACTCTTTGACAGTGCAGTACTCCCTCAGCACTGACTCTTTGACAGTGCAGTACTCCCTCAGCACTGACTCTTTGACAGTGCAGTACTCCCTCAGCACTGACTCTTTGACAGTGCAGTACTCCCTCAGCACTGACTCTTTGACAGTGCAGTACTCCCTCAGTACTGACCCTCTGACAGTGCAGTACTCCCTCAGCACTGACTCTTTGACAGTGCAGTACTCCCTCAGCACTGACTCTTTGACAGTGCAGTACTCCCTCAGAACTGACTCTTTGACAGTGCAGTACTCCCTCAGCACTGACTCTTTGACAGTGCAGTACTCCCTCAGCACTGACTCTTTGACAGTGCAGTACTCCCTCAGCACTGACTCTTTGACAGTGCAGTACTCCCTCAGCACTGACTCTTTGACAGTGCAGTACTCCCTCAGCACTGACTCTTTGACAGTGCAGTACTCCCTCAGTACTGACCCTCTGACAGTGCAGTACTCCCTCAGCACTGACTCTTTGACAGTGCAGTACTCCCTCAGCACTGACTCTTTGACAGTGCAGTACTCCCTCAGCACTGACTCTTTGACAGTGCAGTACTCCCTCAGCACTGACTCTTTGACAGTGCAGTACTCCCTCAGCACTGACTCTTTGACAGTGCAGTACTCCCTCAGCACTGACTCTTTGACAGTGCAGTACTCCCTCAGCACTGACTCTTTGACAGTGCAGTACTCCCTCAGCACTGACCCTCTGACAGTGCAGTACTCCCTCAGCACTGATCCTCTGACAGTGCAGTACTCCCTCAGCACTGACTCTTTGACAGTGCAGTACTCCCTCAGCACTGACTCTTTGACAGTGCAGTACTCCCTCAGCACTGACTCTTTGACAGTGCAGTACTCCCTCAGCACTGACTCTTTGACAGTGCAGTACTCCCTCAGCACTGACTCTTTGACAGTGCAGTACTCCCTCAGCACTGACTCTTTGACAGTGCAGTACTCCCTCAGCACTGACTCTTTGACAGTGCAGTACTCCCTCAGCACTGACTCTTTGACAGTGCAGTACTCCCTCAGCACTGACCCTTTGACAGTGCAGTACTCCCTCAGCACTGACTCTTTGACAGTGCAGTACTCCCTCAGCACTCACTCTTTGACAGTGCAGTACTCCCTCAGCACTGACTCTTTGACAGTGCAGTACTCCCTCAGCACTGACTCTTTGACAGTGCAGTACTCCCTCAGCACTGACCCTTTGACAGTGCAGTACTCCCTCAGCACAGACTCTTTGACAGTGCAGTACTCCCTCAGAACTGACTCTTTGACAGTGCAGTACTCCCTCAGCACTGACTCTTTGACAGTGCAGTACTCCCTCAGCACTGACTCTTTGACAGTGCAGTACTCCCTCAGCACTGACTCTTTGACAGTGCAGTACTCCCTCAGCACTGACTCTTTGACAGTGCAGTACTCCCTCAGCACTGACTCTTTGACAGTGCAGTACTCCCTCAGTACTGACCCTCTGACAGTGCAGTACTCCCTCAGCACTGACTCTTTGACAGTGCAGTACTCCCTCAGCACTGACTCTTTGACAGTGCAGTACTCCCTCAGCACTGACTCTTTGACAGTGCAGTACTCCCTCAGCACTGACTCTTTGACAGTGCAGTACTCCCTCAGCACTGACTCTTTGACAGTGCAGTACTCCCTCAGCACTGACCCTCTGACAGTGCAGTACTCCCTCAGCACTGACTCTTTGACAGTGCAGTACTCCCGCAGCACTGACTCTTTGACAGTGCAGTACTCCCTCAGCACTGACTCTTTGACAGTGCAGTACTCCCTCAGCACTGACCCTCTGACAGTGCAGTACTCCCTCAGCACTGACCCTCTGACAGTGCAGTACTCCCTCAGCACTGACTCTTTGACAGTGCAGTACTCCCTCAGCACTGACTCTTTGACAGTGCAGTACTCCCTCAGCACTGACTCTTTGACAGTGCAGTACTCCCTCAGCACTGACTCTTTGACAGTGCAGTACTCCCTCAGCACTGACTCTTTGACAGTGCAGTACTCCCTCAGCACTGACTCTTTGACAGTGCAGTACTCCCTCAGCACTGACCCTCTGACAGTGCAGTACTCCCTCAGCACTGACTCTTTGACAGTGCAGTACTCCCTCAGCACTGACTCTTTGACAGTGCAGTACTCCCTCAGCACTGACTCTTTGACAGTGCAGTACTCCCTCAGCACTGACTCTTTGACAGTGCAGTACTCCCTCAGCACTGACTCTTTGACAGTGCAGTACTCCCTCAGCACTGACTCTTTGACAGTGCAGTACTCCCTCAGCACTGACTCTTTGACAGTGCAGTACTCCCTCAGCACTGACCCTCTGACAGTGCAGTACTCCCTCAGCACTGACTCTTTGACAGTGCAGTACTCCCTCAGCACTGACTCTTTGACAGTGCAGTACTCCCTCAGCACTGACTCTTTGACAGTGCAGTACTCCCTCAGCACTGACCCTCTGACAGTGCAGTACTCCCTCAGCACTGACCCTCTGACAGTGCAGTACTCCCTCAGCACTGACTCTTTGACAGTGCAGTACTCCCTCAGCACTGACTCTTTGACAGTGCAGTACTCCCTCAGCACTGACTCTTTGACAGTGCAGTACTCCCTCAGCACTGACTCTTTGACAGTGCAGTACTCCCTCAGCACTGACTCTTTGACAGTGCAGTACTCCCTCAGCACTGACCCTCTGACAGTGCAGTACTCCCTCAGCACTGACCCTCTGACAGTGCAGTACTCCCTCAGCACTGACCCTTTGACAGTGCAGTACTCCCTCAGCACTGACTCTTTGACAGTGCAGTACTCCCTCAGCACTGACTCTTTGACAGTGCAGTACTCCCTCAGCACTGACTCTTTGACAGTGCAGTACTCCCTCAGCACTGACTCTTTGACAGTGCAGTACTCCCTCAGCACTGACTCTTTGACAGTGCAGTATTACAGATTTACTGTAGGATCAGTGAACTATTAATGAGCAGTTGGAAATTAATGGTGTTCATTGGTTATTGCACTGGAATGACCATTGTGTTCATTCTGTGCATAAGCTGGTGAGATTTTGACCATCTAGTACAGTGACATAAACTCTCGTACTGGGACTTGGTGATAGGAGGAAAGTAACAATGAGTCAGAATGATAATGGGATGTTCCTCTTCAAATTTCTGAGCAATTGAGCAATTCTAGTTCAATCGAGAGACATCAGCAGACATTCAGAAATTGTCATTTTTTTCAAAGTAAGTTGAAAAGAAATATTCATGGGATGTGGTATTGCTGGCTGGGTCAGCATTTATTGCCCATTCCTAACTGTCTTAAGTCAGAGGTAGGCTAAACCAGATAGGGATAGCAGTCTCCTCCCCGATTGGGCATTAACGAACCAAGTGGATTTTTTTAACACCTCTCCCCCCCACCCCGCCCAGTAATTGGCAACAGCCTCACGTCACCATTACACTCTTTAATTCAGATTTGTATTGACTTCAAGTTTCACCATCAGATATGTCAGGATTCAAACCTAGGTCCTTCAGAACATTACCTGGCTTTAATAATCTAGTGATAATACCACTCAGTCACTGCTCCTGCAGCTGGGTACAATCCCTCAGGCTATCTCCCTGTTGAGTCCCACATTTTGTTTTTATCCACCCAACTCGGTGAATCAAGCAGAAAGCAGAGAGGATCATCTTTTTAGGATCATCTTTTTATTATTGTTAAGAAACTTTTCAATCTCCTCCATTGTCACCATCACTCGGTCTTCCTGCTTAAATTCCTCTTGAACAGTATGAGGCCATTCAGCTATCAAACCTGACCACTGCTGAACCATGGCTGATCCCAACTCAGTCTCTGTTTGTCTCCTTCATGAGTGTTTGTGAATCTCCACTCATCTTAGAGAATGAGTTCCAGTTTTCAATCTCTTTGTGTGCACAGGGTTTCCTCTTTCACATCAGAATGATTTCCACATCAGAGGAAAATGTTTACCTCTATCAACCCCATTCAATTCTGGCATCATGATAAATACTTCAGATACATCATTCTTTCATCTAAACACCAGCCAAGGAAAAGGTTTTGCTTCCTTTTTTTTACTGTGCTTACCAATAGGCAGGTCATTAATATTTCCTAGAACAATTTTCTTGTTGTATTTCAATTAAATTTCAATGTTAAATGTCAGTATTTTAAGATGGAGGCATTTCCTGCTGGAGTCAACATCTGCTGCCACATCCTACAAGAGCTGCACCCTCCCTTCCTGTCCTACTCTTCTTCCTGTAAACCTTCATTACGTTATAGGTTGATCTTACGTTTATTTGCTTCAGTGTAAATTATTCAGCTACAGCACTTCCTCTGACTTCCAGATGAACTTCATGCTGTTTTTGAAGAATCATCCTTAGTCTGGCTGAAGCCCATTTTTTTTATCTGTGCTTCAGTTAAACCTCTCCCTCACTTTGTTTCCCCTACATAGTAACTCCATCACTCCCACCTTACCTCTTTACCCAAGCCCACCTGCTCAACTTCATCTATCTGTTCTTGAGACTTTAGATCACAACGTGACTATCATTTTTGAAGTTCCTTCATGAGCTCTCGGCATCACTGGCTGGGCCCAGCATTTATTGCCCATCTCTAGTTGCCCCTTGAGAAGGTGGGGGTGAGCTGCCTCTTGAACCTCTGCAGTCCATATGCTGGAGGTAGACCTATAATTCCCTTCGGGGGGAGGGGAATTCCAGGATTTTGACCCAGTGACACTGAAGGGAGGGCGATATATTTCCAAGGCAGGATGGTGAGGGGCTTAGAGGGGAACTTGCAGGGGGTGGTGTTGGTATAACAGTGATGAGAAGAATGTGCTGGGCCCACTACTACATGAGTCACACCATGTTTAGATTCAGTCACTAAAATGGCTGATTGTGTCCAATTTGTCCTGCTGGTCAAAATAAAAAGAAACTTTCATAAATCCAAATTAATCTATTTATTATGAAACAAAACTCACTCTTAAAAACAAGAGGCACAGGTGGTTAATATCCAATATACAATCCAGAATTTGAACTATCTCTCTTGTAATCATAAAATAGACACAGTCACACTACAAAAAAAGACAACAGAGACTCTATATAGTCGTAGAGCCGTACAACATTGAAACAGACCCTTCAGTCCAATGTGTCCTTGCTGACCAGATATCCGAAATTAATGTTGTGCCATTTGCCAGCATCCATCCTATATCCCTCTGAACCCTTCCTACTCGTAAACCCATTGAAATCCCTTTTAAATGTTGCAATGGTACCAGCCTCCACCACTTCCTCTGGCAGCTCATTCTATACACACACCATCCTTTGATGAAAAAGTTGCTTCTTAAGTCCCTGATAAATCTTTTCCCTCTCACCTTAAACCAATGCCGTCTGGTTTTGGATTCCCCTACTTTAGGAAAAGGACCTTGGCTATTCAGCCTATCCATGCCCTTCATAATTTTATCAATCTCTATAAGGTCACCCCTCAGCCTCTGACACCCCAGAGAAAACAGCCCCAGCCTATTCAGCCTCTCCCTATATCTCAAACCCTCCAACCCTAGCAACATCCTTGGAAATCTTTTCTGAATTCTTTCAGGTTTCACAACATCTTTTCTCTCGCAGGGAGATGAGAATTAAAAGCAATATTCCAAAAGTGGCGTAACCAATGTCCTCTACAGCCCCAACATGACCTCCCAACTCCTAAACTCAGTGCATTGAACAATGGAGACAAGTGTGTAAAACACCTTCTTCACTATCCTGCCTACCTGCAACTCCACTTTCAAGGATCTATGAACCTGCTGTCCAAGGTCTCTTTGTTCAGCAACACTCCCCAGGACCTTACCATTAAGTGTATAAGTCCTGCCCTGATTTGCCTTTCCAAAATGCAGCACCTCACATTTATGCCATCTGCCACTCTTCAACCCATTGACCCATCTGATCAAGGTCCCATTGTATTCTGAGGCAACATTCTTTGCCATCTACTACACCTCCAATTTTGGTGTAATTTGCAAACTTATTAACCATACCTCCTACATTCACATCCAATATGAGATGATTTGATTTTAAAGAGAGCAAAAGAAAATCACCCTCTCGGCAAATGGTCTGAAAAGCAAATGATAAATATTGATGAATTCTCAGAGTCTGCTAAGTTTCTTGTTGATGAAAACTAATAGCTGACAGCTGTCGACCAATGGAAGATATTCTAAACAAACTTTGGTTCTGATAGAAACCAAACTGGTTCCATGTCTTTGGAAAGTGTTATAATTCAGCTTTTCAGGGTTTACAGTGTAGTCAAAATGCTGAAATGTGGAAACTTTCAGGTTCCCAAATACGTCAACCATGAGGAGTGAAAGTCTTGAAACCTTCCTACGATTTTGGGGTTTTCTTCCTTATGACTCCAAAGTTTGTGAAATCAACTTAAGAAACCCAGTGTACAAAGGGTTGCCAGGCTACCATTTCCTGTTGAAGGGTTTTTGACGAAAACATCAATTTTCCTGCTCCTTGGATGCTGCCTGATCTGCTGTGCTTTTCCAGCCCCACCCTAACCTTGAGGGAACTATTAGCACTAGTTCTCTACGTCTTGTTCCAAGGCCAGGTTTTCTATCAATTAAGGACAACAAATCCCATCTCACATCTCTATAAAAGCTTTGCTTGGCTTTCCCCCCAATTATTTAAATCTCCATTATCAGCAGGTGAATCACAGCCCATATTAAACTGTTCACTTCATTTCCAGTTTATCACATGGATTACCTTCAAACTCTTCAGAAAAATAAAACACTTTATAATCCAGAGAGTGTGCAAACAATTCGATATCTACCATTTTTCACACAGTGCATCAATGGTGACATATATTTCCAATAGTGTTCCATACTTCTGCTGTCTTTGTCCTTCAAGTTGGTAGAGATCCTAGATTTGGAAGGTGCTTCAAAGGAATCTTATGTTACTGAATTGCATCTTGGAGATGGTAAAAACAATAACTGCAGATGCTGGAAACCAGATTCTGGATTAGTGGTGCTGGAAGAGCACAGCAGTTCAGGCAGCATCCAAGGAGCTTCGAAATCGGACATTTCAGGCAAAAGCCCTTCATCAGGATTTTGCTGCTCCTTGGATGCTGCCTGAACTGCCGTGCTCTTCCAGCACCACTAATCCAGAATCTTGGAGATGGTACACATTACTGTCATTAACCACGATACTGGGATTTCTTCATCACCCTCTTTATCACAGCCTCCATCCCTTCCCACAGATTGTCTGCTCACCAAACCCTTAATCAGGAAATGGTAGCCTGGCAACCCTTTGTAGACTGGGTTTCTTAAGTTGGCTTCACAAACCTTGCAGTCATAAGGAAGAAACCCCAAAATCATAGGAAGGTTTCAAGTCTTTCATTCCCTCTCTTGGTTGACGTATTTGGGAACCTGAAATGTATGAGGGTTAGGAACTCTCCCCTAACATGCCTGAAGATCCATTTACAAAATTCTACCTCCATCTCCTCTGGCCAGTCACATATTACAACATCATATTGGAGAATGAGTGTGTAATCACCAAACTAATTTTAGCATTGATCAGTGTGCAATGGTGTATTTTGGGAGGGTAAATAATTATTCCACACACTATTTGGGTAAGAAATATAATTGGGATAGATAGAGCAGATGGGCGATAAATTGGTGAAAACCACATTGCAAAAGGGCCTTTGAAAGCTCTGGAGTTTATTTCTTGAATGCAACAAGTAAATAGCAGAAATGTTATAGAACATAGAACATAGAACAGTACAGCACAGTACAGGCCCTTCGGCCCATGATGTTGTGCCAAGCACTTATCTTAATCTAAGTCTCCTCTGCACACTCTCTAAAGCATCTACATCCTTCCTATAATGAGGTGACCAGAACTGAACACAATATTCCAAGTGTGGTCTAACCAGGGTTTTATAGAGCTGCAGCAAAACCTCACGGCTCTTAAACTCAATCCTCCTGTTAATGAAAGCCAAAACACCAACAACCCTATTAACCTGAGTGGCAACTTTGAGGGATCTATGCACATGGACCCCAAGATCCCACTGTTCCTCCACACTGCCAAGAATTCTGTCTTCAACCCTGTATTCAGCATTCAAATTTGACTTTCCAAAATGAATCCCTTCCCATTTTATTCAGGTTGAACTCCATCTGCCACTTCTCAGCTCAGTTCTACATCCTGTCAATGTCATGTTGTTGCCTGCAACAGCCCTTGACACTAACTACAGCACCACTGAGCTTCATGTCTTTGGCAAACTTACTGATCCACCCTTCTATTTCCTCATCAAAGACATTTATAAAAACTACAAAGAGCAGAGGCCCAAGAACAGATCCCTGCGGGATACCACTGGTCACCGACCTCCGGGCAGAATTCTTTTCATCCACTACCACTCGCTGTCTTCTTTCAGCCAGCCAATTCTGTATTCAGACCATCAAATTTCCCTGTATCCCATACCTCCTTACTTTCTGAATGAGCCTTCCATGGGGAACCTTATCAAATGCCTTACTGAAATCCATATACAACACATCCACTGCTCAGCCTTCGTCAATGTGTCTCGTCACATCCTCAAATAGCTCTATAAGGCTTGTGAGGCATGACCTGCCCCTCACAAAGCCATGCTGACTATCTTTAATCAAATTATGCTGTTCCAAATAGTCATAAATCTTCTCTCAGAATTCTTTCCAGTATCTTGCTTACCACAGACGTAAGACTGACTGGTCTGTAATTCCCAAGGATTTCCCTATTCCCTTTCTTGAACAGAGGAACAACATTCGCCTGCCTCCAATCATCTGGTCCTACTCCCATGGAGAGTGAGGATGCAAAGATGACAGTGGCACAGCAGTCTTGTTCCTCGCTCCCCGTAGGAAACTTGAGTATATCCTGTCCAGCCCTGGGGACTTAGCTATCTTGATGCTTCTCAGAATATCCAGCACATGCACTTTCTTAATATCAATCTGTTCAAGCCTAGTAACCTGGTCCACGGCGTTCACACTTAGAACAAGGTCTCTCTCTCCAGTGAATACTGAAGCAAAAAACTCATTTAGTGCCTCTCCTACCTCTTCAGATTCCAGGCACAAGTTCCCTCCACTATTCCTGATTGGCCCTACCCTCTCTCTGATCATTCTCTTATTTCTCACATACGCGTTGAACGTCTTTGGGTTTTCCCTAACCCTTCCCGCTAAGACTTTTTCTTGCCCCCTCCTAGCTCTCCTTAGTCCATTTTTAAGTTCTTTCCTAGCTACCCTGTAATCCTCTAAAGCTGTACCAGATCGTTGCGTCCTCAACCTTAAGTAAACTTCCTTCTTCCTCTTGATGAGAAGCTCCTCTTCTCTTGTCATCCAAGGCTCCTTCACCTTACCATTTTTTGCCTATCTCAGTGGGACAAAGTTATCCAACACTCGCAGCAAGTGCTCCTTAAACAGCCTCCACATTTCTGTTGTGCATTTCCCATAGAACAATTGTTCCCAATTTATACTCCACACTTCCTGTCTAATAGCTCCTGTCTACAAACCAACCAACCCAACCACCCCATGGCTCAACACTTCAACTCCCCCTCCCACTCCACCAAGGACATGCAGGTCCTTGGACTCCTCCATCGCCGGACCATAGCAACACGATGGCTGGAGGAAGAGCGCCTCATCTTCCACCTAGGAACCCTCCAACCACAAGGGATGAACTCAGATTTCTCCAGTTTCCTCATTTCCCCTCCCCCCACCTTGTCTCAGTCCCAACCCTCGAACTCAGCACCACCTTCCTAACCTGCAATCTTCTTCCTGACCTCTCCGCCCCCACCCCTACTCCGGCCTATCACCCTCACCTTATCACCCTCACCTTAACCTCCTTCCACCTATCGCATTTCCAACGCCCCTCCCCCAAGTCCCTCCTCCCTACCTTTTACCTTAGCCTGCTTGGCACACTTTCCTAATTCCTGAAGAAGGGGTCATGCCCGAAACGTCGATTCTCCTGCTCCTTGGATGATGCCTGACCTGCCGCGCTTTTCCAGCAACACATTTTCAGCTCTGATCCCCAGCATCTGCAATCCTCACTTTCTCGTGTCTACATTATGTCAACTTAACATAGAAACTAAGCCAAACCACAGAGGTGTAGTTCTGATCTCCATACTGGTTTAGAGAAACTGAAGATTTATGAGGAAGTTGTAACTGTCAGGAAACACTGAACAGTCTGTAACTTGACTCTCTAGATAAGAGAAGGCTGAATGGTGACCTGATTGAAGTCTTTAAAATTATAAAGAAGTTTGGTCGGGTAGTTGCAGAGAACCTGTTTCCGCTTGAGGGGAGACAAGAATTAGCAACCATGAGTACGAGACAGTCACAAACATATCCAATCCAAACTGCAGGAGAAACGTCTTTACTCAGAGAGTGTTGGGAAGTGGGACTCGCTACCACAGGGAGCAGCTAGGTGTCAATGACTGATCCGTGAATAAATAGGTGATGATGAAATGAATGGGAGGATATGGTGATACAGATAATGTGAGAGGAGGCCCTTATGATGCATAAACGGGAGCATGGACATTTAGGACAAATGGCCTGCCTGCTTCTGTGCTATAAATTTCATGTAATTTTATAAATTTAAAAATCACACAACACTATGTTATAGTCCAACAGGTTTATTTGGAAGCACTAGCTTTCAGAGCGCTGCTCCATCAGGTGGTTGTTGCTCTGAAAGCTAGTGCTTCCAAATAAATCTGTTGGACTATAACCTGGTGTTGTGTGATTTTTAACTTTGTACACCCCCGTCCAACACTGGTGTCTCCAAATCATGTGATTTTATGTCACAATTCAGAGCAGTAGAGTTGCTAAACTGTGCTTTAGACTCTGCTGTCAGTGCCTTTGATCAGCAAATTATTCATAAATCCTCACCTGAGCAACTCCTGTTATCATTTCCACTTCGGGTCAGAAAGCCAGAGACTCACTCTAATCACCTCAAAACCTGGAAAATGTTCACCCTGTAATTTTCTAATCCTTTCTAATCCTTAGCCTCAGAGCAACCTCAATAACTGTGTCTTGGTTAGATTGAAAATCACCCATGTGTTTCATGTGAACTACAGCAAGGAAAGTGAAAGCAATAAACTGCCTGATGCATTTCCTGAGGGCTTTGGGGACTTTCCTTCAATCTGAAAATGCTTTAAGTCAAAGAAAAGAAAATGTACATTCTCTCTTCATGTCTAAATAAATGTTGTGGAACCAGGGATATTACAGCACAGAAGGAGGACACTCTTGCCATCAGTTTTCAGCTCACATGAGCTCTTCAATGAAACCCATTTACATTAAATTATTTCCTTGCCCTATCAGAATATCTTCCTTTCCACACTCAGGCATCGTGAAAACACTTTGACCTCCGTTTTGTGATTTTTTTTTGTAAATTTATTAGCAAAAAAAACTTCTTTTTGACTTTACAAAAATATAAAGTTATTGAAAACATAACAAATACCAGTATAATTTAAAAAACGCAAATTACAATACAACTACTGTCAACTAACTACTGACCCATCTTATAATATAAAACAATACCAAACACTGTCCAAAATAATGCCAATAAATAAGTAAGTGATTAATAAAACAAAAAAGACGCAAAAGAACACACAAGATCAGAAAATAACAATGCTCAGTGCAAAGCTTCCGAACAAAAAGCAGGAGCGTTGTATATACACCTGTATCACTCAGGAGACCCCCTCCAGGGCCCAGAGCTCAGAAAACCTGACCATCCTGGTTAAATGAATGCCCTAGTTAAGATAACAGACTAATCTGTGTCCAAATAACTCAAAAAGGGCTGCCAAGTCTTATAAAGAAAGGTCTATTGTGAAACAGTCCAAGGGAATGTGCTCCGTGATTAATTTCTGCCATCCCAGCAAGCCGGACTGGTTCTCAGACACTCAATTCATCAGAATATTCATCAGTGTACAGTAAGTAAGAATATTAAATAGTTTTTCCCATGCCCGTCAAAAGATGATAAATTTGATTGACCTAGGAGGAGAAATATCAGGTCTGATTTGACTTCAGTCCTCAATCCCCTCCCTATTTCTCCCGTCACAGCACTCCAATAAACATGGAGCCTGTGGCATGTCCAGAAGCAATGGGGAAGAGTACCTACACTTATTTTACATTTGGGGCACACTGAAGATGCCCTTTTTCAAACTTCACCAGACAGACTGGTGCCAGATGAACCCTGTGCAGAACTTTTAACTGCGTAGCTCTTGTCCTATTACAGATTGAGATCTTTTGAGCATGCTCCCATATGTCTTCCCATGTTTCAGAAGAGAATCTCCACTCCCAGCTCTTGCTCCCAGACCTCACATAACTGGTTAATATCCTGCCAGGCCCTGCCACCCAGCAGGCGATAGAGGGCACTAACCGAAAGGGTGCTTGTGGAACATAGCAACAACCTCTCTGTCTTGGGCTTATAGGGCTTCGTGAGAAGCGTAGTCTTCTTCTGGACAAAATCCCTAACCTGAAAAAAACAGAAAAGATCTCTGCTGGGTAACCCGTATTTGCAGCTCAGTTGCTCGATAAACATCATAACCTCCCCCTCAAACAAGTCTCCCAAACCAGGAACTCCTCTCATTGCCCATAGTTTGAACCCTGAGTCCATCATCCCTGGTCAGAACCCTGGCATGCCAACCATGGGAGTGAGTAGCAAAGTCTTGGATAAGCAACCCTCAATCTGACTCATCGCCCTCCACGCCTTGACTGTACTAATGACAATGGGGTTCCAGCAGTGGTCCATAACTGTCCTCATCTTATCCATGAACAACAGATTAGTATGAGGGCACTTTGCCTGGGAGGCCTCGATATCCAGCCATATTGAGTTAGGATTGTTACCGAACTAATCACAGACAAAGGACAGCAGGGAACTCAATTGATACCTCCTGATGTCTGGGAAATCAACTCCTCCCCATCCTTGAGGCAACTGCAATTTGATAAGTTTGATGAGGGGTCGCCCACAACGCCAGATGAAGGAATAAACCAACCCATAAATTTTCGCAGTGTTGACCTGGGAAATATTGTAGGGAGCATATGCATGGAATTAAGCAAATGAGGAAGGACATTCATCTTAATAAGGGCTAGTCGGCCCAACACTGAAATTGGAAGAGCCTCCCATCTTTGAAGATTCTGCCTAATATTGTCGAGCAGGTGAGCAAAATTAGTCCAAAATAACTGATCAAACATGGAGCTAATAAAGATACCTAGATATTGAAAATCTACCCGTGACCACTTAAAAGGGAACCTAGGGACACCTTCAACCTCTGGCACTTCCCTAAGGTCCCCCAAAGGCATACCCTCTGACTCTGCAAAGTTGATCTTATATCCTGAAAAAGCCCCAAATTAATTAATATATTCTATTAGATGGGGTAGGGAGGTCATCAGTTCTGATAAAAACAGAAGGACATCATCCATATATAATGTAATCTTGTGTATCCTCAATCCCACTTTCGGAGCGGTTATGTGGACATTCTGACGAATGGTCTCTGCCAGCGGCTCTATCACCAATGTAAACAACAATGGTAAGAGGGGGGCGGCCTTGCCGACTACCCCTAACAATCCTAAAATTCCCAGACTTCACCCTGTTGGTGATGACCTTGGCCAGAAGGTGGCGATATAAAACCTCCACCCACCTAGCAACCCCACCCAACCCAAACTGCTCGAAGAGTTACGGCCATTCCACCCAGTCAAATGCTTTCTCTGCATCTAAGGAAATTACCAATCCCTGGATCGATCTTTGCTGACATGCTTGGACTACATTCAGCAAACTTCTAATATTATTAGAGGACCAATGGCCCCTTATGAAACCTGTCTGGTCCTCTTTGACAATATAGGGCAACACCTTCTCCAATTTCGGTGCCAAAATCTTAGACAGAATCTTAAAACCTGAACTTATTAGAGAGATGAGCCTTTATGAGGCACAATCCTTCCCTTCTTAAGAATGAGGGAAATATTAGCTTTTCTCAAAGATGGTGGTAGGCATTCATGCCTGTAGGAGTGATTGTACATCTCCAACATCAGCCCTGACAGAATCTCTATAAACTCCTTATAAAACTCACCCAGAAGACCATCAGGGCCAGGCGCTTTCCCACTCTGAAGTTGCCTAGCTGCCTCCTGTATTTCCTGAACCATCAAGGGGGCATTAAGGAGAGGGGTCTGTTCCAAGGTTACCCCTGGGAGCCCAAGGCTCTTAAAAAAGTCTTCCTTGTTGGCCCTCCTATCCTCGCAACCTTCAGACCAATACAATTCAGAGTACAAACTCTGAAAAGCCTCATTAATCTTTTTGGCATCATATGTAAGGACCCTGGCACTGTCTCTAACTGCAGTAATGGATTGGGGACCACGCTTTTTCCCAGTCAAGATATGCTAGATACTTCCCTTGAGGTAAAAACAATGACTGCAGATGCTGGAAACCAGATTCTGGATTAGTGGTGCTGGAAGAGCACAGCAGTTCAGGCAGCATCCAAGGAGCTTTGAAATCGACGTTTCAGGCAAAAGCCCTTCATCAGGAATAAAGGCAGTGAGCCTGAAGCATGGAGAGATAAGCTAGAGGAGGGTGGGGGTGGGGAGAATGTAGCATAGAGTACAATGGGTGAGTGGGGGAGGGGCTGAAGGTGATAGGTCAAGGAGGAGAAGGTGGAGTGGATAGGTGGAAAAGGAGATAGGCAGGTCGGACAAGTCTGGACAAGTCATGGGGACAGTTACTGAGCTGGAAGTTTGGAACTAGGGTGAGGTGGGGGAAGGGGAAATGAGGAAACTGTTGAAGGCCACATTGATGCCCTGGGGTTGAAGTGTTCCGAAGTGGAAGATGAGGCGTTCTTCCTCCAGGCGTCTGGTGGTGAGGGAGCGGCGGTGAAGGAGGCCCAGGACCTCCATGTCCTTGGCAGAGTGGGAGGGGGAGTTGAAATGTTGGGCCATGGGGCGGTGTGGTTGGTTGGTGCGGGTGTCCCGGAGATGTTCCCTAAAGCGCTCTGCTAGGAAGTGCCCAGTCTCTCCAATGTAGAGGAGACCTCATCGGGAGCAACGGATACAATAAATGATACTAGTGGATGTGCAAGTAAAACTTTGATGGATGTGGAAGGCTCCTTTAGGGCCTTGGATAGAGGTGAGGGAGGTGGTGTGGGCACAGGTTTTACAGTTCCTGCGGTGGCAGGGGAAGGTGCCAGGATGGGAGGGTGGGTTGTTTGGGGCTTGGACCTGACCAGGTAGCCACGGAGTTTTACTTGCACATCCACTAATATCATTTATTGTATCCATTGCTCCCGATGCAGTCTCCTCTACATTGGGGAGACTGGGCGCCTCCTAGCAGAGCATTGTACTCTATGCTACTTTTTCCCCACCCCCACCCTCCTCTAGCTTATCTCTCCACGCTTCAGGCTCACTGCCTTTATTCCTGATGAAGGGCTTTTGCCCGAAACGTCGATTTCGAAGCTCCTTGGATGCTGCCTGAACTGTTGTGCTCTTCCAGCACCAGTAATCCTAAGTACTTCCCTTGCCTATCCCCAAACTTGAACAGCCGTTGTCTGGCAAAAGCAAGTTCTTTGTTTGCGGTTTGTGTAAGTATTGAATTCAAGGCAGCCCAGGGGGCCATGATCCGCCGTAGCTTGGTCATCAAAGGCCACGCAAAATGTGCCGCCTCAGCGGCTTTCAACTGTGTCTCAAGTAGACGCTGCTGTTCCCCCGCTGTCATTTCCAGCTAAAAGAATAGGAAATGGCTAATCTCTTAGCAACGGCCCTAGCAGTTTCCTATAGCATAGACAGCATACTAGCCATGCCTGAGTTGTTAGTCAAAAACTTCTGAAACTCCCTCAAAACGTATTTCACAAATTTGGAATCCTTAAGGAGAAAAGGATCCAGATGCCAGTGCCATAAACCTAACCCCTCACTCTTGGCTTTAACCTCCAAATATACTGCCATGTGATCAGAGATAGCTATGTTCCCAATTTTACAACATACAACCGAATCCAGAACGGTTGAGGGAGCTAAAAAAGATCAACCCTCGTGTGACATTTATGTGGGTTTGAAAAAAGGTGAAGTCTCTGCCATATGGTGAAGACATCTCCAAATGTCAACCAGCCCCAACTCCTCACATAAGTCAGTCACCTGCTTATCCTGCAAAGAAATAGCTGGGGGCCCACTAGGTATCCTGTCCATTGTCAGATCTAAAAGACAATTAAAATCCCCCCCTACAATAATGTGCCGTGTTCCAAAGGCACTCAGCTTAGAAAAGGCACTAATCCAAAATTTGAAGGGATGCGCTGGAGGACAGTAGACATTTAAAATGCTATATTCCTCCCCATGTATCAGGGCCTTGCGTTTCACAAACCACCCTTACTCATCTTTCAGCTGCTCTAATAATGTAAATAGAAGATTTTTCTGGACAACTACAGCCACTCCCCTACTTTTAGTAGTAAAGAATGAAAAGAATACCCGGTCATAACCCCCACTGTTGAAGATGGGTTTCCTGCAACAAGCGATATCAACCCTTTCCCGTGGAAAGCACGTTTTTCCTTTTAACAGGCGAATGACTTCCCTTAATGTTCTAGGGGCACCATTTAACAAGACACTTAGCTACATCCCCTTTCAGAGACCCTTGCACCCCTGGGAAGGAGAACCTCGCTTACAATGCGCCGAGCACAAGTGGAGACTCAGAGAGTCGCAGAATTATGTATACAAAACTACTCTTTCATAACTACAAACAACAGTTGCTACCAAAAAACTACAAAGAAAACCAACTATAAAACCTTGAACAGGAGACTGTCCCCCTGCCCATAGGGGGCACTTACCCTCCCCATCCCCTCCTACACAGCTCCTTCAAACCCGCACTGTGCCTCAGCCTTAGGGAAACAAAGTAAATAAACATGGAGATGATCCTTAAGTTAACAAAAGACAGTCAGGACGAGCACTCCGCCTATCCCTGGCTCCGTGTCACCCCTACTTGTGACTGAAAGAGAAAAAGAACAAATGAAAAAGAGAAAGCAACAAAGGGCACTATAAAATTTCCCATGATGTGATCCCATTATAAAAATACAATTGGAACAACATATTCCAAGATTTTTGTTTTTTTAATTATTAGGGAGAGAGGAAAAAAGGGAAAAGGGAAAATACAGGGAAAGAGGGAAGAGAGGACGAACATTAATTGTATTCTTCAGACCATTCGGTCCTTTTTAAAATGTCTACAAAGTTCATGGCTTTATCTACTGAGTCAAACATATAAACAGAGTCCTCGTGGCTGAAGCAGAGCACCGCATGGAATACTGGGTACCCAGGTTCCTCAGTCTCTTTTTAACCTTCATCGAAGGATTTCCTATCTCGAATTCCAGCAGCTGAGAAATCCTGGAAAAATATGATTTTTGGCCCCGTTGTAGCAGTACCTGTGGATCTTTCCCCAGTAATCCGGAGGTTTCTATCCCTCTTTACTTGTCCCTGTATGTGAGGAAGTGCACTAGGGCCAGGCGGGGGCACTCTACCAGCCCCGACCTGTCCACTGCCACCTAATAGGCCCTTTCAATCTGCAGCCGTCTGGACTCAATTTGAAGGCCCAAGAACAGCAGCAGTCAGTTTTCAAAGAAACGGACTGGCTGCCCACCTTCTTCACCCTCCGGGAGGCCGACAATCCAAAGATTCGTCCTCTGACCTCGCTGTTCGAGGTCGTCGACCTGATCTTGCAAGGTCCACACTTGCTGCTCCGGGACCTGAATCCGTCTGGATGAGGACTGCATCGCCGTTTCTGAGGCCATGGTTTGACCCTCCATCTCCTCCATCCCCTCCCCAAGGCCCTGGAGCTCCCAGCAGAATGGATGCAAGGGGTTGGATCTGGGCACGGATCTCCTCGATCGCAGCCTTAACCTTCGCGGTAAGTCACGCCATTGTCGCTGCCAATTCCTGTGAGTCTGTCAGGTCCCCCGGGGGTTCGGGAGAGGCCACTGCTGCAGGAGAGTGAGTTCTTTGCTGCTGTTTGCTCACTCCTTTTCCTTTTGGCATCCTTCCTACTCCAAATTGTCAATGAATATGTGTTCTTCAAGTTTTTAAATTAACAATTCCTCCGTATAAGTTGGCCAGGGATGGTAAGAAACACCATGGTATGCCTTGGCTGTTAGGCAGAGCCATCCACGGCAGTTCTACTGAATCGCCGCTGTCTCGCCAAGTTCCCCTTTTGTGATTTTAATGACATCCTTCAGTTAATGTTCCCTTATTAATCATTAACCAACCCGAGAACACAATCGCTTCAACAATAATTTACACTTTCAAAAAGTGTTCCTAATTTTGAAAATCAGTTTATGTTCCTCCTTTATTGTTCCTCATTTAGTGAAAAACAATCAGTTTTTGTTCATATCTCTGCAGAATTAGAATCTTACATTCCTGGTATCATTCACCAAACATTCATCATAGAATGAAACAAAATGATACTACTCAGCCTATTTCATTGATGCTAGTTCTTTGGTAGAACTATCCCAGTAGGTCTATTCTCCTGCTCTTTCCTGTAAACGTTTACTTTCATGTACTTATTCAATCTCCTGTTGAAATTACATTGTGAATATTCATCTACTGGCTTTTCAGGTCATGCATTCCAGATCACAACAATTCACGATGTAAAGATAATTCTCATCCTCCCTCTGGTTCTTTTGGTAATTAACTTCAGTCTGTGCCCTCTCTGGTTATTGACTATGCCCCCACTTTGCCTGTGGAATGAAAGAGGTTCTATTTATTTCAGCAAATGCTTCTCATAAATTTGAACATCTATATTAAATTGTGCCTGACTCAACATGCCCTCTCTCGGAAGGACAAATCAAGCATCTTCAGTGCTTCCACATTTCCAGAAATTCCTTCATTCCTGGAACCAATCTAGTAAATCTCCTCTTGACCCTTTACAAAGCCTTATTATAATCTTTAATGGTCCTAATGTTCTTCCTATCACAGTCTATAGGGAGTGTCCATGACTCTCCAGCTGTGGGTTCAGTATTGTGTAATTGTAGCACTTCCACCCCTGTGTCGATAGCTGTGGCAGTCTAGACAAGATTTTATATGAAAAGGAGAACTACTTGTTCCTCAGTGATCACACTGGCAAATTGGATTTGTCCTATAAATGCTACTACATAGGCGTACAATCATTGAATCCTTACATTATGGAAGCAAGCCATTCAACTCATCAACTATCCCTGTAAACCAGCATTTCCCATGGCTGATACACCCAGTTTGCACATCCCTGGACACTATCAGTAATTTTCCATGAGGTAAAAACAATGACTGCAGATGCTGGAAACCAGATTCTAGATTAGTGGTGCTGGAAGAGCACAGCAGTTCAGGCAGCATCCAAGGAGCAGCGAAATCGACGTTTCGGGCAAAAGCCCTTCATCAGAAATAAAGGCAGAGAGCCTGAAGCGTGGAGAGATAAGCTAGAGGAGGGGAGAAAATAGCATAGAGTACAATGGGTAAGTGGGGGAGGGGATGAAGGTGATAGGTCAGGGAGGAGAGGGTGGAGTGGATAGGTGGAAAAGGAGATAGGCAGGTAGGACAAGTCCGGACAAGTCATGGGGACAGTGCTGAGCTGGAAGTTTGGAACTAGGGTGAGGTGGGGGAAGGGGAAATGAGGAAACTGTTGGAAGTCCACATTGATGCCCTGGGGTTGAAGTGTTCCGAGGCGGAAGATAAGGCGTTCTTCC
The DNA here is from genome assembly GCF_047496795.1 of Chiloscyllium punctatum. Taxonomy (NCBI): domain Eukaryota; kingdom Metazoa; phylum Chordata; class Chondrichthyes; order Orectolobiformes; family Hemiscylliidae; genus Chiloscyllium; species Chiloscyllium punctatum. The sequence continues at coordinate 2,177,004 of NC_092752.1, forward strand.
TCCAGGCATCTGGTGGTAAGGCAGCGGTGGTCCACCTAACCTGCCATCTTTGGATTGTGGGTGGGAAGAGGAAACCCACGCAGACACAGGGAGAATGCACACACAGACAGTTGCCCGAGGGTGGAATTGAACACAGGTCCCTGGTGCCCTGCAGCAGTGCTAACCACTGAGCCACCAAACTGCTCTGAGTAGATTTTCAATTTATTTGTCCTTTTAGTGAACTATATCCTGAGATGAGAGAGTTCGGTTAAATGAGCAATTGCAGTTAGCCTGTCCTTTTCTAGCACCTTGTCCTGGTGTAAACTGTTCACAAAAATGTATTAAAGGAAAAAAAATTCCTTTTATGACCACTGGATGTCCCAAAGAGCTTTATAATCGGAGACTGTAGTCACTTTGTAATTCTAGGAAATGCAGCAAAGCAGCCACATTGCACACAGCAAGTCCCCACAAACAGCACTGTGATTGTGATCAGATAATCTGATTTAGTCATTCATATTGGCTAAGATAATTCTTTAAATGGTAGGAGCCGGTTTATCTGAAAAGAAAGATCGGGCAAGTATTACAAGAAGTTTAACATCTCATGTGAAAGACACTCCCTCTGACAGTGCAGCACACCCTTAGTAATGATGTGGTGCCAGTGTTGAACTGGGGTGGACGAAGTCAGAAGTCACACACCAGATTACAGTCCAACAGGTTTATTTTAAATCACAAGCTCTCGGAACGTAGCCTTTTCATCAGGTGACGTGACTTCACCTGACAAAGGAGCCAATTTCTTGTACTCAAGTCTATAGGGTGGAACATAAACCTACAATCCTTTCCCTCGGGGACAAGTGTCACCAACTGAGAGTCAACTGAAACTATTGAAGTGTAAAATTAGAAAGAAACAAAGTGATCTGTTAGATTGTTTAAGACTGTTCCCAAGGCTGAATGTCAGGGTGCCAGAGCTGCACTCACAGAGGAACTGTCTTTCATCCAAGATGTTATACCATGGCCCCATTTTCCCTGTCAGATGGATAAAAATAACTATAACTACTATTTAGAGAGCTCACATGGCCAATTTGTATCATTATATTGGAATATCTGGTCACTACTTTTGTGACTGTAACGAGATCAGCCAGGTGCACCTCTTAGAACCTGAGTTCTTAGATTGGGGCTGTTAACCTGGTCCGATCAGAGAGCCCTGGCTGACAGACATAAACAGGAGGTCAGACATCCTGTTCACTTTGAGAGCTGGCCCTGAGGGAACTGGATCAGTGTCAAGGACTTTCCACGTGTAAATAAAGAGTGACTTGTTGACAGGATGCAGGCCTCAGTAGTGTTATTTCAACTATCGCATTACTGTTAGTGGTAGCTTTCTGTGTGCGAACTGGCTGCTTTGTTGTGTTTCCCATGTTACCATTGTGATTACTATTTGACAATACTTAATTGTCCATAAAGCAATTCGGGACTGCTAGTGGTCACAAAAGGAATTATTTTTGAGGCCGTGCATTGTGTTCCACTTGCTGTACATAATCTTGAAGCTCAGATGTTGAGCCCAGATGATGTGACTATCCATACAACGTGTTCTTACCTCCTAACCTCAGCTCCCTCAGGAGTCAAATTCCCACCTATTATTGATGATAAGCATCAGAAAATTCTGCACTTATACAGTACAAACAATATGACAGCAGTGAGACAGACTCTGACTGCTGGAGTATCCTCAGAGAAATGCGGAATGTCATTTGACACGACTGCGCACAGCACATTGTTAGCTGTGTGAATGTAGCACTGCCCTTATCAATGTCACACTATCACTCTGTATTTATATATTACTGCACAATATTCTAGCATTGTTGTCTCCTTAGAATGAGTATCTGCCTGTCTGTAGTTTTCTCACATTCCATTCTGTCACTGTTCCTTGGAACAGTAGCCATTTCAAGTGAATTTTTACATGAGTATTGAGCAGGGATATGAGAACATGCAAGACCAGACAGGAAACAAGCATCCAATTATAAATGCGGGAGAGAGAATCCACGTATTACCTGGTGTGAGGTTCCTTGAAGGCTGCAGTGCCCAGTGATGCTGCAGAACAAGAATGTTCAACACATCACAAATATCAACTAAAACTGACAAATAAAACTACACTTGAAAGCTTTGTTGAAGATATTGATACTTAAGTGAAAGAGTCAGGAAAGTCCCTTAACCAGAAACGTACTGCTGACTCTTGTGAACCAAGTATTGATGATCTGATACATCCTCTGGGTTTCTGTAAATTACAAAACACTGTGTCAATAGTGTACAGAAAATAAATATTCTGAGACTGGAAGCATCATTCACATTGTCAGCAACTTCCAGAGCTCATGTCATGTGCACTAGATCTCTGCTAAATTATCATATAAGAGCACAGGTCAACTGATCAACTAGGAAAGGAAGAAAAATCCTGGGCTTACTGTCAATGGAATGATGTGTGATAACTGATGTTGTTTTCAGACATTCTCCACACAACACTGCTGAACAACACCAACTAGTTACCATGCACTACCTACTGGAAGTTTAACAATGTGCAGATTTTTGCTGGTGGCAGACTTTTACTTACAATTATATCAAATTCAAAGTTTGTGAGAAGATTTGTAGATCGGGTGCTCATTGTTGTGGTTCTGTTCGCCGAGCTGGGAATTTGTGATGCAGACGTTTTGTCCCCTGTCTAGGTGACATCCTCAGTGCTTGGGAGCCTCCTGTGAAGAGCTTCTGTGATGTTTCCTCCGGCATTTATAGTGGCCTGTCTCTGCCGCTTCCGGTTGTCAGTTCCAGCTGTCCGCTGTAGTGGTCGGTATATTGGGTCCAGGTCGATGTGCTTATTGATTGAATCAGTGGATGAGTGCCATGCCTCAAGGAATTCCCTGGCTGTTCTCTGTTTGGCTTGTCCTATAATAGTGGTGTTGTCCCAGTCAAACTCATTAGATTACATTACATTAGATTACATTACAGTATGGAAACAGGCCCTTTGGTCCAACAAGTCCACACCGACCCGCCGAAGCGCAACCCACCCATACCCCTACATTTACCCCTTACCTAACACTATGGGCAATTTAGCATGGCCAATTCACCTGACCTGCACATCTTTGGACTGTGGGAGGAAACCAAAGCACCCAGAGGAAACCCACGCAGACATGGGGAGAACGTGCAAACTCTGCACAGTCAGTCGCCTGAGGCGGGAATTGAACCTGGGTCTCTGGCACTGTGAAGCAGCAGTGCTAACCACTGTGCCACCGTGTCACCCACTGTGTCATGTTGCTTGTCATCTGAGTGTGTGGCTACTAAGGGTAGCTGGTCATGTTGTTTTGTGGCTAGTTGGTGTTCATAGATGCGGATCGTTGGCTGTCTTCCTGTTTGTCCTATGTAGTGTTTTGTGCAGTCCTTGCATGGGAGTTTGTACACTACGTTGGTTTTGCTCATGCTGGGTATCGGGTCCTTCGTTCTGGTGAGTTGTTGTCTGAGAGTGGCTGTTGGTTTGTGTGCGGTTATGAGTCCTAGTGTCGCAGTAGTCTAGCTGTCAGTTCAGAAATGTTTTTGATGTATGGTAGTGTGGCTAGTTCTTTGGGTTGTGGCATGTCCTCATTCCGGAACGAGGACATGCCACAACCCAAAGAACTAGCCACACTACCATACATCAAAAACATTTCTGAACTGACAGCCAGACTACTGCGACACTAGGACTCATAACCGCACACAAACCAACAGCCACTCTCAGACAACAACGCACCAGGACGAAGAACCCGATACCCAGCATGAGCAAAACCAACGTAGTGTATAAAGTCCCATGCAAGGACTGCACAAAACACTACATAGGACAAACAGGAAGACAGCCAACGATCCACATCCATGAACACCAACTCGCCACGAAACGACACGACCAGCTATCCTTAGTAGCCACACACTCAGATGACAAGCAACATGAGTTCGACTGGGACAACACTACTACTATAGGACAAGCCAAACAGAGAACAGCCAGGGAATTCCTCGAGGCATGGCACTCATCCACAGATTCAATCAATAAGCACATCGACCTGGACCCAATATACCGGCCACTGCAGTGGACAGCTGGAACTGACAACCGGAAGCGGTAGATACAAATCACTATAAATGCTGGAGGAAACATCACAGAAGAGCTTCACAGGAGGCTCCCAAGCACTGAGGATGTCACCTAGACAGGGGACGAAACGTCTGCAACACAAATTCCCAGCTCGGCGAACAAAACCCCAACATTATATCAAATTTACAGCATAGGAACAGGTCCTTCAGCCCAATCAGCTCATATTGGCATTTCTTCCCAACAGTGTTTTCAGCTCCCTATCAGCATTTACCATTTTTATTTCCCTCTCTCTCTACTTATCACTGTTATCCATTAAGTATTAATGTAGCAGCACATTCCACATTCTCAACACTCTCTACATCAAGAAGATTCTCATAAATTCACAATTGGATTGTCGTTACAAATTATCATCCAGGTTTAAAAATTGATCCATATCAATATTTAAATTTTATTTGAATATTTCCATTTTTGGTCTCCATTGAAGATTGGAGAAATGGTGACAGTTGAGAGTTGACCAACTGAGTGATGAAAAATCTCTTCTTTTTTGATTGGTGTATCAGGTATCCATCCAATGGCAGGAGAGTGGAATGGCCAGCCAGTTTGATGTAGGAGGTCATGTTATGAAACTTCCAGGAACATGTTCAACCAGAACTGGGAATTATTTGAAAAGGGATGTTAATCTGAAGCCATTCTTCTACTTCAGATTCATGTTCAAGATCCCACAATCAATATTATAATGTTTCACTCAATCAGCATAATTGAAAACAGATTATGTGATCATTGCCATTTTTGAAATCTTACCGTATGAAGGTTGGTTGTCATGCATCCTACAACTCGAAGTATGGTTCAAAAATACCCAGGGAAAGGAGAGGGTGGATCCTCTCGGGTTGTTCCTTGAGCAGACTGTCAAAGGCATTTGGCAGAATGCCTTATCACCAGGACTGAACAACAAGCGCTTGGTTAGTGGTGAGAAGGGCATTACCTATGAGATTTTTCATATATGCCCAGTCTCTCTGTGCCTCCGCATGCTGCCCTTGAAGTAGCTGCAGGGGAGCTAGAGACTGTCACACATCTCCTGCTGGGATATGCCTTTGCAAAGAAAGTCTGGAGTGAAATGCAGTGGTTGTTGTCAAGGTTGGTTCTGAGCAGTCTGTGACGTAGGACTCTGTGCTCTACAGTCTGTTGCCCTGGATGCACACCGAGGCAAACATCAACTGTGCCTGGAGAACCATCAACTCAGTGAAAGACGGTCTCTGATCTGCTCGAAATTTGTTGGTTTTCCAGAGCAAGGAGTTGACCTTGACTAAGTGTTTTGGACTGGCACATTCCGAGGTTCAGGATTACATGCTGAGGGATGCACTAAAGCTTCGGACAGCTGCTGCCAATGGGGCCGTGGAGAAAGCCCAGTATCTCAGGTCTTTCAAGGGGGTCTGTTGAGTTATCAGACTCTCCTGGTGCCTCAAATGTATGTATATAATCTTGTATAAGTAAGAAATGCCTTGGGTTGTTTATGTATATATATGTTAAGACTGTGACAGAATTATACTGCTCTGTGACATTTTGTGTACAAAGATTTTTATGAATAAAGTATATCTTTGGAATAAAAAAGCTTTACAAAAACTTAATTGGTTGTAAACTGTTTTGTCATCTTACAGACATAGAGTCATAGAGCATGGAAACAGACCCTTTGGTCTAACCAATCCATGCTGAACATAATTCTAAACTAAACTAGTCCCACCTGGCTGCTCCTGGCCCATATCCCTCCAAATATTTCTTATTCATGAACTTATCCAAATGTCTTTTAAATGTTCTAACTATATCCGCATCTACAACTGCTTCTGGAAGTTCATTCCACACATGGACCACACTCTGTGTATAAAAAAAATCACCTCATGTCTTTTTTACATCTTTCTCCACTCACTTTAAAATTATACCTCTTAGTCTTAAAATCCCCTACCCTAGGGAAAAGACACCTGCCATTCACCTTATCTATACCCCTCATTGTTTTATAAACCTCTACTCTGTTGAGGATAGGTCAATTGAAACTTCAAAGCTGAGTTTGTTTGCTAAACAATGGTATTAGGGATAGAGAACCATTGCAGATGGATTGAATTGATTGCAAATGGATGAATTGCCTTAATTAGGATAGACTGAAATGTCTTCATTTTTTCGACATTCTTAAGAAATTAGAAAAGACATCTGCTTATTAATGTAGTAGTAATGTAGTGTCTTATTATCCAACCTTAGTTGAGAGTCCAGACATCCATTAGCCCGTTGGAACAACTATTCTATTCTGTCAATTGTCCAATGTTTATTGACACAAGGCTGTGTGGTTTCAGATTTTGATGTTGATACTTAAAATGGTCAGGATTGTTGACACTTTTTTTAGGATTATAGTGAAACTAGTCTTTTTTAAGGAAGTGGCATATTATAAATTAATGTTTCTTTATAAACTGCTTAAAAAAATTGTAACTTGTTCATTGGATTTGTATGGAATGTATAGTGGGTATGGAAGCGCCTTTGCTTGGCATGGAAGGTTTGGGTTAGGATTACGGGGTGTATAAATGTACATTCCTTGGAATAGGGTAGTATGACATGTGAGTAGAATCGCACAGAGGGCTTGAGGAAGATCTTTTGATGTTGAGAAAGGTACATAAATATAAGCGTTAATTTTTCTGTTGTTCTTCCTGCGCGATGTATAACCTGCCTGCTGAAAGGCAAGGGATAAAGCTAAGCTCTGTGAAGGGGTGGGGGAGGGGAGAAATAGACTGATTAGACTGGAACGTAATATCATGGTTGAAAGATTAGATTACTTACAGTGTGGAAATAGGCCCTTTGGCTCAACAAGTCCACACCGACCCGCCACCCACCTAGACCCATTCCCCAACATTTACCCCTTTACCTAACACTACAGACAATTTAGCATGGCCAATTCACCTAACCTGCACATCTTTGGACTATGGGAGGAAACCAGAGCATCCAGAGGAAACCCACACAGACACGGGGAGAATGTGCAAACTCCACACAGTCAGTCACCTGAGGCTGGAATTGAACCCAGGTCTCTGGTGCTGAGAGGCAGCAGTGCTAACCACTGTGCCACCATGCCACCCACTTTTCTTTCCAGTCCACACTGGCCATGTTTCCTAAACTAAACTAGTCCCACCTGCCTGTATTTGGCCATATCCCTCCAAATCTTTCCTATTCATGTACCTATCAAAATGTCTTTTAAATGTTGTAACTGTGCCTGCATCCATCACCTCTTCTGAAAGTTCATTCCACACATGAAACACTCTGCGTAAAAAAGTTGCCCCTCATGTTCTTTTTAAATCTATGTTGAGTTCTGAGCAGCTGGCCTGCAAAACCCCTTTGTTAGCCAAGGCCACTGCCAGTCGACTTTGAGTCTTATTAGAATGTGAGACAATGAGACGAGATGTATCTCTCAGTCCTAATTTCTGTGGTAAAAATGGAGCTACACTAATTCATGAAATATGACCATTGCATTGGAACAGAGGGTACTTAGGCTGCCTGAATGAGACAAGTTTTTCCCTTTAGTTTCTTTATATTTCCTGATTGAGCATTAACTTGGACACCAAATCTGTCTGTACAAGCAGCTCTTGTCATGATGAATGAAGTTTACCATTTTTCTATTTTACATGGATGGAGGTTGTGAAAGCAGCTACAACTCACTTGTGAACAAAGGTTTTGCAGGATAGTGGAATTGTGTGTGTGTGTGACAGAGAGAGTATGACTGCGTGTGTCTGTGGGTATGTGGGTGTGTCTGTGTATGTGTGAGAATGTGTGGGTTGTGAGGAAGTGTATGTTTGTGTGTGTGCGTCTGCGGGTGTTTGACTTTATTTCCAAATGATAAAAGCTGAATGGTGAAATTGAGTTAGCTAGTTTCAGGATTCTGAAATGTCTGTTGTGTGATTGGAAGGACTTGTGGTTGAAAGATTAAACAGGAAAAAGTCAGATGCAATGAGGAGCTGATGTAAGTCTTTTATTAAAGTTTTACCTTCGGTTTATATTCTTTCGTCCAGTTATTTGGGGACACCCCTACTCTTTGACTGAAACTGAAAATTCCTCCCTTGCATTAAAACTAGGGATGTCAGTTCATTTAAAACAGAAAGCAATTGCTTCATGGATGGCTTACCCTTCCTGTGATGCAAGGATAAACACCATCTTAAATACACAGGGGAATCATTGCAAAATCTGTCAGAAACAGTGTCAATCTAAAACCAAAGACTGTTTTCACAATCAGTACTCAAAATATTTACGCTCAGAGAACATTAAGTCATATGCAAATGACATTACATTCAGCTTCTACAAAGATAAACAATCAATGCAAAGTATTAAACATTAAGGCTTGGTTTAAGTCTCAAGTGTTTATCTTCTCTCTTTATAAGAATAGCTAGTTAGTACAAAATTGATTTGGAGATTTTAACATTAAAAAAATCACAGTAAAGTGCTATCATCAGACAATCTCGAATAATCACTTAATAAATTAAATCAAATATGATACATTGTGACAGTAGGATGAGTGATATGTTGGTGCTGGACAGCAGAATGATCCAGACAGAATACATCTGAAAGTTGTGTTTGCACCTTGAGGGACTTTAAATCTGAGTTGAGGAGTTGCAGACATTGTGCCATTTCATGGAACATTATGTGTACATTATGTGCACCGGAGGGCAGTCACAGCTCTTGGATTAGGTATCATAGAATCATCACAATACAGATGAGGCCCTTCAGCCCATCAAATATAAATGGACCAAAGCTACTCTAAATCTACACATATCCAAGTTTTCAGCCTTTAATGTTATGAGACTTTAAGTGCTCATCCAAGAACTTTTTTAAAGGTTGTGAGGTTTCCCGCCTCAACCACCCTCCCAGACAGTACATTCCATATTCCCACCAAAACCATCAAAAAACCAATAAAGAACCAAAAAAAAGATAAACAAACACACATTGAAGGTAAATTGCAGATAATATCACGATGGAGAGCAAGACCTTTAAATATATAAAAAGGAAGACAGAAACCAAAGAGAACTTAAGGAGTGTAGTGGAACAGAGGGACCTTGGAGTTTAGGTGCAAGGTTCTCTGAAAGTGGAGTCACAGGTAGACAGGGCAGGGAAGAAGGCTTTTGGCACACTGGCCTTCATCAGTCAGGGCATTGAGTATAGAAGTTGGGAAGTTATGTTGCAGTTATACAGGATGTTGGTGAAGCTGCATTTGGAGTATTGTGTTCAGTTTTGGTCGCCTTGCTATAGGAAGGTTGTTAATAAACTGGAAAGAGTGCAGAAAACGTTTACAAGGATGTTGCCAGGACTTTTTTCTATAGAATGTAGGAGACTGAGGGGGGACCTTGTAGAGGTGTATAAGATCATGAGAGGCATGGATAGGGCGAATGCACTCAGTCTTTTTCCCAGGGTTGGGAATTCAAGGATTAGAAGGCATCAGTTTAAGGGTAGAAGGGAAATAATAAAAGGGAACCTGAGTGGTAACCTTTTTACACAGAGGATGGTACACACATGGAATGAGCTGCCGATGGAAGTGATTGATTCGGGTACATTTACAACACTTAAAAGGCATTTGGACAAATACATGGATAGGAAAGGTATAAAAGGATATGGGCTAAGTGCAGGGAAATGGGTTAGAATGGATGGAAATTTTGATAGGCATGGACCAGTTTGGGCCAAAGGGCCTGTCTTCGTGCTGTAGGACGCTATGATTCTGTGACTCTATGAACATAGGCCCCTTGGAGAATGAGGCTGGGGAAACAGTAATGGGGAACTAGAAAATGGCAGAGGAGTTGAATAAATACTTTGTATCAGTTTTCACAGTAGAAGACACTAATAACTTTGCAAAAATACTAAGTGATCAAGAGCCAATTAGCTTTCAGGCCTGGCCTCACAAACAAACAACTTATTTGAGAAACATGAACGTCTTTTTTTTAATCCTGTGGCAACGTAAGGTTGGTTACACTTAAGAAACAAAACATAAAACACTCAACCATTCATTTTTTCTCTCACCAAATTCTGAATTACTATCGAACTACTTTAGTCAGATTCTTAAATTCACAACAGTTTATATTTGCGATAAACCATCAGCAATTACATTTTCTTTCCCAGAAAAATGTGCAATTTTTATGTTAAGGAGTTGCAGATCTAAGCTGTACCTGAACAATTTTGGCACCTTAGTTCTGAACTGTTCTACAAAAGTCAATTAGTTATCAGTTAATCAGTAAAATTCAGAATTTTATACTCCCCATGTTGAACATAAACTTCTGAAGTGTTGAAGACACTACAAATGTTTCCTTTTCTATAGATGAGTAGTTTTGATGATGTTGGTTCAATTTCTGATGGTATTTTGAAAAGGTTTTGACAAAAAGTTTTATCATTGATCAGAATGTACTTCCATTGAAGAAAAATGAGTTCCCTTTTCTTTAACAAAAATCCTGCATAATGCTCATCTATCTTACACATTTCTTTACTAATAACAGAATTCACTCTGGCCTCTTGTTACAATTGGAGCTACAACTTGGTTTGTGGTGTTGACTTTTTCTGTTTCTTCCTCGGACTCATTTTTCCTGTAAGACACATGGGTTTATCTCATAACTCCCAAAGTTCTGGTTGCGCATGACTGAACTTATTACAATACAAACAATTAAGCTTCTGAATCTTACCCCCACCCTCAGCAAATTCCATCTTCATTTGGGGAGGAATTCTTGAGACATTCTGTACTGTCCATTCTCCACCCTGTTTACCTGTCTCCCTTTCACTCTTCTACTTTCTATTTTTCTGAAACTTCTGGGGATGATTGAAAAAAAGGCTTTATTGATCAATTAATAATCATCAGCCATTACAGCTGTTTGTCTAGCTGTTACTTTCCTTTGATTTTCTTTATGAGTTTAGATTACAGAAGATAAAGAATTTTTAAATTCTTCTAAAAGAATAAATTCCCTGAGAGCATTTTAAGTATTCTCATCCTTTAAGGCTCTTATTCATCTAAAGTTGTTTTGTTTAATTCTCTCAAACTCAGTGTAAGGTTGCTCAGACTATTTCCATATGTTCTGGGACCCCTGATTATATGTTTCCAGGACTGACTCAAATACATTCAGATTAGCGCTTTTCACCTCATCATAATCCCTGGAATGTTCATCTGATAGTGAATAATTCTCTTGTGCTTCAGTAATGAACTTACTTTTCATAGGCAAGATCTAATCTGCTTTAGGTCACCTCATCTGTGATCTATCTTTTCAAACAATATGGAAAACGTTTCCACATCCCTCTCTTAAATATCTCCTGACTGAACCGTGGATTATGGCTAGAAATTTCCTTTTGCAAATCTTCTGGTCTAACTTGCCCAAAGCCAAAACCTTTTTTATTTAAATTTCCATTCTCTTTCTTTTTCCTCTCTGCTCTCTGGCCTTTCTTTGTCTTTTTCCTCCCTTTCAAATTCTAGTTTTGTTAAATTCTACATCTCTTTGGAATTTCATCTCCAATGTTGTCATTTCCATTTGCCTGAATTGCAACTCAAGGTTCACTGGTGTATCCAGTATATGACCTGTACTCCTTGGCCTCTCTATTTCCACTAAACCTAATTGTTTCATTATTAAATCAATGGTGTCTGCCTTCTTAGCTTGCTCTGGTAACTTTATTCCCAGTCTGCTTGCTAACTCTGCTCATTTAGCTTTAGTCATACCCTGCAATCACACCAGGGAAACTTCTGACACTTGCAAAAAATCTTTAATAACTTCCAGTGCCACCATAAGTCTGAACTTTCACTCTAAATACCAAAATACAATTCCAGATCTATGTGACCCATATTTCAAGATCCTGGACAAGCCCTGAATTATGTTATGTCATGGGTACAGACAGCCGAATTAAATCAGCCTTCCTACTTTTGTATTCACACAGTAAAATTAAAACCTTCAAGGACCTCAAAATTGATAAATGGTTCCTAACCAGACTTTTTGAGTAAGCAATGCCAGCCTTCGCAAATAATCAATTCTAGACACTGGGATTGTTGCTTAAACAAAAGGCTTGGCAGTTTATTAACAATTCAATAACTTCAGCCCAGCAAAATTAAACCAAATGATCTAATTGGTTAAAAATCACACAACACCAGGTTATAGTCCAACAGGTTTAATTGGAAGCACACTAGCTTTCAGAGCGACTTTCCTTCATCAGGTGACAATCACCTGATGAAGGAACATTGCTCCGAGAGTTAGTGTGCTTCCAATTAAACCTGTTGGACTATTACCTGGTGTGTGTGATTTTTAACTTTGTACACCCCAGTCCAACACTGGCATCTCCAAATCAGGTTTATTTGGAAGCACTAGCTTTCGGAACACTGCTCGTTCACCTGGTGGTTGTGGAATATAAGATTGTAAGGCACAGAATTTATAGCAAAAGTTTACAGTGTGATGTAACTGAAATTATATATTGAAAAAGACCTGGATTGTTTGTTGGTTTCAGTTCTTTCATATGTAAATTGCAAAACTTTGTTAAAAGTTACATTCTCAAGTGAACTTTAACAATTAGTGTTATGTCAGCCTAGATAATGCATTTAAGGTGTGAGCTGCCCTGTGTGTGGTTGTCTATGTCCCAATGTTCAGACTAATTCTAATCTAAAAAATGGATTTACCGAATCTTACATGGATTCATGCAGTTTTTGAGCAAAGTAAAATGTAATCTTGCAAGTACAAATTCACTCCACAAACCTATATGTATATGTGTGCATGTGGGTGTGTGTGCACGTATTTGGAGGCGGGGGGGGTTATGTATGTCTTTGAGAGTGTGTGTGTATGTGTGTGAATGTGAGTGTCAAGGGGTATAAGTCTGTGAGAGGGTGTGTGTGAGTGTGGGAGTGTATGTATGAGAGAGGGTCTGCGTGAGTGTATGAGTCTGTAGGAGAGTGTGGGTGTCTGTAGGAGTGTGTGTGTGTGTAGGAGTGTCTGTGTGTATGCATCTGTGTGTGTGTGTATGTGTGTATAGTGCAATGGTTTCATCTGTAGTGTGACATGAACCCAAGGTCCCGTTTGAGGCTATCCCCATGGGTACCGACCTTGGCTATCAGCCTCTGCTTGGCCACTTTTCATTGTTGCCTGTCCCGAAGTCAGCCTTGGAGGACGGTCACCCGAAGGTCCGAGGTCGAATATCCTGGACCGCTGAAGTGTTCTCCAACTGGGAGGGAACACTCCTGTCTGTTGATTGTTATGTGGTGCCCATTCATCCATTTGCTGTAGCCTCTGCTTCGTCTTGCAAATGTACCATGCCTCAGGGCATCCTTGGCTGCAATGTATGAGATAGACAACGTTGGCTGAGTCACATGAGTACCTGCCATGTACATGGTAGGAGGTGTCCCCATGTGTAATGGTGGTATCCATGTCCACACTCTGACACGTATTGCAGTGTCTACCGTGACAAGGTTGTACGGTATTATCCTGAAAGTTGGGCAGTTTGCTATTAACAATGATCTGTTTGAGGTTTGGTGGTTGTTAAAGTTCACTTGAAAATGTAACTTTTAAAAATGTTTTGTGATTTACATATGAAAGAACTGAAACCAACATGGTCATTCTAAAAGATGAGAGATTTAACAAACAATCCAGGTCTTTTTCAATATATAATTTCAGTTACATCACACTGTAAACTTTTGCTATAAATTCTGTGTCTTATGATCTTATACTCCACAACCACCTGATGAAGGAGCGACACTCTGAAAGCTAGTGCTTCCAAATAAACCTGTTGGACTATAACCTCGTGTTGTGTGAGTTTTTAACCTAGAATGACCATATTGGTTTCAGTTCTTCCAAATGTAAATCCCTGAACTGTTTTTAAAGTTACATTTTCAAGTGAACGTTAACAGTAGGTTTGGATTCTTGCAGTTTTTGCTCAAAAAAGTTGGAGAACGTAAACTCCACACAGTTGTCCGAGCATGGAATCAAATCTGGGTCCCTGGTGCTGTGGGGCAGAAGTGCTGACACCTGAGTCACCGCGTAAGAATATTTTCAAATTTCAGATATCATCCTCCCAAAGACAAGGAGAATATTCATTGCTTGACATCTTATGGTAGCATCTTGTTGGTGTCACTAGTAATTTCAAACTCCAGGCTAAACTTCTTGGGGACATGAGTTTGAATCTCAGAGCAGATGGTAAAATCTTGATTCAATAAAAATCTGGAATGAAATGCTAATTTTAATGGTGACCATGAACCCACTGTTGATTATCATAAAAGCCTGCTTGGCTCACTAGTGTGCTTCGGAGAAGAAAATCTGTCAACCTTGTTTGCAGTACATGTGACCTGTCTGTCCTCTAGGCAATTAGGGATGGGCAATTAGTGATGGTCAAGTCAATGATGCCCAAATCGTGTGAACGAACAAACAAAACCACTGACACACTGAAGAATAGTTTACAAATCTGTGGAGAGATAAATAGAGTGAATGTTTCAGGCCAGTAGACTTTTATCAGAAATGGGTGAAGTTAGAAAGATCATTGTGTGACAAAAAATCTACTTCATATTTTAGACTTTGGGATTTAGATTTTAACAGACAGGCAGATGGATGTGGGTTAGTTCAGTACTGACCGTCCCACAGAGCAGCACTGTCACAGAACTGAGCGTCCCACAGTATTGATCCTCCAACAGTTTGGCACGTCCTCAGTATTGATGTTCTGACAGTGTGGTACTCCTTCAGCACTGACCCTCTGATAGTGCAGTACTCCCTCGCTAGTAATGGGACTGTCTGAAATGTGCGTTCTGGTTGCCAGGGTGGAACTTGGACTCAGTTTTGTAAAATTGACGGAGCTGACACAGTACAAGGAACAGGAAGCGAACAAACTGGACTAGATTCCTGAACTGAGACACCAAGAAAGGAAGTACTGGTTTGCGTATCTGCAAGACTTGGAGTCTCTCGGGACCCAGAGCGTGAATGACTCTCTGTAAAAACTCTGCAGTCTGCCGGCAGGAGGGGAACTGGTAGCGCTGGGGAGTTTGACTGTGGAGGGTGGCACTGGCCGCAGTGAGGGTATACCGGGTATCTCTGAGAATCCGGGCATGGACGATCCCGGAATAGAGCGGCCAGGAGGAGAGGGATTAGCAGCTGGCTTCCCAGGGGAGGAGAGGTGAGTGCGACACGGGCTCCATGCTGGGACTGAATGACATGCTCGAAGGAGCTGGGAGTTTAGGACTGGCTGAACGGTTCAGAAGCTGTTTTTGTAAACACAAAATTAATTAATTAATTATTAGTCTGAGGAGACAAAAAAGTAAATTCATTTGAATCCAGCAGTGTTTAAAAAGTTGTAAACGATATATTTATATTATTTTTAAATATATTTTTTATTATTAATTAGTTTGTGACGAACTTGTAGCTTCCACAGAGTTAAGAGAAAATCCCACTATTCAGGTGACTGTCATTTTGTAATGTTTCTGAGATAGACATGAGTTTTGTCTCCCGACATTATCTGGACTAATTCATGTCATTGTTTTGCTAGTTCTTTGCTCTCTAAAGCATTCACATGTTTGAAATCCAATCCTATAACCATCGGACTGAGAATAATCATTTTGCTGTTTATGGGATCTTGCTGTGTGACAATTGACTGTCACGGGTGCCAACATTAACACTACAACAATAACGACTCTTCAACTGTAAAAGTGAAGTTCTGCAGATGCTGGAAATCTGAAATAAAAATCGAAAGACTGGAAAAACTCTACTGGCCGGACAACATCTGTGCAGAGAGAAACAGAATTAACGGAGCCAGTCTAAATTACTTATTCAGGATTTCCAGAATTTTTTGTTTTTATTTCAGATTTCTAATGTTGTTCAGTGTTTATTATTGAATCACATGAGTGGGGAATGAAGTTTTCAGCTGAAATTGCTGGACCGGCTGATAACCTTGGAACTGGAAGAGTTTATGGTCCTCAGTTTTGTGAAAGCAGACACAAAACCTTTCTAAGGAAGGGCCACCCGACCTGAAACGTTAACTCTGGTTTCTCTGCACAGACGCTGCCAGACCTGCTGAGCTTTTCCAGCACCTTCTGTTTTATTTCTGATTTACAGTGTCAGCAGTTCTTTTGGTTTTTACAAGAAGAACCTTTTGTTATTTCCTGTCACTTGACTACTTGAAATTAGATCTCTCCACCCCACAGATTCCCTGCCTCTATTCCTGATGAAGGGTTTTTGCCCGAAACGTCGATTTTTTTTGCTCCTCGGATGCTGCCTGAACTGCTGTGCTTTTCCAGCACCACTCTAATCTAGATACTTGAAATTATGAAGTTTTATGAAGTGGTAATTTCTGAACTAACAGGTGCGATTTTTGGGATGTTCATGTTGTTAGAACCCTCACTGATTTTACTTTTTAAAGAAAAACACTTTTGGTTGGAGCTATGAGCAGAAAGGTGACCTTTTGATTTGATTTATTATCTTCATGTGTATCTAACTACAGTGAAAAGTTTGTTTTGCACGCAATACAGGCAGATGATAACATACAAATATCACAGGGTGAATGAACAGAGTGAGGAATACAAAGTTACAGCTGTAGAGAAGGTGCACAAAAACCAAGATTAGATTTCACATTTGAGATATCCATTCCGCAGTCTAATAACAGCAGAGAAAAAGCTATGCTTGAGCCTGTTGGTATATGTCATAGTGTCACAGAGATGTACAAAACAGACCCTTTGGTCCAATTCATCCATGCCAACCAAATATCCCAACCCAATCTAGTCCCACCTGCCAGCACCCGGCCCATATCCCTCCAAACCCTTCCTATTCATATACCCATCCAGATGCCTTTTAAATGTTGCAATTCTACTAGCCTCCACCATTTCCTCTGGCAGCTCATTCAATACCCTCTGCGTGAAAAAGTTATCCCTTAGGTCACTTTTATATCATTCCCCTTTCACCCTAAGCCTATGCCCTCTAGTTCTGGACTCCCCCACCCCAGGGAAAAGACTTTGTACATTTATCCTATCCATGCCCCTCATGATTTTATAAACCTCTATAAGGTCACCCCTCAGCCTCCAACGCTCCAGGGAAAACAGCCCTAGCCTATTCAATCTCTCCCTATCACTCAAATCCTCCAACCCTGGCAACATCCTTGGAAATTTTTTCTGAACCCTTTCAAGTTTCACAACATCCTTCTTATAGGAAGGAGACTAGAATTGCACACAATACTCCAAAAGTGGCTTAACCAATGTCCTGTACAGCCTCAACATGACCTCTCAACTCCTGTACTCAATACTCTGACCAATAAAGGAAAGCATACCAAACGCCTTCTTCACTATCCTATCTAACTGCAATTCCACTTTCAAGGAGCTATAAACCTGCACTCCAAGGTCTCTTTGTTCAGCAACACTCCCTAGGACTTTACCATTAAGTGTATAAATCCTGCTAAGATTTGCTTTCCCAAAATGCAGCACCTTGCATTTTTCTAAATTAAACTCCATCTGCCACTCCTCAGCCCATTGGCCCATCTGATCAAGATCCCATTGTAATCTGAGGTAACCTTCTTAACTGTCCAGTACACCTCCAATTTTGGTGTCATCTGAAAACTTACTAACTATACCTCTTATACGCGTATCTAAATCATTTAGATGAATGATGAAAAGTAGTGGACCCAGCACCGATCCTTGTGGCACTCCAGTGGTCACAGGCCTCCAGTCTGAAAAACAACCCTCCACCACCACCCTCTGTCTTCTACCTTTGAGCTAGTTCTGTATCCAAATGGCTAGTTCTCTCTGTATTCCATGAGATCTAACCTTGCTAACCAGTCTCCCATGGGGAACCTTGTCAAGTGCCTTACTGAAGTCCATATAAATCACATCTACTGCTCTGCCCTCATCAATCCTCTTTATTACTTCTTCAACAAACTCAATCAAGTTTGTGAGACATGATTTCCCACGCACAAAGCCATTGCTGACTATTCTTATAAAATCCTTGCCTTTCCCAATACATGTACATCCTGTCCCTCAGGATTCCCTCCAATAACTTGCCTAACACTGACATCAGGCTCACTGGTCTATAGTTCCCTGGCTTGTCCTTACCTCCTTTCCTAAATAGTGGCATCACGTTTGCCAACCTCCAGTCTCCTGGCACCTCACCTGTGACTATTGATGATACAAATATATCAGCAAGGGGCCCAGCAATCACTTCCCTAGCTTCCCACAGAGTTCTCGGGTACGGTATGTGTTTCAAGACATCCAGTACTTCCTCCTCTGTAATATGGACATGTTTCAAGGTCTCACCATCTATTTCCCTACATTCAATATCTTCCATGTCCTTTGCCACAGTAAAAGCTGATGCAAAATACTCGTTTAGTATCTCCCCCATCTCCTGTGGCTCCACACAAAGGCCGCCTTGCTGATCCTTGAGGGGACCTATTCTCTCCCTAGTTACCCTTTTGTCCTTAATATATTTGTAAAAACCCTTTGGATTTCCTTAATTCTCCTTAATTCTATTTGCCAAAGCTATCTCATGTCCCCGTTTTGCCCTCCTGATTTCCCTCTTAAGTATACCCCTACTTTCTTTATACTCTTCTAAGGAGTCACTCGATCTATCCTGTCTGTACCTGACATATGCTTCCTTCTTTTTCTTACCCAAACCCTCAATTTCTTTAGTCATCCAGCATTCCCTATACCTACCAGCCTTCCCTTTCACCCTGACAGGAAACACTTTCTCTGGGTTCTTGTTATCTCATTTCTGAAGGCTTCCCATCTTCCAGCCATCCTTTTACCTGCGAACATCTGCCTTCAATCAGCTTTTGAAAGTTTTTGCCTAATACCGTCAAAATTGGCATTCCTCCAATTTAGAACTTCAACTTATAGATCTGGTCTATCCTTTTCCATCACTTTTTAAAATCTAATAGAATTATGGTCGTTGGCCCTAAAGTGCTCCCCCACTGACACCTCAGGCACCTGCCCTGCTTTATTTCCCAAGAGTAGGTTAAGTTTTGCACCTTCTTTAGTAGGTATATCCACAAACTGAATCAGAAAATTTTCTTGTCCACACTTAACACTATGGCAGTCCCAATCTATGTTTAGAAGGTTAAAATCGTCTACCATAAGCACCCTATTATTCTTCCAAATAACTGAGATTTCCTTACAAATTTGTTTCTCGATTTCCCTGACTATTAGGGGGTCAATAATACAATCCCAATAAGGTGATCATCCCTTTCTTATTTCTAGTTCAACCCAAATAATTTCCCCGGATGTATTTCCGGGAATATCCTCCCCCAGTACAGCTGTAATGCTATCCCTTATCAAAAATGCCACCCGCCCCTCCTTTCTTGCCTCCCTTTCTGTCCTTCCTGTAGCATTTGTATCCTGGAACATTAAGCTGTCAGTCCCGTCCATCCCTGAGCCACGTTTCTGTAACTGCTATGATATCCCACTCCCATGTTTCTAATCATGCCCTGAGTTCATCTGCCTTCCCTGTTAGGCCTCTTGCATTTAAATAAATGCAGTTTAATTTATCAGTCCAACTTTGTTCTCTGCTTTATCCCTGCCTGCCCTGACTGTTTGACTCGCTTCTTTTCTCAACTTTACCCGTCTCAGATTGATCTCTTTCCTTACTATCTCCCTGGGTCACACTCCCCCCACCTTACTAGTTTAAATCTTCCCGAGCAGGTCTAGCAAATCTCCCTGCCAGTATATTAGTCCCCTTCCAATTTAGTTGCAACCCATCCTTCTTGTACAGGTCGCTTCTACCCCAGAAGAGATTCTAATGATCCAAAAATGTGAACCCTTTTCCCATACACCAGCTCCTCAGCCCATGCATTCATCTGCTCTATCCTCCTATTCCTGCCCTCACTAGCTCGCAGCACTGGGAGTAATTCAGATATTACTACTCCTGAGGACCTCCTTTTTAAATTCCTGCCTTCAGAATCTCAACCTTTTCCCTTCCTATGTCATTGGTTCCAATATGGACAATAATCTGCTGCCCCCTCTCCCCTGTGAGAACATTCTGCACCCTCTCTGAGACATCCTTGATCCTGGCACCAGGGAGGCAACACACCATCCTGATTTTTCGTTGCTGGCCACAGAAACGTCTGTCTGTGCCTCGGACTTGAGAGTCCCCTAACACAATTGATCTTTTTGAACCCAATGTACCCCTCATTGCATTAGAGCCAGTCTCTGTACCAGAAACTTGGCTGTTCTTGCTACTTTCCCCTGAGAGTCCATCACCCTCTACATTTTCCAAAACAGCATACTTGTTTGAAATGGGGATAACCACAGAAGACTCCTGCTCTACCTACCTACCTCTCTTACCTTTCCTGGAGTTAACCCATCTATGTGACTGTATCTGCGGTTTTTCTCCCTTCCTATAACTGCCATCCATCACATCCCCTTGCTCTTGTAAATTCCTCATTGCCTCTAACTGTATTTCCAACCGATCCATTTGATCTGATAGGATTCGCAACCAATGGCATTAATTGCAGATAAAGTTGTCAGTGGCACGTAAACTCTCCCTAAACTCCCACATCCGACACGAAGAGCATATCACTCTACAAAAGGCCACTTTTGATTCTATCAATCTACAAACCCAGAAAACAGCACTGTCTTATTCCTCTACAAAACACTATTCCAGGAGAAAGTGAGGACTGCAGATGCTGGAGATCAGAGCTGAAAATGTGTTGCTGGAAAAGCACAGCAGGTCAGGCAGCATCCAAGGAGCAGGAGAATCGACGTTTCAGGCATGAGCCCTTCTTCAGGAATGAGGAAAGTGTGCCAAGCAGGCTAAGATAAAACACTATTCCAGGCTATCTTAATGCTTATGGCTTATATTTTAAAGTTTAATCAAGAGACATGTCTTAATAAAACACATAATCAAGAAAGAATTGACTCTAGTCACTACTGCAGACTTTCTGTAGGCCATACTTAAAACTAATCACTTATCTGTTTCTGTGCTGTGACCTCTCCCAAGCAGGTTCCTCCAAGATCAGTTGTGAATTTCACTGTTTGTTAATTTTCCCAGATGCTCTCCGATGTCTAATGATACATGAGTTCAAACAGTAAAGGCAGTAACTGCGCAGGTTCACTGCTCTGTCAATTAGCAGTGCGGGTTTCTTTCTCTCTCTCTCACTCCTGCACTGATCTCACCATGTGCTGCCTTTGTCTGTTCCTCTCCCTTTTAAAAGTGCTGTTGTTTTGACTTTTTTTCCCCAAAGTTCCAAAACAATGCAACAGCATATAAAATAGAAATTGCTGCTCCTGGAATTCAAGGAAGTCACCCCCAACACCTAAAATACCTAAAAAATGGAGCAGCCTGTTACAGCCAGAAATTTTTCCCCTCCTCCACCTTGGATTACTTGTATCTTCTGTCTGATGGAAGAGGTTAGAGGAGGTTATAACCAGGGTGGGAGGGGTCTCTGATGCAGCAATTGGAATTGCAGATGAAGTCAGTGGATGAAAGCTTGGCTTGCGTGATAGTTTGGATTGTGTTTACAACTTTCTGTAGTTTCTTACGGTCCTGGGCAGACCAGTTGCTATACCGAGCCTTGATGCATCCCAGATAAAATGCTTTCTATGGTGCATCCGTAAAAGTTGCTGAGAGTCCTTATGGGCATGCCGAATTTCCTTAGCCTCCTGAGGAAGAGGAGTTGTTCTACATTCTTGACTATCATATCAACATGGGTGGTCCTGGACACATTATTTGTGGTGGTCCCTCCTTGGAACTTGACGCTCTCGACCCTATCCACCTCAATTTCATTGATGTGGGTAGGGGCATGCCCTCCTCTTTGCTTCCTGAAGTCAATAAGCAGCTCTTTAGTTTTACTGATGTTGAGGGAGAGATTGTTATATTTGCACTGTGAGCAGCACCTTATTATTTGCTTTTGAGGCCAAGTCAGAAATTTAATTGCATGTTGGTTTTTGAACAAAGCAATTTTGTGAACTCTTTCACCCTGGGGAGGCAGTATGCTTAATCTGATAGCACATGTTTCACTATTAACAAGCTCACAATTGGTGCAGGCAAGTCTGGGAGAAAACATGATGATCAAACAGAGAGCAGGGCCATTTTGTTGGTGAGAACTGGACCTGAAAATATATGTGATGACGTGTGAAGGGCTCAAGCTGTGATGATTTTGAATGCGATTCTCTTTGTTCTTCAAGACAGATCATCACATCGAAGACCAGGCCAAAGTCATAAGGTTCCAGCTGTGAGGCAAGACAGTTACCACCCCACAGGATACACTATCACTTGAGCAGTTACCACCCCACAGGATACACTATCACTTGGGCAGTTACCACCCCACAGGATACACTATCACTTGGGCAGTTACCACCCCACAGGATACACTATCACTTGGGCAGTTACCACCCCACAGGATACACTATCACTTGGGCAGTTACCACCCCACAGGATACACTATCACTTGGGCAGTTACAACCCCACAGGATACACTATGACTTGAGCAGTTACCACCCCACAGGATACACTATGACTTGGGCAGTTACCACCCCACAGGATACACTATCACTTGGGCAGTTACCACCCCACAGGATACACTATGACTTGGGCAGTTACCACCCCACAGGATACACTATGACTTGGGCAGTTACCACCCCACAGGATACACTATGACTTGGGCAGTTACCACCCCACAGGATACACTATCACTTGGGCAGTTACCACCCCACAGGATGCAGTATCACTTGGGCAGTTACCACCCCACAGGATGCACTATCACTTGGGCAGTTACCAGCCCACAGGATACACTATGACTTGAGCAGTTACCACCCCACAGGATACACTATGACTTGGGCAGTTACCACCCCACAGGATACACTATCACTTGGGCAGTTACCACCCCACAGGATACACTATGACTTGGGCAGTTACCACCCCACAGGATACACTATGACTTGGGCAGTTACCACCCCACAGGATACACTATGACTTGGGCAGTTACCACCCCACAGGATACACTATCACTTGGGCAGTTACCACCCCACAGGATGCAGTATCACTTGGGCAGTTACCACCCCACAGGATGCACTATCACTTGGGCAGTTACCAGCCCACAGGATACACTATCACTTGGGCAGTTACCACCCCACAGGATACACTATCACTTGGGCAGTTACCACCCCACAGGATACACTATCACTTGGGCAGTTACCACCCCACAGGATACACTATCACTTGGGCAGTTACCACCCCACAGGATACACTATCACTTGGGCAGTTACCACCCCACAGGATACACTATCACTTGGGCAGCTACCACCCCACAGGATACACTATCACTTGCCCGAACATTCACCTCCACAAGTGCAGTTAAAGCCACTGGGAATGCACCAGAGTTATGCGTAGACTCTGAGCATAATCTGGTCAGCATCCCACAGAACTGTCCCAGCAGCTGAAGGAGAATATGGCAGCAAGCTCCAAATGATTGGGAAGATTGCCAGGGACTAGGCCCTTGCTGAAGCCCATGCTGATGGGACAGTGGTCACAGCTGCAGTTGGAAATGTAGCAGAAACTGGGAGTGATATGGTGGAGATGTCACGAGTGATGTGGGGTATGGAGGGGTCCACACACACCATTAGTTCTGCTATGTGTCAGACATTTGAGCACATGGCTACTTACATGGAGATGACTATGACTGTCAGGGAGTACCAGGTTGAGCATCTGATCCTCATGCATCAGACCTGTGTCTTTGGAACTAGCTCTGGGCTCAGTTACACCCACCCGGTGGACTGCAGCAATTCAGGAAGGCAGCTCCCTATCACATTCTCAAGGACAGTTATGGATGGACAATAAACGCTGCCCATCTGGCAAAGCCCAAATCTCCTGAATAAATTTTTTTAAAAAGCTAGGTGAAAGAGAGAAGCAGCAGCCCCATATCTCCTTCCACATGCCCCTACTACCTCACAAGGACAGGAAGTGGGTCCAAACATCTAACTGGAGGAGGATTACATACAGCTACCATCAGCTCGCAACATCAGAGCTGCACCTAGATGTGGTATTGTGAAAGAAAATTGAAAAAAGTATGAACAAGGTGATACAGGTGATTTTTACACTTCTGTCTCACTTGTTCAAAGAAACACAATATAATTAATAATCAGTACTCTTTTGGGCCTGTCCCATGTTTCTCACAATGTGATGGTTGCTAGGTGCAGGGAGCAAGTGACACAGACATTATTGGTGAAAGAGATGTGTTGTGCTTTTGTGGGTTCTTTATTGCATGTTCATGTGAACTGTAATTTGATGATCATTCTGTGGGACATGGTCACATTTGCTCTCCAACTTTACATTGTAGAGGAGATTAGCTCTGTTTACTTTCAGTGGGTATGTATGAGATGGGTGCAGTTGCACTAAAAGCACTTGAACATGGTGCTCTATCAGAATAACTGGGCAAGGCTCTTATATGGATGTCCACATAACCCTAAGATGTGCTTAGTGACAGCACATTCTGGCGAGTGTGTGTGACTAAGATCTGATCCCATTCTGTTCTAGGTGTTAGAGGATGAGGGTCAATGATTAACTCAGTGAAGGAGGACAGCAGTGTTGGATTACACCATAGCAAGGTGATAGAGGTCTGGTGAGTAAAGGTCATATAGAAGCATCACTGTCATGTGAATCTTATATGGATCACAGAGTGTATGGCATCCCTTCCTTCTCTTTCATGGCCCTGGCATCCTTCTGTGCCTCATTTGGATAGGGCTTCCTCAAGCTCCAATGGTCCTTGTTATTGAGGAGGTTTGATCTTCCTTGCACTTTTTCCTTACATAAATGTTACATATTGCAGCATCAGGTTTACTGCACAGAAGAACACAACATTCCACAACATTCTCTGGGGTGAATATTGTGGACCCCTCTAAACTAACACAGGAATCTGCCAGAGCTCTAGCCACAAGAAATCCAGTGGAAGGATCCCCATCCTCATCACTTCATCTCCTGTTATATTGAGGGCCAGATAGCTGTGGGCAATCTTCATTTTTCAATTGTTAGACAGCTTTAGAAAACATCTCCACATTGAGCCATTTCCTCCTGAGGTGGCCTCACTTCTCCTAAATTCTTCAGCAGTTCCATCTCTTCCAGTGGGCCCTCTGACTGAACCTTCCATTTGCAAATTGCCTGTCCTCATTTGATGGATGGCAAGCAGAAAGGTTACCTCTTAATTAACCACCTCCAGGAATATCATGCAGATTGGCAGTACTCTGATATCATCAGGGTTGGGCCTCAGAGATTGCCCTGACACCTGAAGAGCAGAAGATTGTCTCGTACCATGGCTCTTGCTTGGATAAACTATAACAGTTTCCCTTTTAATAGATTAAATCCACCATGTTCTTACTGAACAGGCTTGAGGGGCTCTAGTTCTGATAATCCGTTATATTACATGCTAGTAAGAATTATTGTGACTCAAATAGTCCTGAGTTATTGCACTGCATTGTTCTTCATCAATCCTCAAACTGACCGCACTAGACCTCCATCACATTCTTTTCTGTGTCACTAATGCTTTTTTAACATGGTTGCTGTGAACTATGTTTGGAATTTTGAGATATGATGAGGTACAATTGAATGAAAATCATTTCTTTAAAGCACTAGCTAATGGTATTGATGTTGAAAAATGTTTTACACTCAGTTCACAATGTGGAAATTCAGGAATAAAATTCCTCGCTATTCAGTGGCTGTGTTTGCTGTGTTTGCAGAATCTCCTATCTTCAGCTGCTCCAGAGGAACAGAGTGAAGCTCATCGATGAACTTGGAGACAGAATTGACTGGATTCTGGATCGTGCTTTGCAAATTCAATTAATTTCAAAGGATGATTATGAAGATGTGAAGTATATCCCTGGTCCCAGGAAGAAAGTTCGAACTTTGCTGGATATTGTTGACTGTCTTGGGGAAATGGTGGCTCATCAATTCTATTCACTCATTAACAAAAGCAAAGATATGTCTGAAAAAGAACCTGTGTCCAAGGGTAAATAAATCCAAGATTAACATAATGACCTTTTATAAGTAAGTTTGATGGAAATGTTTTGTTATTTAGTGTAAGATATGGGGCATTGCTGGCTACGTTGGTGATTATTAACTGTCGTTAATTGCCTTTGAGAAAGTGATGAGGTGTCTTTCCGAACTGCTGCATTCCTTGAGACATAGGGACATTCACAATGCTGTTCGGAAGTGAGGTCTGGGATTTTGACTCAGCAACACTGAAAGAATGGAGACATATTTCCAAGGCAGGATGGTGAGTGTCTTGGAGGGGAACTTGCAGGGGGTGGTGTTCCCTTGTATTTGTTGCCCATGTCTTTCTGGATGGTAGAAGTCATGGGTTTGGAAAGTACAAGGAAGCTGATGTTAGCTCAATTTGGACCATTTTGTTCCAGTTTTGTCTGCCTTCATTTTCCAGTTTAGTGTGATTGTGAAGCAGTTTTACCTGTACTGAGGTACTAAACGTGTGTAAATTGGTGTCCCTTCACTGTGGAGTAAAACATTTTCATGCTGGCCCTTGACTGATCAGTTGTACTTACTATGTATCTTCAGTATTATGCAACAACAGCAGAACTTGTTGGTAAAGCTCAGCAGGTCTGGCAGCATCTGTGAAGCGAAATCAAAGTTAACATTTCAGTGACCCTTCCTCAACTGATCTGAGAAAGGGTCATCGGACCTGAACCGTTAACTTTGATTTCTCTAGATTTGTCTTTGATTTTGATGCTGCCAGACCTGCTGAGCTTTTCAAGCAATTTCTGCTTTTGTTTCTGATATACATTATCTGCAGTTCTTTTGATTTTTATACAGCTTTATGCATCTGTGTTTGTCCAAATTTCTTGATAATAATGAGTCACAGTGTGAACACACCTTCAAATACACAGATATTTTTTCTGCATTTACTGTGAATAGTACTGTCAAGAGTGTAAGGAATAATTTGTTGAAGATAGCACTCCCAGATGAATGTGGATCAGAGAATTAAACATGAAAATTGTCAACCGTTTTGTTGGGTAGTCTATGCAACCAATTGTTAGAACAGGTATTAAACTACTCCCCATTAATGCTCACTGCTTATTGTAAAATATAAGTGAGAGACTTGGGATTTGCTGCTATCTTTCATGGCTTCAGGACAATCCCCAAATGCTTTAAAGCCAGTTAAGTATCTTCGAGCAGCCACTGGATCATCACTTTGAGTGATAATGGTTGAGGAATAAATATGGGCCACAGGAAAATGATTGAGAATATTGATTATTAAATTGAGGTTTGTGTAAGTTTGGAGAGGTATGTAATCAGCTATTAAGATTGTGGGTCAGTCTCAGCTCAGTACCTGCGATATCAATGCTGCTCTGTAATAGACTGATTTGAAGATGAAAACTGGAGAGAGAAGAGTTTGTGATTGAGTACAAAACTGTTTAAAGAAAGAAATACTGGGCACCAGACTACAGACAGAATGACCAGCCCTTGGGTTTCATTTATACTGATTGGCTAAACTCAACACTGAAACTTGATTCTACTGTGATTATTTCAGTGAATCTCCTGTACAGGAACAGGCTATTCAGGCAAAGAGTCCATGGCAATGTTTACTTTCACCACTCTTTTAAAAAATTCATTCATGGGATGTGGGCATCACTGGCTCGGCCAGCATTTATTTTCCATCCCTAATTGCCCAGAAGGCAGTTAAGAGTCAACAATCTTGCTGTGTGTTCTGAGTCACATGTAGGCCAGACCAGATGAGGATAGCAGATTTCCTTCCCTGATGAACATTAGTAAACCAGTTATGATTTCATCTCATCCAAAGACCCTTAATTCCAGATTCTTTTATTGGACAGTGAAATATGAACCCAGTTCCTCAGAACATAAACTGAGCTTCTGGATTACTGGTGTAGGAATAATACCACTAGGCCATTTCAAACTCATCAACAGATTCTTCAACTCTCTGAGGTTGCTCTTAAACATCATATACCTTTAATATCTGAAATGTGGTTTTGTATCTCTGCAGAACACTCGACTGTAATAAAGAAACACAAACAAGTTCTTAGCCGGAGGAATGAGGTGATGATGTATTATAACACGAGGCCTGGAGAGAAAATTCATCTTTCAGAACAGTTCACCAACTTGCTGCTTGTAAAAGGGCATCACAACCTTGAATTCAAAAGGCATGAGTTACTGTCTTTTGGGCAGCATCGAATTCACTTACAGGAGAGGAGTAGCCAGGAAATGGAGATCAAGCCAAGCCAGTTATTTATGCAAATCAGTGATAAACAAACTCCCAAGAGAACACTAGTCTCTGGAGTGGCAGGAATAGGGAAAACTGTCCTTTTGCAGAAGATTGTTTTTGACTGGGCAAATAATCACTGCTTTGGTAACTTTGAGGTTCTCCTACAATTCACATTTAGGGATCTTAATTTGATTAATAAACCGATGAGTCTCAGGAATCTGGTTTTGAAGAAGAATGGTCATTTGTTGAAAGTGCTGGATTCTATTTTTGAAGTTCCAGAGAAGCTGCTGATAATTCTGGATGGATTGGATGAATTTAAGTTTTGTGGCTGTTTCGATGGGGATTGCTACATCACTGACCCTGACAAGGAAGGGAATTTAGTGGACATCATCTACAGCCTGCTCCGAGGGGAGCTTCTCACTGGAGTCTCGGTCCTGCTGACCAGCCGGCCCACAGCCATTAGTTACATCCCAGTGGAAACCATTGACCGTTTTGTAATCATCACTGGGTTTTCTGAAAAGGAAATCAGATACTACTTCCTGAAATATTACCAAGATGAAGAAATTGGTAGTCGAATGTTTCAGTTTGTGAAAGAAAATGAATTCCTCTTTACACTGTGTTTTGTACCTGCCTTTTGTTATATTGTCTGCAGTGTTTTGAAAGAGAAAGAAAGGGAGAATCATAAACAGCCAAAAACAATGACGGACATTTATAGCCGCTACCTCAGTGTGCTACTGCAGCACCACTCTCGAGGTCAGCGCTCTGAAGGAGGTGATCTCACTCAAACTCTCCGAAATCTGGGCAAATTGGCATACAGCAAACTGCTGCAGCATGACACTCTGTTCTACCAACATGATTTGGCATCTCATCATGTTGAACTAAATACCTTTGTTGATACTTTTCTGGATAAGACCTGTATCCAGGAACCAGACTGTGTAGAGACTGTCTTTTCATTCACACACTTGACCATCCAGGAGTTTTTTGCAGCCTTGCATTACATGCTGGAACCCGAGCCTTTCCCAGACTTGATGAATGTGGACACAATGAACAAATACAAGATGGCTACAGGTTTCTTGGATATATTTCAACGATTCTTATCTGGTCTGTTATCTGAGAGGAACCAGGCCTTACTCTCCAAGCACATGAAATTGGATAAAATGACAAAATCTGAGTCCTACTCTTGCTGGCTGATAGAAGAGATCACAGAGCATTGTGAAAATGGATCAAGTATTCTGAACCTTCTTCACTGTCTATTCGAACAACAAAATGACTTGTTAGTGGAAAAAATAAAACCTAAAAATCTCCGCATCCACATTGGGGATAATGCACTTTGTCCAGTCGACATCAGTGTGCTGAAATATTTTCTAGACATGAGGATTGGAGATCTAGAAGAGTTAGATCTCACAGCTACCAATATAAACACTACAGCACTAAAAAGTCTACAACCATTTTTACACCAATGTGAAAGACTGTGGTAAGGACTTTCTCATATCTTTGCTAAGTGACCTGGACAAGGCCATGTTTATTTATCCTCACTAGTTACCCTGGTGGGCAGGAAAATTCACTCATGTAGTTGGTTCAAGGAGATTAGAACCACTGGGGTTTGAAGAAAAGTCTAATTCTTATGCAAATTAGCTTGTATCAAAGTTCACAACTGACCATGGCAGACTTTAAAATCCCCTCAGTGGAAACCTGCTTTGGATGGTTCCATGAAAGCGACAGTATTGCACTGCCTTTTAATACAGGGTGCAGATGTGGGAGATCAGAGGTAAGATTAGAGTGATGCTGGAAAAGCACACCAGATCAGGCAGCATCCGAGAAGCAGGAAAATTGACTTTCGGGCAAAAGCCCCTCATCAGGAATGAGGCAGGGAGCCTCTGGGATGGAAAGCTCCCTGCCTCATTCCTGATGAAGGGCTTTTACCCGAAATGTTGATTTTCCTGCGCCTTGGATGCTGCCTGACTTGCTGCCTTTTAATGCAACCTACCCTATTTGGACTTATCCTACCAATGTTCAAAGTTCCTAGTCTCTCTTATGGTGGCCCTGCTATTGCTAGAACTAACAAATACTTTTTATTTCTTTCACCCATTTCCCCTGGTTTTATATTGCACTTCCTTGTTTTTTTCCATTCCTCGCTGGTTTTATTCACTATAATTTCCCATGACATTTTATTTCCCTTCTCCAAAAAGTGTGGCATTCTCTCAGTACTGACCCTCTGATGTTGCAGCACTTCCTCCGTATTGATAGCTTATAGTGACACCTAAATCCCATGAAATAATAAGGAAAAAATAAATTACAGAGTCCAGTGACTGAAGGTAATTTTACACAGCTGAGAAGCTGTGACCTGGAATGCACTACCTTATAGACAGTGGAAACAAATTCAAACATAACTTTCTAAGTGGAATAATATAAATGATTGAAAGGGAAAATAATTGTAGGGCTTCAGAGAAGGAATAGGTAAATTGGTCTGCAAGGCTCCTTCAGAGATGTGCAATTGTAAGAGTTAGTTCCTGCATGTTAATAGTAATACTACCCATCAACTTTAGCTCAGATGACTTAACAATACGAGTGTTTTACCGAATAAATTTAACAATGTGGGTCAATGGCTGTACCACCTCTATGAAGAAAGAGTTGTCTAAAGCGGTTTTTCCCAAAGGGGAAAGTCAATGGATGAATAGTGGCAGACATCTCAGCAGATATTTCATTATGCTCAACAAACATTTCTTCTAGAAACGATGGGATGGATGAACCACCTGTATTTAACAAAGGTGATCAAAGAGAGTACTCAATCAAAAACTAACACATACAAAGTACTGAAAACTAATCGTAGACTAGAAGATTGGGACTTTTTTAGGAACCAACACCAGATGACTTAAAAGCTAACAATGAGGGAGACAATTGATTATAAAAGCTAATTGGCAAGAAATATAAAAACATACAGCAAGAGCTTCTACAGATATATAAAAAGAGAGTAGCTATAGTAAACCTTGGAGAGTGCAACTGGGTATTGTAACCAAGGATAAGAAAGAGGCATATAATTTAAACCAATATTTTTGGATGCTTTAATATTATATTTATATTAATATTTACTACTATAAGCGAAGTGCTCAAGAGAGGAAAGATCTTGGAACAGTTTCCACGATGAGAAACAAACTAATGGGACTAAAGGCAGACAGGTTGCCAGGACCAGATGACCTGTATCCAAGGGTTTTAAAGGACGTAGCAGCAGAGATAAGAAGCATTGGTTAGATCACACTGGATTCTGAGAGGGTTTCAGCAGATCTGAAAACTGCTAATGTGTTGCTCATGTTCAAGACAGGAGGAAGACAGAAAGCAGGAAGCTGGAGACCGGGGTTGATCGAACATTTGTTTATTCTTAAGCAGGATATTTACAAAAGCTTAATGCAATCAGAGTCAACATAATTTTGCGAAACGGAAATAATGTTTGACAAACTTGCTTGAATTCTTTGTCAATATAACAAGTAGTTTTAATAAAGGGGAACCATAAAATGTTGTGCATTTGAATTTTCACAGGGCATTTGATAATGTGCCACATAAAAGGCTATTGCACAAGGGAGGAGCAGATGATATTAGTGATAATATATGACCATCGATTGAGGAATGGTTTAACACAAAAGACATAGTATCTAGATTAATGGGTCTTTTTCAGATTGCAAAGATGTAACTTATGAAGTCCTGTCACAACAATTACTTATCTATATCAATGACTTGGAGGAGAGGGGTAGTGTGATGCATCCATATTTGCTGACAATACAAAATGAAGTGTATGGTCATATGCTGTGGTATGAAGAATCAAAAGGAAGACTATTACTTAAATGGAGACAGATTCCTAAAAAGTGTAGTAGAGAGGGAATTGGGTGTCCTTGTGCATGAAACATAAATATCAGCATGTAGGTGCAGCAAATAATTAAGAAAGCAAATGGAATTTTGGTCTTTTATTGCTAGCAAGTTGGAGCTTAAAATAGGGAAGTTTTGTTCGAATTGTTCAGGGTATTGATGAGGCTGCGTCTGGGGTACTATGTATAGTGTTGGTCCCAAAATTAAAAAAAGGATATATTGGCATTAGAGGCTGTTCAAAAGAGGTTCACGAGATTGATTTCCGGGATGAAAGGGTTGACTTATCAAGAATAGCTAAACAGGTTAGGCCTTTATTAATTTAGAGTTTAGGCGAATGTGAGTGATCTTACAAGATTCTGAGAAGCTTGACAGGGTAGATTTTGAGAAGATGTTTCCACTAGTGAGGAAATCTTGAACTAGTGACACATGTACAGAATAAGGTGACTCTTATTCAAAACTGAGATGCGGAGGAATTAGTGAATGGCTGAAGTTCTCTATCACAGACAATTGTGGAGGCTAGTGAATTGTAGAGGTAGGTAGATTGTTGAAATATCAAGGAGTTGATGGCTATGCTGAGCTGGCATGAAAAAGGATTTGAAGACTGGGGCAAATCAGCCATTATCTTGAATGGCAGGGCAGGCTTGCGGCTGAATGGCCTGCTACTGTTCCTGTCTCATATGTTATTTTTCTTGCATTGTGGTTACCCTCAAGCTTCACATAAACAATTTCCAGTCCTTTGTGGACGATGGCTCCTTGCAGACATACTGACCTGTGTCGAAAGTTTCATAATGACTACAAGGTGATAGAAATGATATTTATGGATGTAGGGCTTTCACTAATGTAGATAGATTGAGGGCTTCAGAGTGTAAAACCAAAACGAGACAGTTAGACTTCAAAAAACTTTCACTTCTATTTTTAACATTGTAGGTGTGGAGAAAATAAATTGGATTTTGAAGCAATTAAATTTCTGTGTGAGCTGCTGAAGTCTCCAGACTACAAACTGAAGCTGCTGGGGTATGCAACTAAATTCTTTACTGAACACACCAGAAATAGTCTCTGATATGTTTATATTGAGAGGTCTGTAAGTTAGTGGGTAATGTTCCTGCTTCTGAGCTAGAAGCTCCTGTGTTGTGTCCCACCCGGGATTTGATGACCAAGGAAGGTGAGTTTATAAGTCAGTGAAACAGTCTGATTATCAATCTTCAAATCCTTCCAACACATTCCAATGGTGGGTGATAAAAACAGGAGTGATTCTTGGTCAGTCATTCAATACAAAACAAACTGTTTTGGAGCCTCTACCATACTACCCATAGCTCCAGCTATGATAGGATCTTGGCTGTGGATGACAGGATTTTGTGAGGTTCTATTCCCTAAAGTTGTGGCTCTGTCTGACTCCCAGATCCGTCATTCTGAGCTATGTCAAAATATAAGCCAAAACCCAGTCTCTGTCCAGGCACCACTGGTTCACTTATCCTTCGGTCACCTGTCCACAGGCCACCAGTGAACATTCAATCTCACCTAAGAATTAGCAAAAATTGATTCTGACTTCTTCAACACTGCTGACTGAAATGACCAGGTATAAATGAGCTCCTACTTTTGCTGCGCTCCAACCTTGTGACAAATTCTCCAATTTAGGAACATAGGAACAGGAAGAGCCATTCAACTCCTCGAGCCTATTCCACCATTCAATGAGATCATGGCTGAACTGTGGTCCAACTCCGTATGACTGCCTTTGGCTCATATCCCTTAACAATTCGGCTTAAACAAAAATTAACTCTCAGATTCAAAATTAACAACTAATCCAGCATCCACTGTCATTTGTGGAAGAGAGTTTCAAACCTCTGGCACTCTTTGTGGTTAGAAGTGCTTCCTTACATTTGTCCTGAATGATCTAGCCCTAATTTTCAGACTATAGAATTTTGACCTACTGGAAAGAGTTTATCTATTTATCATTTAGTTTGTCATTTGCTGTTAATATTTTGAAGACTTTGATTAGACCACCCCTTAACATTCTAAGTTCTATAGAAAACAAGCCTAATTTGTACAATGTCTCCTCACAACCGAACCCATGAAGTCCAGGTATCATTCTTGTAAAGCTACAATGTGCTCCCTCCAAGGCCAATATATCGCCCCTAAGGTGTATTGCCCAGATTCCAAATGGGATAGCCCAAATTGTTAAGCTTCTCCATCGAGGGTTGACTGGGGTTCCTTGTTTTTACTCACCTGTCCCCTCCGTTGTCACAATAAGGTTAGTTCAAAAATGGATCTCTTCCCTTTTGGAAACCTTTCTCCTAGATTCAAAAGAACTTGTGTTTTGAAGGGGTCCAATTCAACCAGGCTATCTTAGCAAAGGAGTGAGTTTATTAATCACTAAATGCGAGAAGCATTAGTAATGTAACACAAACACATTAGAAATAAGAGGTGAACCCAAGAAGATGAAAGTGAAACAAATCTGATATACAGATTAATCTCTGAATTCTTTGCAAAGAGCAAATGGTTGAACATTGTGATCATTACAGTAAAGGATATGAGAAGCCTTGACACTGGTAGTTGAACTGTCAGATCCATGACTTGAGTTTTGCAAATTGGTCAAAAATCTGTAGTTCTGATTTTACTGGAGTGTGATTGAATTCTGGCATTCATGGTGAGAGAGAGTCCTTTTGTCCTGTTTCTATTTGTTGGGTTTACAGCGCTTGGAATGAGAGAGAATCTCCCTTCTACTTCCAACATGGGAGTGACTCGGGGCTAGTTCTTTGGCTGTGATCTTTATGGCATGCTAATGTTTGAACCCAGGCTAGAAAATATGAGAACATCAGTCCCATTAGCACACTCCAGTGGAGTTGAAATTGGCTTTTTAAACCCAGTACACAAAAACAAGTCTACAGTTTCGGATATAATCTGTAGATGTTTGCTGTTGGGAGCTGATTTGTCAGCCCCTCAATACGTTGTAGTGAGAAGCAATCACAATCTTTTCTGTTTTGAAAATAATTCCTACATAATGGCGAATCTTTAATTATTTCTGCTTTAAAGAAAACTTACTTTATCTATGTGGATTTGGCCATTAATTAATGTTCTCTCCATCAAATTGAAGCATTTCTATCAATCCCCCAACACTGTAAATCACCCTTTCCTGACACATGATTATATTCATTCACTGTCTTTATATGTAAATTGTTTGGGGTCTGAATGGAAAAAAACGTAAACTGGGAATTGAATTGCACTGAGGGAATATTGAACAAAATGCAACTGAGCTTCAACGTCATGTTCCACCGGTGCATAGTTAACCTTTTAAAAAGTGAATGAGCTCACAGACAGTAATACGTTCTAGAGTCTGAACAAGTTGCCAACAGAATTTGCACACTGCTCCAGACTTTAATATGAACACAATTTTGGTTAAGTGCTTGTTGCAGTCTGCTAAATGTTTTATTTTAGTATTCTTTATCTCAAACAGTCTGGGCTGGACAGACATTGGGAATAATGAGTTGAGAGAACTTTGTGATGCCCTAAAGGACAACGAAACACTACAGGAACTGTGGTACCTTGATCAACACTGGGCATTTCAGTCTGTATCGTTGTCTGCCTGTCTCACTCGTCTGATTAGTTTTCTATTTGTCTGTCTGTCTGTCTGTTTATTGATCTACTATTGTTTGGTCTGATTGCCTGTCGGTTGGATTACCTATTGAGTTGTTTGTCTTTCTTTTGGGTTACTTGCGCATCAGGTTGCCTGTATATTGGCTTGTCTGTCTGTTCGGTTGTCATAGAGCTGTATAGCACGGAAACAGACCCTTCGGTCCAACTTGTCCATGCTGATCAGATATCCTAATCTAATTGAGTCCCATTTGTCAGCACTTGGCCCATATCCCTCTAAACCTTTCCTATTCATATACCCACCCAGATGCCTTTTAAATGCTGCAATTGTACCAGCCTCCACCACTTCCTCTGGCAGCTCATTCCATACACCACTCTCTGCGTGAAAGAGTTGCCCCCAGGTCCCTTTTATATCTTTCCCCTCTCACCCTAAACCTATGCCCACTAGCTCTGGACTCCCCACAGGGAAAAGACCTTGTCCATTTACCCTATCTATGCCCCTCATGATTTTATAATCTTCTGTAAGGTCACCCCTCAGCCTCCAACGCTCCAGGGAAAACAGCCCCAGCTTATTCAGCCTCTCCCTGTAGCTCAAAACCTTCAATTCTGGTAACGTTCTTGTAGATCTTTTCTGAACCTTTTCAAGTTTCACAACATCCTTCTGATAGAAAGGAGACCAGAATTGCACACAATATTCCAAAAGTGGCTTAACCAATGTTTTGTACAGCTGCAACATGACCTCTCAACTCCTAAACTCAATGCTCCGACGAATAAAGGAAAGCATATCAAATGCTTTCTTCACTATTCTGTATACCTGTGACTCTACTTTCAAGGAATTATGAACCTGAACTCCAAGGTCTCTTTGTTCAGCAACACTCCCAGGACCTTACCATTAAGTGTATAAGTCCTGATCTGATTTGCTTTCCCAAAATGCAGCACCTTGCATTTATCTAAGTTAAACTCCATCTGCCACTCCTCAGCCCATCATCTCATCTCATCTCATCAAGATCCCGTTGTACTCTGAGGTAATGACTTCGTTGTCCACTACATCTCAAATTTTGGTGTCATCTGTAAACTTACTAACTATACCTCCTATGTTCGCATCCAAATCTTTTATGTAAATGATGAAATGTAGTGGACCCAGCACTGATCCTTGTGGCACTCCACTGGTTACAGGCCTCCAGTCTGAAAAACAACCCTCCACCACCACTTTCTGTCTTCTACCTTTGAGCCAGTTCTGTATCCAAATGGCTAGTTCTCCCTTTATTCCATGAGATCTAACCTTGCTAACCAGTCTCCTTGTTGAACGCCTTACTTAAATCCATGTAGATCATGTCCAAGGCTCTGCCTTTATCAATCCTCTTTGTTACTTCTTCAACAAACTCAATCAAGTTTGTGAGACATGATTTCCCACGCACAAAGCCATTTTGATTATTCCTAATCAGTTCTTGCCTTTCCAAATACATGTACATCCTGTCCCTCAGAATTCCCTCCAACAACTTGCCCACCACCGATGTCAGGGTCACTGGTCTATAGTTCCCTGGCTTGTCTTTTCCTTACCACCTTTCTTAAATAGTGTCACCATGTTTGCTAACCTCCAGTCTTCTGGCACCTCACCTGTGACTATCGATCATACAAATTTTTCAGCAAGGAGTCCAGCGATCACTTCCATAGCTTCCCACTGAGTTCTAGAGTACATCTGATCAGGTTGTGGTGATTTATCCACTTTTATGTGTTTCAAGACATTCAGCACCACCTCCTCTGTCATATGGACATTGTCTTTTGTGTTATCTGTCTGCCTGTCCGTCTGTTCGGGCTGTTTATGCAGTTTTTGAAGAGCAAACTCACTGTTCTTTTTCAGGATTGAAGGTTGTAATGCTGATTATGATGGAGTATCTGGATTTACTGCAATCTCTTCCACTAATACTACACTAAAGAAAGTGGTGTAAGTAGCACAAATGTAACTCTCTTAATGCTCAATATTGCTAAAATTACCCTTGTGAATATTATTAAATACTTCAGGGTTAAGTATTCTTTGTATTTGTATATGATGGATACAGCTGCTAGAAAAGATTGAACAGGTGAGGTCTACTCTAGAAATTAGAAGGCTGAGGGGTGACCAGACAGAAGCCCTTAAAATTGTGAAAGGCCTTGAAGGCTTTTTGATTTAGTGAAGAAAACCAGAACTAGGTACCCTAAATCTGAGAAATATCTAATGAATCCATCAGGTAATTCTGTAAAAAAAAAACATCTTTATCCAGTGAAGACAAATGGTCTCGTTCTGCAATGGACCAGTTCCGTGGTGAGAATATGGAACTCGCTACCACAGTGATCGAGGTGAATATTCCCTTTGTTTAGATGCTCAAAGCTTACAGACAGTTTAGAAAGTTGGACAGAGGATATGAGATTACTTGAAGACCATTCTTCAGACCAATGTTTGACTACCCTGAATAAGTAAAAAAAATCTCCTCCCTCATTATTGGATGTTAAATGGAGACACTATAGGAAATGATTACTGGTGAAACATTCTGCTGAAACATTCAATCAGTTTACAAGCAAGGGTGATGGAAAGCACTCTAACCAGTCCTCCATTGCTAGAATCTCAAATTTCCAGAGGGAACAAATGTACACTGCCTGAAGCCACTGTGGATTCCTCCAACACTGATCATATTTGGGCTAAAAGCCCTGGCATCTAAAAGAAATGAATAAGGAGTTGGGGGCTTTGTTTACAGAACCACTCTGATTAGTGTCTGGTCAAACCCAAGCAGGGATTTGGCATCAGGTTTAAAGCAGGATGAAGAACTTGAGTGAGGCCCCTGAGTATGGATTAGGCTGTGTAATCGGTCCATGGGTTATTACCTGTAGTTGACTTAGTTGATACGGTTTGAAATAGCAGAACTTGGCTGTGTGGAATGTTGCTCCTGCAATATGTGGGAAATCAGGGACACCTCCAGTCTCCATGGTGACTACATAAGCAGGAAGTGTGTTCATCTGCAGTTTCTGATTTGCTGCATAGAGCATCTGGAACTACAGATGGATTTATTATGGAGCATGAGGCTGAGATAGCACTTCTAGTGAGCTGGTCACACCATGAGTAAGGGGAACATAGACAGGGAAGAGTTCAGTGAAGACCAGGAAGATGAGTAAGCATGGGCAGGCCGTGCAGGAGTCCCCTTTGGCTATTCCCCTCTCGAACAATACACCATTTTGAATACTATAGCCTCACCTGGGAAATCAGCAGCAGCCAAATCAGTGACACCAGCCAGAGGTTGTGGTCCATATTGGTACTAATGACACAGGCAGGAAGAGAGATGAGCTCATGCAAAGGGAGTTCATGGAGTTAGGTAGGAAGTGAAGAAGTGGGACCTCTAAGGTTGTAATCTTGGAATTACTCCCTCTGCCACATGCCAGTGAAGCTCAGAATGGGAAGATAGTTAAATACATTACTAAAGAGCTGGATAAGAGGGAGGGCTTCAGATATATGGATCATTGGGATGTCCTCTGGGACAGGTGGGACCTGTACAAGAAAGATGGGTTTCATCTAAACTGGAAGGGCACGGGCATCCTGGCAAGGAAGTTTGCTAATGCCACTTGGGAGAGTTTAAACTAGTGTGGTGGTGGCGGGGGTGGGGGCGGGGGGGGAGGGGAGAAGGAATGTTGCAGCTACATCAGCAACTACAATGACCAAGGAGTCAGACTTAGGCTAGTAAGACTAAGAGGAAGGAGAGACAGGGAGAGGTTACTGAACACAGTAAGACTGGTGGTCGGAAGTGTATTTGTTTTAATGTGAAGATTTATGACAGATGAAGGTAAAGCAGATGAATTTAAGAGC
The DNA here is from genome assembly GCF_047496795.1 of Chiloscyllium punctatum. NCBI lineage: Eukaryota > Metazoa > Chordata > Chondrichthyes > Orectolobiformes > Hemiscylliidae > Chiloscyllium > Chiloscyllium punctatum. Next base: position 2,216,495 of record NC_092752.1, read on the forward strand.
TTGGATTAGTACATCTAACTATGATGTTGCAGCTTGGTTGAGAGGGGGACAAGACTAGCAGCTTAACATTCCAGGATTTAGATGTCTCAGGTGAGACAGACAGGGATGTAAAAGAGGAGGGTGGGGGTGGGGGGAGTTGCATTACTGATATTGGAGAACATCACAGTTACACTGAGGGAGGATATCTTGGAGGACTCATCCAATGAGGCCACATGGGCAGAGCTCAGGAAGAGGAAGGGTGCAATCACTTGATGGGATTGTATAATAGGGCTCCCAACAACCAGCAGGTGGCAGAGGAACAGAAATGTGGACAGATTATGGAAAAATTGAAAAATAAAATGGTTACTGTGATGAGTGATTTTAACTTCCCTTTCATTGTAAAATTGACTGGGACTCACTTCGTGCCAGGGGCTTGGATAGAGGAGAATTTGTTGGTGTAACCAGGATATGTTTTTGAAACAATGTGTAAATAGTCCAACGAGGGAAGGGGCCATACGAGACCTAGTATTGGGGAATGAGCCCAGCCAAGTGATTCAAAGTTTCAGTGGGGTAGCATTTTAGCAACAGTGACCATAATTCTGTTAAGTTTTAAATTAGGGATAAAGACAAGAGTAATCCATGAGTAAAAGTACTAAACTGGCGCTAAATACCACAATATTAGGCAGGAACAGAGGAATGTAGATTGAGGGCAGCTGTGATGGAATCTCTCCCAGAATGTGGGAAAGGCAGGTAAGGAAATTCCTGGGGCCTTGCACAAACTCTTTGTATCCTCGTTAGTCACAGTAGAGTTCCCAGGGGACTAGAGAATATCCAACATTGTTCCTTTGTTTAAGAAGAGCAACAGGGATAATCTGGGAAATTATTGGCTGGTGAGTCTTACATCAATGATGGGGAAATTATTGAAGAAGATGCTTAGGGATAGGATTTAATCAAATTTGGAAAAGTATGGGCTTATTCTTGACAGGCAGCATGGCTTTGTGTAGGGAAAGTTGTGTCTCACAAACTTGATTGAATATTTTTGAGGAAGTGATAAAGATGATTGATGAGGGCGGGGTGGTAGATGTTGTCTGCATGGACTTTAGCAAGGCCTTTGACCAAGGTTCCTCATGGCTAGCTGACACAAAAGGTGAAGTCACATGGGATCCATCGTGAACTGGTAAGATGGATACAGAACAGGCTTAGTCGTAGAAAGCAGACAGTAGAAGTGAAAGTGTCTCTTTCTTACTGGAGATCTGTGACCAGTGGTGTTCCGTAGAGATCAGTGCTGGGAACCCCGTCGCTTGTATACATAAAAATGATATTGAGGAGAATGTGGCTGGCTTGATTAATAAGTTTCTGTATGACACAAAGAATGGCAGGGTGTGGGGGAGGGGAGGGGAGGAGGAGGAGGAGGGGGTTTGAGAGTGAGGAGGATTGCCAGAGGATACGGATAGGCTGGAGATTTGTGCGGAGAAATGACAGGTGGAATTTAGTTTGGACAAATGCAAGATGATGCATTTTGGAAGATCTAATGCAGTAAGGAAGTATACAGTAAATGGCAGAACCCTTAATAGTATCAACATACCAAGGGATCTTTGCATACAGGTGCACAGTTCCTGAAAGTGGCAACACAAGTGGATAAGGTGGCCAAGAAGATAATTGACATACTTGTCTTCATAGGTTAGAGCACAGAGAATAAAAACTGGCAAGTCATGTTAGCCACACTACCAGAAGGATGTTGAGGCTTTGGAGAGAGTACAGAAATGGTTTACCAGGATGTTGCTTAGGTGCATTTGCTGTTAGGATAGATTGGTCAAACTGGGTTTATTTTCATTTGAATGTTGAAGGATGAGGGTGGCCTGATAGAAGATTACAAAATCATGAGAGGTATAGATAGAATGAATAGTTAGAATTTTTTCCCAGAGTAGAAATGTCAATTACTTTGGATATAGGTTTAAGGTAAAAGGGGGTAAGTTTAAAGGAGATGTGAGAGGCAATTTTAATTTTTTAATAGAGAATGATATGTGCCTAGAATGTACTGCCAGAGGTGGTACAAACAATACAATAGCAACATTTAAGAGACAGGGACTAAAGGGCTATGGACTGTGTAGTGGTAAAAGAATTTTAGTTCAGAAAGGCATCATGTGTTGGCGTAGCGCTAGTGGACTGAAGGGCCTGTTGCTGAGCTGTACTATCCTTTGCCCTTTCTTCTTTGCTCTGCAGAGAGACTTGAGGTGGTGAAACTGTTCCCTTCAAACATTCTCTTTCCTGTAGAGATTTAATGGAGGTATCCAAAAAAGTTTTGAAAGACTGACTCAGGAGAAACTGCATGAGAGTCAGTAATCAGAGGGTCATAATTTAAAGTTAGTTATGAAAGAGCCAGGTTGGAGGTGAAAATTTGTTTTTACATGGTGAGCTGTTGTGATCTGGAACATGGGTCTGAAAGGATGGTGGAATAGGAACTTTCAAAAAGAAATTAGGTGAACATAGAAAAGCAAAAAAAAGCAGAAATTGCAGGATTTCTGGAAAAACCTAGGGACATCAGAAACAAAATAATAGCTCTTTGAAAGAGCTGGCAGAGGTATGATGGGTTGAATAGCCTTGTCTGCTATCTGATTGTCAGTCAAACCTATCTGAAGAAAGAATGATACTTCCCTGCAGAATCTGTTCCATGTTTCATGTTGTGATTCTGTTATTTTTCAGGTTAATTGGAAACTGCCTTCAAGAGAAGGATTTGGTGAAACTGTCCCAAAAGCTGAACCCTTCCAATTCTGGTTTTCTCATCACAGGGTTCAATGACGATCATAGCCAGTGGGTGGGTTGGTGTGACTGGATTCTTCAGAGGTGCCAACTGTGTGACAATGAGAAACTTGTCTATTTTCTCATTAAAATCTTTAACAATCTCCTCCAAAATAGTACTTTCACATGGATGCCACAGTGGTGTAAAGAACTACAGGCACTTTTACAAAACAGGATTCAGAAATGCATGTCAGAGGAAATCCGAACTAAGCTGGAGAAGCTCAAAGAAATGATTAGTCAACACTGAGGAGAAAAGTATTGTAATTCTGCAAGGTTTAACAAAAGTGATGTTGGTAATTCAATTGATTAGCTCTACTAAAGAATCAGAACTGACAAAATAGGCAGAATGGCTATTAATTAACACCTTTTCTTTTGCAAAATGTATTTAGAAGGAATGTTCCCAATATTATTTTTCAGCATATATTGGGTTATATTTAATTCAGGGATATAGGATTTCGTTATGCTCTTATATAAAAGCACAGATTAAAACTATAGTTGTTGCGTTTGGAGATGTCTTTGTAATGTGTATCTCTGTAAATACAAGATTAAGTTTGTTTTCACTTGAATGTTGAAGGATGAGGGTGGCCTGATAGTAGATTACAAAATCATGAGAGGTTCTAGTTGCCAGAGGATACCGATAGGATGGAGATTTGTGCGGAGAAATGACAGGTGGAATTTAATTTGGACAAATGTAAGATGATGCATTTTGGAAGATCTAATGCAGGAAGAAAGTATTGGTTTGAGTTCGATCTTTTAGCACCTAACTATCTGATCCTGTAACATATGGCAAATAATTTTAAATATTAATAATCAATGAATTAGTCTAGCCTTCCCCCAGCCCCTTCCCCCTCCCTCTATTTACCTCTGGGATTCTCTCCCCCTCCTCAGTCCTGACGAAGGGTTTTGGTCCAAACTGTTGACTTTCCTGCTTCTCGCATGCTGTCTGACCTGCTGTGCTTTTCCAGCTTCATATCTATTAACTCTGGCTTCCAGTATCGCAGTCCTTACTGTGACCAATTAATCAGTTTGTCACAGCACTGGTTCGATAAAGAATTTTGGCTGTATCTCAGGAGAATACTTCTTGGAATAGATGACATGATATTGTTTGTCTGCAATTGAAAATTCGCAAGGTAAAGGACATCTCACAGAGTGCAACACTCTCTCCGGACTGCAGTGAAATACCAGCTGAGGTTTCATTAACCATTCAACCTACAGCCTCTTGCACAAAGGCTAGAAAGCCAATAAATGAGTCACACAGATTCTTGTGAGCAAGTCTCTGAGTGCCGCATCTGAAATTTGATACCATCTGTTCATGAAATGTTAAACTGAGGTCTCAATAGTCTCCCTTGATGGACATAAGACAATATCCTGTGGTCCTCTTTTGAAGAAGACTGGCAGGTGCTCCCTGGTTTCCCCACCAATATTCATCCCTCAATCAACATTTTTATTTCCACACTGTTATTTGTGGAATCTTGCTGTGTGCAAATTAGCTGCCTCATTTCCTACATTACAACAGTGCTGATGCTTCAATAAAAAAATTCTGAATTGGCTTTAAACCACTTCGGAACGTTGTGAAAATGTGCTTCCTTCCTGTCCATTAGAATACCTTTTCATGCTGTGTGTGAACTGTAGGAAAGTCACCTCACTGTGGAATCTGAACTTAGAAAATAACCCTCTTTCATTGAAACATGTTCTTCTTCCCTTGTACCTTTCAACAATCGTAATTTATAATTGTGACAGCAATTCAACAAAGTATGGTTATCAACAATACTGTCAGTAATTGTGTACAGTAGATGTGTATTTTGAGCAGTTTTCACATATTCAGGACATACCAAAATGCTGACCACCTGTGATGGTGCAGCTCTCCCTCAGCACTGACCCTCTGACAGTGCAACACTCCCTCAGTACTGACCCTCTGACAGTGCAACACTCCCTCAGCACTGACCCTCTGACAGTGCAACACTCCTTCAGTACTGATCCTCTGACAGTGTGGCATTCCCTCAGTATTGACATTTTGACAGTGCAGCACTCCTTCAGCACTGACCCTCTGACAGTGAGGCGCTCCCTCAGCATTGACCCTCTGACTTTGTGGAACTCCCTCAGCACTGACCCTCTGATAGTGCAGCACTCCCTCAGTACCATCCCACCAACAGTGTGGCATTTCCTAAGTGCTGACCCTCTAACAGTGTGGCACCACCTCAGTGCTGACCATCCAACAGTGTCGATCCTCCGACAAGGTGAAACTCACTCAGTATTGACCTTCTGATGGTTCAGCACTCCCTCAGCACTGACCCTCTGACAGTGTCGCACTCCCTCAGTGTTAACCTTCCAACAGTGCAGCACTCCCTCAGTGCTGACCCTCTGATACTATAGCACTCCCTCAGCACTGACTCCCTGACATGTGGCACTCCTTTATTACTGATCCTCTGACAGTGTGGCATTCCCTTAGTTCTGACCCTCTAACAGTGCGGCATACCCTTAGTACAAACCCTCTGACAGCGTGGCACTCCCTCAGTTCTGATCCTCTGACAGCGTGGCACTCCCTCAGTACTGACACTCTGATAGTGCAGCACTCCCACAGTGCTGACCCTCCAAGAATGCGGCATTTCCTCAATACTGACCGTCTGACAGTCCAGCACTCCCTAAGTACTGGCCCTCTGACAGTGCGGCAGACCCTTGGTACTGACCCTCTAACAGTGTGGCACTCCCTAAGCACTGGCCCTCTGACAGTACAGCACTCCCATAGTGCTGACCCTCCAACAATGCAGCATTCCCTCAGTACTGACCCTCTGACAGCATAGCACTCTCTCAGTACTGACCCTCTAACAGCGCGGCACTCACTAAGCACTGACCCTCCAACAGTGCATCACTCCCTCAGCACTGACCCTCTGACAGTGCCGCACTCCCTCAGTGCTGATCCTCCGACAATGTGGAACTCCCTTAGTACCGACCGTCTGACGGTTCAGCACTCCCTTATTACTGATCCTCCGACAGTGCGGCACTCCCTCAGTACTGACCCTCTGACAGTGTGGCACTCCCTCAGTACTGACCCTCCGACAATTCGGCACTCCCTCAGTACTGACCCTCTGACAGTGTCACACTCCCTCAGTGATAACCTTTCAACAGTGCAGCACTCTCAGTGCTGACCTCTGATACTGCAGCACTCCCTCACCACTGACCCTCTGACCGTGTGGCACTTCCTTAGTTCTGACCCTCTGACAGTGCAACACTTCCTAAATACTGATCCTCCAGCAGTGTGACACTCCCTTAGGTCTGACCCTCCAATAGTGCAGCACTCCCTCACCACTGACCCTCTGACAGTGTGGCTCTCCCTCAGTACTGACGCTCTGACAGCGCGGCACTCCCTCACCAGTGACCCTCTGACAGTGTGGCACTCCCTCAGCACTGACCCTCTGATAGTGCAGCACTCCCTCAGCACTGACCCATTGATAATGCGGCACTCCCTCAGCACTGACCCTCTGACATTGCGGCACTCCCTCAGCACTGACCCTCTGACAGTGTGGCACTCCCTCAGCACTGACCCTCTGACAGTGTGGCACTCCCTCAGCACTGACCCTCTGACAGTGTGGCACTCCCTCAGCACTGACCCTCCGACAGTGCGGCACTCCCTCAGCAATGACCCTCCGACACTGCAGCACTCCCTCAGCACTGACCCAACGACATGCGGCACTCTCAAAGTACTGACCCTCTGATGGTGCGGTACTCCCTCAGTACCGTCCCTCCAACAGTGCAGAATTCCCTAAGTACTGAGCTCTGACCGTATAGCATTCTCTGAGTACTGACCTTCCAACAGTACAGCACTCCGTTTATCTGACCCTCAGACAATGTGGCACTCTCTCAGTACTGAGCCTCTGACAGTGCAGCTCTAACTCAATACTGACCCTCCGACAGTGTAGCACTCCCTCAGTGCTAACCTTTCAACTGTGCAGCATTCTTTCAGTGGCACTCTCTTAGTACTGACCTTCCAACAGAATAGCACTCCCTTAGTACTAATCCTCTGACAATGCAGCACTCCCTCAGTCCTGACACTATGATAATGCGACACTCCCTCAGCACTGATCCTCTGACAGTACAGTACTCCCTTAGCACTAACCCTCTGATAGTGCGGCACTCCCTCAATACTGACCATCTGACAGTGCGGCACTCCCTTAGTACTGACCCTCCGACAGTGCGGCACTCCCTCAGCAATGACCCTCCGACACTGCAGCACTCCCTCAGCGCTGACCCAACGACATGTGGCACTCTCAAAGTACTGATCCTCTGACAGTGCAACACTCCTTCAGTATTTCTCCTCCAAAAGTTCAGCATTCCCCCAGCACTGACCCTCCTGATGGTGCAGCATTATTTGTGATCCTTATTAGAGATACTCTGACAGTGCTGCTGCTCCTCATTAGTGACCCTCCAATAGAGTGTTAATCCATCAATACGGACTTTCTATGGTGTGATACCTCCTGAGTCCTAATCCTTTGACAGTGTGGCAGCATCAGTCTCTCTACTTTGTTTAAGTCTCAAGCATTTTCTGACTCAGAGTTAACCCACTGATGTTACTCGCATTGAGTTTCTGTTTCTACAGCACTTTTGTTAATATTGCAACTACTTTTGTTCTTTATGGTCTTCTGGTGGGAAAGCTAGCAACAGGAGACACTTCCTGGCAATTTAGCCTTTTCTAAGTTTTGAAGATGTGTCATCTTCTGTGTGGCCATTTGTATAGATTAGGTTTTCAAAATCTGGATTTCATATCACTGTGAAGAAACATTTGCATTAAATGTGTTTATTTTTCATGAAAGCTTCATTCTGCCAGAATAATGAAATAACAAAGCTTGCTGTTAAAACTTGCAATCAATGAAAAAATTGTGATTAGCAGCTGCTCAGTGAAGGAATTAAAATTAAAACATCAATGTAATGTTTATCCATTGGAGATGCAGAGTTTACAAAACTTGAATTCTGACTTGATAAAATCACAATTGGAGACCAGCTGTTTTGTGGATGAAATAAAATTTATGTAATATTTTCCTTGGGTTTTTCTGCTGATGTGAATCCTCATTACGGCTGGACTGGAATCATGGGACTGATGCTGTAGATTAGTTCTGAATGTGAGTGGGTGTAACAATCTTATTTATGAATAGTTTTAGCTCCTCTCTCTCCATAAAATATTTCATACAAAATCCAGTGATAATGGAACAGCATCCTCATAATAAATAATATCTGATGCAGGTCAGGTCAATGGTTGATCATCATCCTGCATCTTCATACCTTTTGTTAAACGTTATCGTGATTAGAACCTTCTGAAGCTTCAATTCATTTGCGCAGATTGAAAAGTATAGCTGGCTGAAATTCCAAGTCCTTGCTTTGGCAGTGAAAACCACAAACACAAACTGTAAATCTACAGAAATCAAACAAGAAATGATAAGATATTTTGTTAATCTCCAACACAGTTTCTCAATGAAGGAAAAATATAATTAATCAACAGATCCTGTGGAGTTACATAATGCTATTTACAAACCGTGGACATCAGATAGTACTGATTACCCAGTGAAATACTTTAAAAAGTGTAGTTGCTGTTATAATGTAGGAAACAGTTTGTGCACAGTTTCCCAAACAGCGATGTGATAAAAAACCATATACTGTAATCTGATTTCAGTGATTTTGGTTGTAGGATAAATATTGGTCCAGAAGAGTAATAAAAACTTGTATTTATAAAACAACTCTAAATGTACTAAGGGCCTAAAGTGCTTCAAAACATAAATTCACACCAAGTCACAAAGACATTATGGTCAGAGGTAGGTATATAGGAGCCTCTGAAAGATGGAGAGGTCTGGAGAGGCAATTCTAGAGCTCAGGACCAAAACTGGTGATGGCATGGCTGCCATTACATTGGAAATGTACAAAAAGCCAAAATGAAAAGAAGTGCAGAGATCTTGAAGGCCGTGGGGCTGTAGGAGATCAGAGAGATAGGAAAGCAGTAAACCAATGGGCAAGAGGAAAGAAATAACTTCCTGTTTCAAAAGAGTGACTATGGGATCATTCATGTTAACCTGTGAATGAATGATGTGTCTCATTTTAAAATCTCGTCTGAAAGAAGCAGCAGAATTTGAGGAGGAAATTACACTGATCCTGCCCAAAAAGAAAGGATGAAATTACATTTCAGGGGTGTCTATGACTCTTGTTTTTTCCTCCTATAATAAGGGACCATGTCTGCAGAATATTTAGGGCTTTTGTTCATTGCAACATTTCAAAAGTTCTCCCTTGTTCTGTGCTGGCTCTAAGGAAATCCCCTGAAAATTCTCAGACCGAGCTAATCTATATAGGACTGAAGATGACAAGACCATTTCTATCTTTGGCTTGTTCATAAACAGGAAATGCTGGAAATATGCAGCAGATCTGGCTGCATTTATGGAGACAGAATCAGAGTTAATTATTTGGAAAGGTAATTGAATATTTACAGCATTTTCTGGTTGTATTTCAGGTATCGACAATCTGCAGCAGTTTAATTTCATCTTTGTTTCAATGGATTGTGACTCTATTGATTGGTGGTTTTAGTAACACTGAAACTTCCTCTTGATTATTATCTTGTTGCCACTCAATGTTTAAGCTTTGTTCATTACACATTTAAAAAATAAAATGGCCTTGATTAGAAGTGTAAACCTTTCTGGTTTGGCTGCTGGTCTTTAACTGTCATATGGACAGGTTGTGTGACATTGAAAAGGCTATTTTCCTGAGGTCTATGGGAATGAGTGCTGAAATAACTCCACAGAGGCTGGTATGCCTTCACCAAATCATCCTTTATTTACACGTGGACAGTCATTGACATCGATTCAGCTCCCTCAGAGCCAGCTGTCAGAGTGTTTATGTACTTCCTTCCCCTTTTCTTTTTCTGCCAAACAGCGGTAGTGCTTATTTTCCCCAGCACCCATGTTGTGTGTGTGCAGGTGTAGGACACAGTGAAGAATGAGTTCAGAAATCTTTATTGATATTCCACCACCAGGAAGAAAAGAAACACCTGAGTGGCCAGTAAAAAGCAGTGGAGAAAGTGAGGATTGCAGATGCTGGAGATCAGAGTCAAAAAATGTGCTGGAAAAGCAGAGCCAGTCAGGCAGCATCCGAGGAGCAGGAGAATCAACGTTTCGAACAGAAGCTCTTAATGACAAGCAATGCCCTTCTCAATAAAGGACAATGCCTGAGTGATCAAAAAGGTGAAGAGGAGGGCAGGAATTAAATCAAAATAGAGTTGGAGAGAGAAATAAAGCACTCCGCTCCCTACAGTGCCCACCTCTCCCTGAAAATCTCGAGGGTGTTGATAGACACTACGTGCTCCTTCTCGAAGGACACCCAGGCCCAAACGTAACCATGGAAGAGGGACAGGAAATCGGCCATAACAACTCCATCCATGGCCCACTGCCTGAACCTGAACTCTTATTTTGTATCTGTCAGCTGGGGCTCCCTGAATGGACCCAATTAACAGCCCCACTCAGGGAACTCATATTCTATGAGGTACACCTGGCTGACCTCGTTACACTCACTGGAAGTGCCATGCACCCGACATCACCTGTTCTCACCCAATTCCCTTTGTTCCAATTTCAGTAAATATCTCTACTTCAGCCACTTCAGAGGAACTGTCTAATCAGGCACAATTGATCACAAAACCAGGTGAGGGGATATTCATGGTGTCCTGAAGAAGGGTTACACCTGAAACATTGAATTCTCCACCTCCTGATGCTGCCTGGCTTGCTGTGTTCTTCCAGCCTCCTGCTTGTCTACCGAGGAGTTATTAAGGCAGGTGACATAGAGGTTGATGTATGGAGATGTAAGGAGGGGCACAGATGATTTAGGGAGGAAATTTCAGATATAAGGTATATCTCCAGTCAGCTAAAAATCATGCCATCACTGGTCGAGCGATTAAAATCAGGGATGTAGAGATCTTCATAGGTTGTGAGGCAGTAGAGTGAGGTGTGTGTATGTAGGCCGTCCTGCACCATGAGCTGACATCTTCCATTCCGCCAAAATATCAAAACAAAATTTTTAACTAAAGCTCAATCCGTGGTGTTTATCAAGATTCAGGTCTCTCTGCACCCTAACTCCAACATTTCAATCCACCCCCTTTGTTTATGTGGGTATCTTGATCATGTGATTGTGATTGGACCTGAATATTATTTCACAACTCAAATCTAGATCCTGCACTTGACCAGAAAAAACTATTGACACAGGAATACTGCCCATGTTCGCAATGTTTAGGAGGTAAAGAGTGGAAGTACGAAAGTGGGGCTTGATATCCTGCAACTCCCTCCTGCAATGATACTATAGGTATTGTCTACCTATACTATACAGACTGCAGCTTGTCAATATAGTAGCTCACCACCACCTTCTTAAGGATGATTGAGGAAAAGTAATGAATATCCTTGATGCCCGCTTCTCATGAACAAATAAAAATTAACTCCCCATTTTCACCCACTTTGCTCAGTTAAATGTTTTGTCCCCCCATCTCCAATATTTTTATCAAGTAGAGAGCAAATTATATAGAATTGTTTTTAATGCCCCTTCGATTTTGTTCCCAGGAATATCAGATGTTAACCTTCAATTCCTGGAAACACGAAGGTTGTTTGAAAGCGTTACTAATTTGCCAACGCAAGTTTAATTAACAGGAAATACAATTAGCACATGACAGATTCACCAGTTATTGCTGGGCTGTCACTGGAATTAACTCTTTGCGATGGGTACAGTTTGAACAGAATTCATTGATGGGCCAGATCAAAAACAGATCTTTAACATGGATGTAATTTTACCTTTTTATTTTATGTTTGCCAGTTTTGCATAATGATAAGTCTGAAACACAAAGTGTTATAGATTAAGTTGCAAAGTTGCACACACAGATATACACATATACACACAAACTCAATTACACATACACACAATAGTAAATATACATCCATTTAAATAAGGACTTAAAGAACCAAGAAAAAGTCACATTTACTGATATAAGGCTAACATCACATTTATTTCAACCATTCCACATTTACTATTTTACCTGTTAATTTGTTTCCAATCCACCTGGGACAGAGACATCTTTTGCACTCACTGAAATTTGCCCTGCTCAAGTTAAGTATCTTATTTTAATTATTTCTCATCCTTTCTTCATAACTATTCTTAAACCTAAGGATATTATGATCCCTGTTTAACACAGAAAAATGCCCCACTTCATTCACCAAAACTAGATCTACCAATATTTCCTTCTTTATTGGGTTGGAGCAACAAAGACCCATGTACACATATCAGGAACACCCCCTTTCATTGCTCTTTATAGTACTGTCTGAGTCTACATTAGGATTACTGTGGTCCCACATTATCATTACTCCACTGGTTTTACATCTATCTGAATCTGAATTTAGAATAGAATAGAATTACAATTAGAATTAGCTTTACTGTCGCATGTACTCAGTGAAAAGTTTACGTGGTGTTACTTTTGATGCTATCTTAGGAAATTTGCTAATGCTCTTCGAGGGGGTCTTAAACTAATGCAGCAGGGGGATGGGAACCTGAATTGTAGTTCGAGTGTAAAGGAGGTTGAGAATAGTGAGGTTCAGGGATAGATTTACAATTTTGCGAGATGGTATCGGCAATCAGGATGTTGTTTAAAACATGTGTACTTGAATTCCATGAGGATCCGGAATAAGGTAGGTGAACTTGCAGCATGGTTTGGTACCTGAGAGTTTGATGTTGTGGCCATTTCAGAGACATGGCTAGAGGAGGGACAGGAATGGTTGTTGCAGATTCCAGGATTTAGATGTTTCAGTAAGAACAGAGAAGATGGTAAATGGAGGGGGGAGGGGTGTGGCATTGTTAATCAAGGGTAGTATTACAGCAGTTGAGAGAATGTTTGAGGACTCATCCACAGAGGTAATTTGGGCTGAGGTTACAAACAGGAAAGGAGAGGTCACCCTGTTGGGAGTTTTCTATAGGCCTTCAAATTGTTCCAGGGATATAGAGGAAAGGATAGTAAAGATGATTCTCGATAAGAGTGAGAGTAACAGGGTAGTTGTTATTGGGGCCTTCAACTTACCCAATATTGACTGGGAATACTATAGTTCAAGTAGTTTAGATGGGTCAGCTTTTGTTCAATGTGTGCAGGAGCATTTTCTGACACAGTATGTAGAGATGGGCGATGCCATATTGGATTTGGTACTGGGGAATTAACCAGCCAGGTGTTAGATTTGGAAGTAGGTGAGCATTTTGGCGATAGTGACTACAATTCGGTTATGTTTACAGTAGCAACGGGCAGGGATAGGTATATACCGCAGGGAAAGAGGTATAACTGGGGGAAAAGGCAATTATGATGCAGTTAGGCAAGATTTAGGATGCATAGGATGGGGAAAGAAACGGTAGGGGCTGAACATACTTGAAATGTATTCAAGGAACAACTACTGCAGGTCCTTGATAAATGTAGACTTATCAGGCAGGGAGGTAGTTGTTGAGAGATGGAGCCATGGTTTATCATGAAGGCTCTGTTAGGAGGCTTGAGAGTTATAAGTTAGCCAGAAAAGATCTAAAGAGAGGGCTAAGAAGAGTGAAGAGGGGACATGAGAAGTCATTGGTGGATAGGATCAAGGAAAACCCTAAGGCCTTCTATTGGTATATCAGGAATAAAAGAATGATGAAAGTAAGATTAGGCCCAATCAAAGATAGTAGTGGGAAGTTGTGAGTGGAATCTGAGCACATTGGTGGAAGCGCTTAATGAATACTTTTTGTTAGTATTCACATTGGAAAAGGGAAATGATAATGAAAATACAGAAATACAGGCTACAAGATTCTTTGGGATTGTGGTTGACAAAGAGGAGGTTTTAGCAATTTTGGAAGATCTGAAAATAGATTAGACCGGATGGCATTTATCCTCGGATTCTCTGAGAAGCCAGGGGGGAGATTGCAGAGCCTTTGGCTTTGATCTTTATGTCATGATTGTCGACAGGAGTAGTGCCAGAAGACTGGAGGATAGCAAATGTCCCTTGTTTAAGAAAGGGGAATTGGGACACCCTAGCAATTATAGGCCAGTGAGGCTTACTTCGTTTGTGGGTAAGATATTGGAAAAGTTTATAACAGATAGGATTTATAATCATCTGGAAAGGAATAATTTGATTAGGGATAGTCAACACGGTTTTGTGAAGGATAGGTTGTGTTTCACTAACCTTATTGAGTTTTTCGAGAAGGTAACCAAACAAATGGTTGAAGGTAAAGTGGATGATGTGGTGTATATGGACTTCCGTAAGGTTCCACATGCTAGGCTATTGCATAAAATACGGAGTTTCGGGATTGAAGGTGATTTAGCGGTTTGGATCAGAAATTGGCTGGCTGAAAGAAGACAGAGGGTGGCGATTGATGGAAAATGTTTTTCCTTGAGCTCAGTTACCAGTGGTGTGCCACAAGGATCTGTTTTGGGGCCACTGCTGTTTGTCATTTTTACAATTAATCTGCATGTGGGCATAGAAGGATGGGTTAGTAAATTTGCGGATGATACTAAGGTAGACAGAGTTATGGATAGTGCCGAAGGATGTTGTGAGTTACAGAGGGACATAGATAAAATGCAGAGCTGGGCTGAGAAGTGGCAAATGGTGTTTAATGCGGAAAAGTGTGAGGTAGTTCACTTCAGAAGTAGTAACAGGAATGTAGAGTACTGGGCTAATGGTAAAATTCTTGGCAATAGAGATGAACAGAGAAATCTCAGTGTCCAGGTGCATAAATCCCTGAAAGTTGCCACCCAGGTTGATGGGGTTGTTAAGAAGGCATATGGTGTGTTGGCGTTTATTGGTAGAGGGATTGAGTGTCCAAGCCACAAGGCCATGCTTCAGTTATACAAGACACTGGTAAGGCCGCACCTGGGGTATTGTGTATAGTTCTGGTCACCACATTATAGGAAGGATTTTTTTTTCGATTCCCTACAGTGTGGAAACAGGCCCTTTGGCCCAACATGTCCACACTAACCCTCTGAAGAGTAACCCATCCAGACTTATTTCCCTGCAATTACCCCTGACTAATACACCTAACACTATGGGCAATTTAGCATGGCCAATTCACATAACCTGCACAAATTTTGGAATGGAATGTGGGAGGAAATGGGAGCACCCAGAAGAAACCCAGGTAGACACGGGGAGAATATGCAAACTCCACACAGACAGTCGCCTGAAGCAGGAATCAAACCCAGGTCCCTGGCGCTGTGAGGCAGCAGTGCTAACCACTGAGCCACCGTGCCTCCCACGGTGGAAGCTTTGGAAAGGGTTCAGAGGAGATTTACTAGGATGTTGCCTAGTATGGAGGGAAGGTCTTATGAGGAAAGGCTGAGGGACTTGAGGCTGTTTTTGTTGGAGTGAAGAAGGTTGAGAGGTGACATAATCTGTTTAAGATAATCAGAGGGTTAGATAGGGTGGACAGTGAGAGCCTTTTTCCTCGGATGGTGAAGGCTAACATGAGGGGACATAGATTTAGGACAAATATCAGGGGTAGTTCCTTTACTCAGAGAGTAGTAGGGGTATGGAGTGGCCTGCCTGCAACAGTAGTAGACTCACTCACGTTAAGGGCATTTAAATGGGCATTGGACATATATATGTCTAATAATGGAACAGTATAGGTTAGATGGGCATCAGATTAATTCCACAGGTCAGCGCAACATTGAGGGCAGAAGGGCCTGTACTGCGCTCTAACTTTCTATGTTCTATGTTCTTAGGTACAAGGTACCTGAACACAGATTCTTAAGTACAAATTCTTACAAAAAAAATTAGAAAGAAAGGAATAAAAATCAGCATTACAGTTCATAGTAATAAATTAGAAAAATGAAGAAATAAAAAGTTCAGAATAACTGTCTGTTCAACCAAGTCCACGCTGGGACTTAGCGTCTAGTCAGCGTCAGACCTTGACTCCAGACCACGCCAGGCTTCAGCTCGAGACCAGGAGACTGTTCTGGAATTACCTCAAGGTGTGAGGTCCATGCCAAGGCCATGCTGGGTCGCATTTCTGGGCCCACAAGCCGCCATGCTAGGCTGCCGATAGGTTGACACGGCATGTCACCGCCATGCTGGGTCACTGATTGGCCATGACATGGGACATGGATAGGCTACCACGCTGGGTCACCGATAGGCTACCACGCTGGTCATTGATAGGCTGCCATGCTGGGTCACTGATAGGCTCCCACGCTGGGTCACCAATAGGCTGTCACAACTGGATCACCGATTGGCTCCCATGCTGGGTCACCGATTGGCAACCACACTCGGTCACCGATAGGCTGTCACGCTGGATCACCGAGAGACTGCTCGGCTTGGAGACTGCTACTCCAAGCTGAGCAATGACCTCTTTGGGCTGAGTGATCACCCACCAGGTCCATTTTGAGGCCAGGGGTTCAGGACATCACAGAGACGAAAGAATGAAAAAATAAGCACAAAAGAGACAAAAAAAGAAAAAGAAACAGACTGAGCACTGGAGCTCTGGCTGAGGAGTTCTACTCTTGGGAAGCATGTGAGGGCAAATGTGACGAATCTGGAAATGTTGGAGCCCAGTTGGTCGAAACAATCTGATCCATTGTCCAATTAAGGCTAGGATCAAAAATTAATGTGTCCAAGGATGTCTAATCTTTTGGTTCTGTAAAGATGAATCACAAAAATGACTGATTTTTCTCTAGCTGGAATGCTGGACAACTTCACAGAAATGCAAAGTAAATATAGTCTTAGAGTATATGAAAAAGGGCATGAAGACTTTAGCCCAAGAGTAAGTGGCGGAAGCCGTTTGAAGGTCCTCTTGAATTATTTATGTCAATTGTGGTCTATCTCTCCCTTTCCTGGAATGGTTGATGGCAATGATCCAATTTGACAACTTTCAGTGAATTCCACCATTCCTTTTAGTTTCACTTAAAGCCTTAACCTACTCAATGACCATTAGAACTTACAGCTCTATATAATTTTATGAATGAGTTTGGAATGGGAAACTATCAAAAGGCCTTTTGTGGTGAAGTGGTAGTGTCCCTAACTCTGAGCCAGGTGGTCCAGGTTCAAGTCCCACCTACTACAGAGGTGTATAAATAACATCCCTGAGTAGGTTGATGAGAAGATATCCTAGAATGGAAAATTGAAAATAGGGCTCTTGTGATACAGTGGTAGTGGTCTAACCTTTGGGTCAGAAGGACTGGCTTCGAGTCCTATCTGCCCCAGAGATGTGTCATTAATATATTGATTAAAATGTCTGAAAACATAATTTATTTGCCAGGCAAGGAGGAGGTTTTCCTATGTGCTGCTGCTGCTGCTGCACACCACCATCCACTTCTACTCCTTCGTTTGCCACCTGAATACACTAGGTGTGCTATCTTACTGCCACACTCCTCCCAGTGAGGGCTGTTTGTGTGGGAGTCCTCCCATTTTCCACCAGAGCTGTGGTGGAGGGCGTTGCGTGCCTCATTCCTGCTGAACCGCAGATTGTGACGCCTCACAGATTCTCAGGCCTACTGCCAATTTTGTGGAGCTATGGTGTCTGTGGATCATGTAAATATTAGTTGTGTGGGGTTGCTCCACTCCCTTTTAGTTATTTGAAAAATCTTTTGTTGTACTTTTGGTTGCACTCCAGCCCTACGCTCCTGATCTTTGGGAACCTGCCGCAGGGGGGTGTGGGCAAGTCAGAGGACTTGCTTGCAGGCCTGCTCCTGGGCCTGACCGGATTCCTGATGACAAGTCCAGGCAGCGGGCTGTGGAGGGGATCATAGTTTATGATGAGGAATCCACTGATACTCTGTATGCCTTTAGAGAGAGGTGGGCACTACATTAGGTACAGTGTTTTTTCACCCTCCTCCATTTTGATTTAGTCCTCACCCTTTCACCCCACCTCTCCATCAACTTTGATGGGCTACATTGCCCTTAACAGGTTTTGTATATAAATTCATCAATTGGACAACATGAGTGACATACTGGTGATAGTCAATAGATGAGAAAATACCATGGGTGATTTGGTTATGGGAAAATCAGATGTTCAGTTTTATGTAAGACCATTTCAGGATATGAAAATAAATAGAATGGAAAATTGGAAAAAGGGTTTTCATGGCACAGTGGTAATGAAGGTCCGGGTTCAGGTCTGACTTACCCCAAACATGTAACATAACCTGTTTAAATAGGTTGCTTAAAAATAACAGTGTCATAAAATTTCAATCATGCAGGATGTGACCATTTGTTTCATTGTGCCTGTTCTATTAGCAAGTATCAGTCTGCCTTTTCTCCACATCCCCTGCACACTGTTTTTATCCAGATAAACATCCAATATTATATTGAATGCCTGAAAGTATTTGCCTGTAGGTGCGTTGCTCTGTTAGCAGGGCTCTGCGACAGTGTCTGACGTCTGAGCCAGGAGGCCTGATTCCAAAGCTGTCTGTTCCAGATATGTGTCATAACATCTCCTGTCGGGTTGTTTGGAAAATATCTAGAAGGAAAACTGAAGAATGGGCTCTTGTGGCACAGTGGTAACGTCCCTATCTCTGAGCCAGGAGGCCTTGGTATAAGTCCCCAGCTGCTCTAAAGGTGTATAATAATATCTCTCTGAACAGGTTGATTAGAAAATCTCCAGATTGGAAACCGCGCTATGTGGGCTCAAGATTTTGAGATTGTGAAGTTGTGACAAACTAAATTAGAAATAATTCACTTCCAGAGGCATAATTGTAAAGTTCTGAAAAAAGATGTGAAATTACAAACTTCCCATCCTGTTTGCATTTTTAAAGGGCGGAGCTGCCTCAAAATATTTATTTCCAAAGCCTAAATCCATAATCCATATTTGATATCATACACTGGATACTTGTCACTCACACTGCATAGAAGGATAAGAAGTTCAAATACTGGAATGATTACCATACCTCTTGTCCTTTTGCTGCTGGCATGTTGCACACATTGTCATCAACCTTCTTACGACCATCTGCAAACATAAAACATGTCATATATTGGAGGCAGTTCGGAGAAGATTTACTGAGATGATAACAGGTATGAGGGGACAGTCTTATGAGGAGAGATTGAGTCGGTCAGACCACTACACCTTAGAATTTAGAAGAATGAGAGACGACTTTCTTGAAATGTACAAGATTCTTAGAGGACTTAGAGTCATGGAGTCATACAGCACAGAAACAGATCCTTCAGTCCAATTCATCTGTGCTGAACAGGCATTCCGATCTGACCTAGTTCCATTTGAGCATTTGGCTTATATCCCTCTAAACTCTTCCTATTCATATACCCATCCAAATGCCTTTTAAATGTTGTAATTGTACCAGCCTCCACCTCTTCCTCTGGCAGCTTTTTCCATATGTGCTCCACCCAACGCATGAAAGTTTCCCCTCTCACCTTAAACCTATACGCCCTAGTTTTGGACTCCCCTACCCTGGGAAAAAGATACCCTATCCATGCCCCTCATGATTTTATAAACCTCTATGTGGTTTCCCCTCAGCCTACGAAGCTCCAGGGAAGGAAGCTCCAGCCTATTCAGCCTCTCCCCCTGTATTCCTGATGAAGGGCTTTTGTCCAAAACATCGATTTTACTGCTCCTCAGATGCTGCCTGAACTGCTGTGCTCTTCCAGCACCACTAATCCAGAATCTGGTTTCCAACATCTGCAGTCATTGTTTTTACCCATAGCTCAAATCCTCTAGTCCCAGCAACATCCTTATAAATCTTTTCTCCACCCTCTCAAGTTTAACAATATCCTTCCGCTAGATGGCGACCAGTTGTACGTAGTATTCTAAAAGTAGCCTCACCAATGTCCTGTGCAGCTTCAACATGACGTCCTAATGCGTATTCAATGTTTTGACCTACGAAGGCAAGTGTGCCAAATGCCTTCTTCACCACCCTGTCTACCTGTCCATTTTCAAGGAACTGTGCACCTTGGTCTCTTGTTTGGAAACACTCTCCAGGGCCTTATCATTAACTGTGTAATCCCTGCCCTTGTTTGCCTTACCAAAATGCAATACCTCATATTTATCTAAATTAAACTCTAACTACCAGATCAGGCAGGGGAGAGATGGCAACCCACTGGATTTTGTGTGACCACTGCCTTCAAACCTACTGACTGGACAGCATAAAATCCAGCTGAAAAGGTTAAATTTGCCCACCACCCCAAACTATCTTGGGAAATACAATCGTCCCAGTAATCCGTTGTAGATAAAATGATTTACTGACCTAGAATCATACACCACTGAAGAATGCTGTTTCAATTATACCTATTTCCCAGCTCTTTCATCAACCTTCTGACAACTTAAGGGTTTATATTTATGCAGACTATTTTCAATCACAATTTTAAAATTAATTTTCCTTTAAAAATCTTTAAAACTATGTGGGGAAATTAATCATCTTGAATTTCTTAAACAAATAAATCAACTCACCATCTGAAGGATGAACTATTTTGAGTTTATCTGTGAATGAAAAATAAGTGTGCAGTTGTAAATTTAGGGATTTCTGCTCTTTTTCTAACATGAAGTATGCAATCTTTTCTTTTTATTCAATCTCGGGACATAGGCATTGCTGGTAAAGTCAGTATTTGTTAGAAAATCTGTCTTTGCCCTGAGAAGGTACTAGAGACACTTACTGACCCCCTCATTACAGCTTTAGTGCTGACAGGCTTACTGCTGGGTCCAAAATCACATGTAGCCTAAATGGATTTCCTTCAATCAAGGATCAGATATGTTTTTTAATAAAATCTGACAGCCTTGTACCAAATTGCAAAACTGTATTGTTACAGGTGTTAAAATGCAACTCCAATTCTCAAACTGACAAAGTCGGAATTTTTGCTTATTACTCGTGAGATGTGGGCATCACTGGTTGGATGTCTTAAGATAATTGCCCTTCAGAAAGTGGGGGTGCGCTGTCTTCTTGAACTGCTGCAGTCCATGTGGTGTAAGTTGACCTACAATGCCATTCAGGAGGGAATTCCAATATTTTGACCCAGCGACAGTGAAGGAACTACAATATATTTCCAAGACAGGATGGAGGGTGGCTTGGAAGAGAACTTGCAGGTGATGATGTTCCAGGTATCTGCTGCCCTTATCCTTCTAGATGGAAGTGATCATAGGATTGGAAATTGCTGTCTAAGGATCTATGATGCATTCAGTCAATGGTAATGCCAAGGATGCTGATAGTGGGGGATTCAGTGATGGTACTGCATTGAATATCAAGGGCGGTGATTAGATTTTCTCTTATTAGAGACAGTAATTGCTTTGTGTTTGCTTGCCACGATTGTTACTTGACACTTTTCAGCCCAAGCCTGGTATTGTCCAGGTCTTGTTGCATTTGAACATGGATTGCTTCAGTAACTGTGAGTGTTCCTATATTCTGCAGCAATTCAAGAAAGCAGATCACCTCCACATTCTCCAGGGCAATTTGGTTGGGCAAAAATGCTGGCCAAGCCAATGACTTTCACATGAATGAACTGAATCTGTCAAGCAAAAGGTACAGAAGCTTGAACACATGCACCAACAGGTTCAAGAACTGCTTCTTCCCTGCCATTATTAGACTGCTGAATGGACTTCTCTAATTTCAAATCTAATGTTGATCTTGCTTTGCTCACCTCCTGTGCAGCCGTAACCTGGAATGCCTCACTCTGTCTAAGCACCCTATGATCTGTATGTCCTTTTTTACTATGTTCTGCTCGCAAAACAAAACTTTTCACTGTACTTATGTACACGTAACAACAATAAACCAATGCAAATAAAAGTCCCTGGTGAGATTCTGTGGTGGTGGATGCACTCCTTGAAGGTTTCCTCAGACTAAATGTGACTATTCAAACTGATGGAGACCTCAAGTTGAAGCACCAGCACAGTTTTAACAAATAAACTGAGTGAATATTTGTATTACCATAGAGATCTTCTACATCATGCCGGTCCTTTGCGATGATCTCTCGGAGCTTCCGCAATTTCTCCTTTTAAAAAAAGATAAAGGAAAGTTAAATTGAGATTTTGCAGCTTCACTTAAACACCAGTGATGACCAAATAACTCGTAAAAACAGCAGCAAACACCGTACATTATAGACAGCCTGTAACATGGTAAAACATTTCAAAGTGCCTCACAGGTATGTAATCAAACAAAATGTGACAGAGCCAAATAAGACAGGGGTAATAGGATAGGTGATCTAAAGCTTGTCAAAGATTTGATTTTAAGAAGCGTCTTAAAAAGAGTGGTGTGAAGAGGCTTAAAGAACCTCAGAATATCTACAGTGCAGAAAGAGACCACTTGGCCCATCAAGTCTGCACCGACACTTCCAATCTATCCCTGTAACCCCATGTTTACCATGGCTAATCCATCTAACTTGCATATCCCTGGACTCTATGAGGTAATTTAGCATGGTCAATCTACCTAATCTCCACATTTTTGGACTGTGGGAGGAAACCAGAGCATCTGGAAGAAATGAGAATATGCAAACTCCGCACGGACAGTCACCCGAGGCTGGAATCGAACCCAGGTCCCTGACATTGTGAAGCAGCAGTGCTAATCACTGGCCCACCCTTGGGCTGGAAGTTATTACAGAAACAAAGAGCAGTAAGAACAAAGATGGATCTAAATATGAAGAATTGTTATTTTGTGCATCTCCTAGTCCCACAAAAAAAGTTGACGAAGTTTGTGGTATATTTTCGTGAGCTTAGTGACATTCATTAGCTGTAGATCAGTGAGTAACTCTCTTTGCTCTGAGGCAAAATCTGTTGGTTCAATTCTTATTACAGGAACTGCAGGGAAAAGTAAAGTCTAGCTCAAAACTCTCAGCTCAGTACTCAGGAAGTGCCTCATTTCCAGAATAAATAAAACCTTGCATATTCTCTCAGAGTGATGGGAGAGATCTCACATTTGCTACATTGGTGAAATGTACTCCTCAGCATCTTGGAGTCAATAGTTAACCCTCGATCAACATCACTGAAACAGATTACCTGGTCATTATTACATTGCTCTATGTGGGATCTTGCTGTGCATAAATTGGCTGCTGCACTTTACATCACAATAGTGGCTACACTCAAAGATTCTTCATTTATTGTAAAGTACTTTAGCCATTGTGAAAAGTGTTACACTCTTAGACCCAGCAGCCCTGGTACTGAGCTCACACTGGATTGAGGATTGTGCCAGATTTTGGGTTGGGCAGTGAGCAGTGTTGAGAGTGTGGTGCTGGAAATGCACAGCAGGTCAGGCAGCGTTCAAGGAGCAGGAGAATCGACGTTTCAGGCATAAGGCCTTCTTCAGAAACCACACCACACTCTCATCTCTGATCTCCAGCATCTGTAGTTCTCACTACCTACTGGGCAGTGAGCAGCTCAGGTCAATTTGAGTTGGGCAGGTCACTAGCTACTTTGAATATGGAAGGGGACAGGTGGTGAAACAGTTACCACTTTCAGTACCATGCACAGCCTAACTTGTCCAGGTAGCACATTCTGAAAAATGTGTGGTTTGCTGACAGCTCTTGTTTTTAGTCAGTTGGTTTTGAGAGAATCTATCTGGACATAAATGCAAGAGTTTTAACTTCTCGCTTTCAGGATTAACTAGACGCTCCACTTAGGAACCACTTTGCATATTATAAGTCAGACGTTGCCTGTTTTTGGTGTGAATGCCAGTTGTTGGATCTCATAGAATCCTTTAGTGCAGATAGAGGCTGTTGGGCACATTAAATCTGCACTGACTCTCCAAAGAATATCCCATCCTGTTCCTGTAAGCTTGTAATCCCACAATAACTGTGGCTAATCCACCTAGTCTGCACATCCTGGACACTACAGGCAATTTAGCATAGTCAATCCACCTAACCTGCATATCTTTGGGCTATGGGAAAAGGCCAGATCATGCAGATGAAACCCACATAGACACGGGGAGACCATATAAATGCCACACAGACAGTCAACCAAGACTAGAATGGAATGCGGATCTCTGATGCTGTGAGGCAGCAGTGCTAATGATTGTGCCAATGTGCCACCCAACTCAAACATGAAAAGTGGGATTTCAGGAAGAAGGGAACACCAGTGCTGAACCACAAACATTAACCATCCACCTAATTCCCACCTGAAGGTGGAGGATGACATTTGTCCTTTTTGTGGTGTCTTAATCAATAGCTGAGCTTTTCAGAACCACAAGATTGTTGTGATGCAGAAGAAGGCCAAAATTCAACACTTCACATGTGCATCAAATCTCTGAATGACTGCCATGATTTCATGCCAACCACCTACCCCCTTCCCGAAAATCCTGAACACTGTTTCTATTTAACTAATTCTCTGTGTCTGTTTGTATAAGTTTACACTGGGAACAGTTGTGTGTGTTGGTATTGAAATATGGGAAGAGGTGCTTCCTTTATTTTCTATCTTATTTGTTTTCTCTTCATTTATTCCCTCTTCTTTGCACTGAGTTTCCTTCATTTCCCTGGGAATGCTCTCTATTATCTCAGACTGTAAGGGAACCCTTCAATCGTATTTAAATGTTGGTAGGAATTTTGTAGGAACATTTAAACACTGCACAAAGCTTTTTATCAAGCAAGTTATTTTTCGTCAGTCAATTACACCCACCTTCAAACATTTATGCGTGGGAGTGGCAAATAAAGAACACAAATTGAAAGACTGAGTTATTAAATAAAGTGAGTCAAGTAAGTACATCTTGGAAATTAAAATATTGATTAAACATTGCAAATAATCAGACTTGCTATTGCAATTATAAAAGGAAAAATACTGAAGTTGTTTAGCTTGTTTCAGATAAAGTTTTATCTCTGATTCCTTATAGTAATGAGAAGCTCTTTCATCTTTTTAAATTTATGTGAATTTGTTCATGAAACTGAAAAGTGAAGATTTTTATTTGTGATAATGTGGGAAGGATAGAGGGACCTGAACCCACAAGAACAGGCATCTGCCTCTCAGCTGGACAATATGCATGAACAATTTATGAAGTTCAGCACAACTGATAAAAACATACCTTCAATGTTTCTGGCTGGATCCCTCTTACTCACTGATAAAGGCTCAAACAGTTTATGAAGACTACATGCAGCTGATAAACATTGCAGGAAGTACTGACTGCAGACAGCAATTATGCAAAACAATAGACATCATCAGTTTACCTGCAATACAATGGACTGGCACAGGATCTTTGTACATAATCCTGGACCAGACTGTCATATTTATGTTATGATCTGGCTAGTGAACAGTAACTTTTATTTACAAAGCAGACAAAAAATTACAATCAGAATAAAGCACAAGATTCCATGGTTTTGGACAGACAATAATAAATTTTGTTGCACTTCTCTGCAGTGAACTATTTACTTGGGGATGCAGATTAATGGCTCACACTTCACCGGTGATGCCCCACTGTGATCGTGCTGGGGGTGACTGGAGAGAATGTGGGATCTCATTAGACTGTCAGGTCACTAACCCTGGGATCAGAGAATGTTGGCAATGGTGACAAATAACTGACATGCTGAATGCTACTTTTGCTGCTCAATGCACTGTTAGTGTGAAGGAGTATCCATTTGTTGATAAGGGTAAATAAGCCTAGTATAAGGGTGATAGTTGCATTGTTTTTGCCTAATGAGCTATTATTGGGGCAACAATGAAAGGCATTTAAGGCTTATAATAACGAGGATACACTCCTAGCATTTTAATTTCACCCACAAAAAATTATATGTTATTCAGACGACAGCAACATCTGGTTTATGCTGAGATTTATAGTCCGCCCCATCTTTATCTCACCCTATCATCATTGCCTCCTGTTCTTTTCACTCATGTGCTTATCCAGTTTTCCCTGAAATACATTGACACAATTCACCTCAACTCCTCACTGGGGTCACATGTTCTGGAAGAAGTTAGACCATAAGACCATAAGACATAGGAGTGGAAGTAAGGCCATTCGGCCCATCGAGTCCACTCCACCATTCAATCATGGCTGATGCGCATTTCAGCTCCACTTGCCAGCGTTCTCCCCGTAGCCCTTAATTCCTCTAGACAACAAGAACCTATCAATCTCGGCCTTGAAGACATTTAGCGTCCCGGCTTCCACTGCACTCCATGGCAATGAATTCCACAGGCCCACCACTCTCTGGCTGAAGAAATGTCTCCGCATTTCCGTTCTGAAATGACCCCCTCTAATTCTAAGGCTGTGTCCACGGGTCCTAGTCTCCTCGCCTAACAGAAACAATTTCCTAGCATCCACCTTTTCAAAGCCATGTATTATTTTGTACGTCTCTATTAGATCTCCCCTTAATCTTCTAAACTCCAACGAATACAATCCCAGTATCCTCAGCCGTTCCTCATATGCTAGACCTGTCATTCCAGGGATCATCCGTGTGAATCTCCGCTGGACACATTCCAGTGCCAGTATGTCCTTCCTGAGGTGTGGGGACCAAAACTGGACACAGTACTCCAAATGGGGCCTAACCAGAGCTTTATAAAGTCTTAGTAGTACATCTCTGCTTTTATATTCCAACCCTCTTGAGATAAGAGACAACATTGCATTCGCTTTCTTAATCACAGACTCAACCTGCATGTTTACCTTTAGAGAATCCTCGACTAGCACTCCCAGATCCCTTTGTGCTTTGGCTTTATTAATTTTCTCACCATTTAGAAAGTAGTCCATGCTTTTATTCTTTTTGCCAAAGTGCAAGACCTCGCACTTGCTCACGTTAAATTCCATCAGCCATTTCCTGGACCACTCTCCCAACCTGTCTAGATCCTTCTGTAGCCTCCCCACTTCCTCAGTACTACCTGCCTGTCCACCTAACTTCGTATCATTGGCAAACTTCGCTAGAATGCCCCCGGTTCCCTCATCCAAATCATTAATATATAATGCGAACAGCTGTGGCCCCAGCACCGAACCCTGCGGGACACCGCTCGTCACCGGCTGCCATTCTGAAAAAGAACCTTTTATCCCAACTCTCTGCCTTCTGTTAGATAGCCAATCCTCAATCCATCCCAGCAGCTCACCTCGAACACCATGGGCCCTCACCTTGCTCAGCAGCCTCCCGTGTGGCACCTTATCAAAGGCCTTTTGAAAGTCCAGATAGACCACATCCACTGGGTTTCCCTGGTCTAACCTACTTGTTACCTCTTCCAAAATTTCCAACAGGTTTGTCAGGCATGACCTCCCTTTACTAAATCCATGTTGACTTGTTCTAATCAGACTCTGCTCTTCCAAGAATTTAGAAACCTCATCCTTAATGATGGATTCTAGAATTTTACCAACAACCGAGGTTAAGCTGATTGGCCTATAATTTTCCATCTTTTGCCTTGATCCTTTCTTGAACAAGGGGGTTACTACAGCCATCTTCCAATCATCTGGGACCTTTCCTGACTTCAGTGACTCTTGAAAGATCTCAACCAATGCCTCTGCTATTTCCTCAGCAACCTCTCTCAGAACTCTAGGGTGTATCCCATTGGGGCCAGGAGATTTATCAATTTTAAGTTCTCCTAAATTCTTGACTGGATTTATTAGTGACTCTATATTTGTGGCCCTCATATGGAAATATCTTTGTTTATCCTGTCAAAACTCCAAAAAACCTCATGATTTGCAATTTTAACAAAATTCCATAAGATTACTCCTCTCCCTTCAGTTTGCTACAGAAAGGACTCAGCTTGGTTAACATTAAGAATTACAAGTTATTTAGGTAACACAAAACCAAGTGCTGGGAACACAGTTAACTGGATTATTGTTTAAGTTTCATTCTGGACCTGTTGTACAGCATCTTGATCCTTCTCTTCTATCTGCCATTGCTTAAATCTTTCCTGTGCTTCATTCACAGTAAGAACTCCCTTCTTGACCAATTCTTGCAGATGGATCAGTTGTTGTTGTCCTCGATTGTATTCTGGCCTGAATGCATCGTACACGGGATTCTCATCAACCTTGGGTCTGTTAGCTGCAGCACAAAGATGATAGGTGAGATATGTACAGTAAGTTCAATACTTTCACACAAACACACACAGTATTGCACACATCAGTCAGGAGTACATTATTGGAATAAGTGTGCTCTGTTGTGAATGCCTGATATCGCTAAATATAATACAGTGCATAAAGATATCAGGATACATCAGCATCTTTGTCTGCTAAGTTCAGAATGTTTATCAGTCACTTTCTGAGAGCTACATTGCCCACAAAAAAATCAGAAATATTGTCCAAGATGTGTGTGCACATTTCAATGGGTAGAGTACAAGTCACCAACTAGTGGGCGGCACGGTGGCACAGTGGTTAGCACTGCTGCCTCACAGCGCCTGAGACCCGGGTTCAATTCCCGCCTCAGGCGACTGACTGTGTGGAGTTTGCACGTTCTCCCCGTGTCTGCGTGGGTTTCCTCCGGGTGCTCCGGTTTCCTCCCACAGTCCAAAGATGTGCAGGCCAGGTGAATTGGCCATGCTAAATTGCCCATAGTGTTAGGTAAGGGGTAAATGTAAATGTAGATGTATGGGTATGGGTGGGTTACGCTTCAGCGGGGCGGTGTGGACTTGTCGGCCCAAAGGGCCTGTTTCCACACTGTAAGTAATCTAATCTAATCTAAAGAGGTTTGAGTGTGCATGACCAGTGGCATTCCATTGTAGCTATCCTTTAAGATACTGCAAATCAACTTTAAGTGACACAGACTCAATATCTGATACCTGTAGCTGATAAACATTGCAGGAAGCACTGACTGCAGACAGCAATTATGCAAAACAATAGACATTATCAGTTTACCTGCAATACAATGGACTGGCACAGAATCTTTGTACATAATCCTGGACCAGACGGTCATATTTATGTTATGATCTGGCTAGTGAACAGTAACTTTTATTCACAAAGCAGACAAAAAATTACAATCAGAATAAAGCACAAGATTCCATGGTTTTGGACAGACAACAATAAATTTTACTATACAATTAAAGAACAGTACAAATCTACAATACGAGTACAACTTTTATTCTAACATGCGGAATTAACATGTGGCAAATATGAGTTGTGACAGAGTGAACACTCTAAGGTGCACATCAAATAGCAAGTGCAATCAAGACCAATCCCACAGATTTCTCCGCAATCGCCCCCAAACATTAATGACAAGGTTGGTCATCAAATCTTATAAAGTTTCATAAAAGATCACAATTCTTTACTTCTGCTAATCTGGCCTTGAAACTCCTTCTCGAGAGCTGCTCTATCATGGTCTGCCTCGATGACTACTTCCATTCTGGTCATGATGTGGATGTACCGGTGATGGGCTGCTGTGAACACAGTCAGAAGACACATGACACCAGGTTATAGTCCAACAGGTTTACTTGAAATCACAAGCTTTCAAAGCGCTACTCCTCCATGAGGTGAAATGGAAGGAAGCACACTGGCACAGAAGTTATAGGCAGATTACATTATGTTATAAATTCTGTGCCTGTGTACTTCCCTCCACTTCACCTGACAAAGGCACAGCGTTCCGAAAGCTTGTGATTTCAAGTAAACCTGTTGGACTATAACTTGGTGTCATGTGACTTCTGACTTTATCCATTCTGGTCAATTAGTGTCCTTTCCCATTCTCCTACACTTTAGAAACTGTACTTTGTCACAGGTGGAATTCAAGCTCTTCATCAAACCTCATTGGGCCAGTACTACTTACAGAGTCATAGAGTCATTCAGCACAGAAACAGGCCCTTCGGCCCTACTTGTCAATGCTGACCAGGTTTCTTAAACTGAACTAGTCCCATTTATCTATATTTGGCCCATATCCCTCTAAAACCTTTCCTATCCATATACCTGTTCAAATGTTTTAAATGTTATCATTCTACCTGCCTCTAGTACTTCCTCTGGCAAATATGCATCGTCCTCTCACTTTAAACCTATGCCCTCTAGGTTTTCTCCTTTGATATTTTATGAATTCTAATCTTGGTCAGTTGTCTCAAGGAAGTACTGCTTGTGGGCTTTTGAGTCCACTATCAGTTATATTGAACAATTAATTCTACACAGGCGTCTCTCAAATCCTCCCTAGCTTTTAGGGCTTCCCTGAGCCCTGATCAATCAGTGCTATTCCACTGCTGTAGGTCTTCCCTGAGTCCTCAAAACACAAAACATGTTTACTTCAGCTGCCTTCCCAGCAATACAGTTAACTGCTGTATTCCTAATGGAGCAACTCTTTTTCAATCTACCTGTAACCTTTGAACTCCTCTTCAGTGACCCCCAAATGGTTTTGAATGGTCCATTGAATACCTTGCAAGAGGTAGATTTGAATGTAGCCACCTAGTAACTCTCAGGACTGAGTATGCTCTGAATGTTAATTTGAAGATTGCTGGTTTCTGAGCACAAAAAATGCTTCCAAAATAAAGAATCATCACAATCTCAATTCCTGAGCACACTTCTGGCCATAATCCAATTTAATCTCTACTGTTGCCAGTGTACTCTTGAATTTTCTGCTGAATTTATTAATAACAAACTTTATACAAACGATTCAAGATTGTAGACACCTGCAATTCAAAATATCTTCTGTACATTTCCCATATAGAAGCCATTTGGAATTTTAAAGACCTCTACCACACCACAGCCTCCTGTTTATGACACAGTCCAAAATTGTTCAGTCTTTCCTCATAGGTATAACTTCTCAAATTCTACTGCCATCCTTGCAAATTTGTTAAAATATGGACTGTGCACAACTGCAATTCTTTCATTGTGTGAGTGTATGTGTGTGTGTGTACTGCAAGTGTGTATGTGCATGTGGGTGAGAGGGATGTGTGTGTAAGCGTACGTGTGTGAATGTGTGCAAATGCATGTGTGAGCATGTGTGTGCATATGAGACAGCATGTGTGTGTGAATGAATGCATATGCATGTGAGCTTATATGTATGTGCAAGCATGTGTGCATGAGTGTGTGTGAATATGTGCATGTGTGTATGTACTTAGGTGTATAAAATTGTACCTGTGCATGTGTGTTTATGTGTATCTGAGTGGGTTCATGTGTGCATGTGCACATGCAGAAATGTGTGCGCACATATCTGTATGTACATGAATACATGTGAGCACGAATGCACGTGAATGTGCATATGTACATGCATCTGTGCGTGTTTGTGTCTTTATGAGTAAATGTACGAGAGCACGAATGGATGAATCTATGCATTTGTAAATGTGTGTCGAGGTGTGCGCCTGTAAATGTGTGAGTGAATGTAGGTGTAAATCTGTGTGCGTGAGCATATCTACAGATTTGAATGTGTGTGTGCACATGCATATGTGCATTTGTGGGCGGCACGGTGGCACAGTGGTTAGCACTGCTGCCTCACAGCGCCAGAGACCCGGGTTCAATTCCCGCCTCATACGACTCTCTGTGTGGAGTTTGCATATTCTCCCTGTGTCTATGCGGGTTTCCTCCGGGTGCTCTGGTTTCCTCCCACAGCACCAAAAATGTGCAGGTTAGGTGACTTGACCATGCTAAATTGTCCGTAGTGTTGGATGAAGGGGTAAACGTAGGAGTATGGGTCTGGGTGGTATACGCTTTGGCAGGTCGGTGTGGACTTGTTGGGCCGAAGGGCCTGTTTCCACACTGTAAGTAATCTAATATATAATTGTGAATGCACATGAGTCTGTGCAAGTGTAAGTATGGATGTGAAGTGAGAATGTGTGCATGTTTCAGTGTGATCATACACTTTCAATTTTTCTGATGATTAATTTAATCATAAACTGTTTTTTTAAACAAGATTTTTTTGCAGCAAAGTAGTTAAGATATTAGAATGCGTTATTCCAGATGATTTTGATCTGTCTCTGTACCAGTCTAGGGCAGACACATAGCCACAGTGAAGAGTCAGGTACAACCCATGCAGTGCAGAGTAATTTGTCTATAGTCAGGAGCAGTCTGCTGGATTGGAAAACGCGAGAACTTAATGAGATATTTTGGAGTTTGCAAAGGTCACTGCATCTGGTTATAAATCTATAAAATATAATGATCTGAAGAATTCTCAGCAAAACTTTTTTTTCTTAAAATGACTGTACAACTTACTGCACTCAAACATAATGGAGTTACTTCATTTAAAATTATTGCAAAATGTAAGTATTTTCAAATAATGAATTCTCATTCTAAAACATTATCAGGCTACACTTTTCTCTAATTTTGAGAAATAATTAATTAAAATATACAGATATTCAAATGCCTGCTGATTGAAGAAAAAAATGGCAAAGAAAATATATGAGTGATTTTCTAGATGATTGCCACCAGGAGTCAGCCTTGCACATCATTTGGACACTGGTTAATAAGATGCGTGCTCTGGATTCTCCAGGGAGAATGTAGCTAGGTGGTGCACGGTCTGAAAATGAACTCAACACTGTTTAATTAGCAATATCTCAAAGCCAAAATAATACAAAACACCAACAATGACAAGGCTTCGTACCTCTTTTGGGGGCACTGCAGATTTTGTCAGTGGTTCCTTTTCCAGTCTTTTGCTGAAACACTAACATAAAGTCAAATCAGTACATGTGGAAAGTTCCTGAGCAATCACATTGATTTTTGACATTCTTGTGATCTCTTCTGGCTCCAACTGGTTACTTCTCTCCAGTAAGATGGTCCTTAAAACCTACTTCCTTGACCAAGCAATAATATCTTGCATTTCCTAATGTCTTCTTTCAGGCAGTGAATTCCAAATCATACTAACTCATTGACTATAATAATTCTCCTCATTGACCCTCTCGTTCTCCATTTCAATTATCTTCAGTGTTTTTTCAGCAGTGACCAACTTTCCAATAGGAATAGTTTCTCCTTCATCAGTTTGTCTAAATCCCGTCTTCCAGTCTGTCTCTTACCGTGGGAAAATAAGAAACTGGTATAGATCTCACTAAATCTCTGCGAGGACACTTTTCTATACTGAATGAGGAATTGCAGATGACACATGAGAGCAGTTACTTCTCAGTAAATGGCTGATTAGTTCTGCTCCTCTCCATTGTTAGAAGTCAGCATTTCTTTTAAAGTGCAGAGAAGTTGCCAAAGTCATCTTCACTTTCAATATTTTCTTCCTCCTATTGCAAAAGCTCACTCATTATCTTGCCATCATTTATTCAGTGTCTCTTTCATTCTGCACTGAGATCAGCCAGTACCAGAACCCAAATAACTCAGCAATTGTATAGTTATAGGATACACAGGTTGGGGATGAGTTAATGAAACTATTTTGCCACTAATGTTCCCATCAATGTATTTAGAGGCGATTTACAACAACACAGCTTGAATTTATTTAGTATTTTTATCAAAGTAAAAGCTCCAAAGAAGCTTCACTGTTACATACCAGTGAAAATTTGACACCTAACCAAAGGAGAATATTAGGACAAGTGACCGCAAGTTCAAACCAAGAACATTTCAAGGAGTGTTTTAAAGAAAATAGAAAGATGGATAGATTAGGGGTAAGGAGGGAATTCCAGAATATGGGGTCAAAGCAGCTGAAAGCATTGCCACCAATGGTGAAATAATTAAAATAGTGATGTGCAAGAACCAGAATGGGAGGGGGGTAGATCTCAGAAGGGTGTGGGACTGGAGCAAATTACAGATAGAGAAGATGGATGAGGCTAAAGAGACAATTTGAAAATAAGGGTGAGGATTTTAAAATGGAGGTGTTATTTGACTAAGATCAAGGAGATCAGTGAGCAGTGGGGTAGCAGAAAATGTAATTTTCCTGAGAATTAGGAACTGGGTAGCAAAGTTTTAGGAAGGTATCAAAGGTGGAGAATAGAAGATGGCCAGCCAAGTGTGTATTAGAACAGTCAAGCTTAACACTAATAAGGAATGTGATGAGATGAAGCAGGGGCATGATCAATAGTCTCTAGATTAGAGTGGTGCTGGAAAAGCACAGCAGGTCAGGCAACATCTGAGGATCAATAGTGTGACAGCTGTGAAAATGGTAAATCAGACATGGACTGAGATGATCCTCTTGGGCACTACAGGAAACATTATGACCCCAAGTCTCTGAAAAACCTGGACTGTTGCGAATCAGGTAGCAGTTAAAGAAATTCATTCCCAAACACTACCCTCATTTTAAAATATGTGGCAGGTAAGACAATGAATTTGCAATGCTTTTGGGATCAGGTTTTGTGAAGAGTCTGAAAAAGCTAGGATTGTTCTCTTCAGAGCAGAGAAGGCAAAGAAGGAAATTTAATCAGGTGTGTTCAAAATCTTGAAGGTTTTGATACGGTTAAATGAGCTCAAAGTTTGTGAGAAGATTTGTAGCTCGGGTGCTCGTTGTTGTGGTTCTGTTCGCCGAGCTGGGAATTTGTGTTGCAGATGTTTCGTCCCCTGTCGAGGTGACATCCTCAGTGCTTGGGAGCCTCCTGTTAAATGAGCGGCCCTCTTGTGGTGCAATGGTAGTGTCCCTACTCCAGGACCAGGTGGCCTGGATAAAAGTACCACCTGCTCCAGAAGTGCGTAGTAACATCTCTGAACAGGTTGATTGCGGAAAAGAAAGGTAAAATGGAGACAGATTGTTACCAGTGGCAGGAGGATCAAAGAGTGAAAATTATTGGCAAACAAATCTTTGGAAAGGTGAGATTTTTTAGTGCAGTGTGTTTGTGATGTGGAGCATGCTGCCTGAAAGGATGATGGATGCAGATTCAGGAGTAACTTTCAAAAGAAAATTCTACATAGACTTAAGAAGAGGTGACATGGTTATGGGAAAAAGATTGGACAGTGGGATTAATTAGGCAACTCTGTCAAAGAGCAGGCACAGGCACCTAAGGCATTTAAAAAAATTCTTTCCTGGGACATGGCATCACTGCCTGGGCCAGCATTCATTGCCTGTCCCTAGTTGCCCCTTGAGAAGGTGGGGGTGAGCTGCCTTCTTGACCTGCTGCAGTTCACATGCTGTAGGTAGACCCACAATGCTCTTAGGGAGGGAGATCCAGGATTTTGACCCAGTGACAATGAAGGACCAGCAGTATATTTCCACATCAGGATGGTGAGCGGCTTGGAGGGGAACTTGCAGGAAGTGGTGCTCCCATGTATCTGCTGCCCTTGTCCTTCTAGATGGAAGTGATCGTGGGCTTGCTATCTGAGGATCTTTGGTGAATTTCTGCAGTGCATCTTGTAGATGGTACAGTCTACTAACCCTGAACATCAGCAATGCAGTGACTAAATGTGTGTTGATGTGGTGCCAATCAAGTGGCTGTCCTGGATGGTGTCAAGCTTCCTGTGTGTTGTTGGAGCTGCCCCCACCCAGGCAAATGGGGAGTATTCCATCACACTCCTGACTTGTGTCTTATAAATGATGAACAGGTTTTGGGGAGTCAGGAACTGAGTTACTCATGCGGTATTCAAAGCCTCTGGCCTGGTCTTGTAGCCACTGTGTTTATGTGGTGAGTTCAGTTGAGTTTCCAGTCAATATTAATCCCCAGGATGTTGATAGTGGGGGATTCAGCAATGGTAGCACTTTTGAATGTTAAGGGGTGAAAATTAGATTGTCTCTTATTGGAAATGAGTCGAGAGTGTGGGGCTGGAAAAGCACAGCAGGTCATGCAGCATCCGAGGAGCAGGAACATCGATGGGCAAAAGCCCTTCATCAGGAATGAGGCTGGGAGCCTCATGGGTGGATAGATAAATGGGAGGGGTGTGGGGGCTGGGGGGAAGGTAGCTGAGAGTGCAATAGGTGGATGGAGGTGGGGGTAATAGTGATAGGTGGAGGGGAAGGTGGAGCGGATAGGTGGGAAAGAAGATTGACAGGTGGGACAGGTCGTGAGGACGGTGCTGAGCTGAAAGATTGGAACTGGGGTAAGATGGGAGGAGGGGAAATGAGGAAACTGGTGAAATCCACATTGATGCCAGGGGGTTGAAGGGTCCTGCGGCGGAAGATGAGGTGCTCATCTTCCAGGCATCGGGTGGTTAAGGAGTGGCGATGGAGGAGGCCCAGGACCTGCATGTCCTCAGCAGAGTGGGAAGGGGAGTT
This sequence comes from Chiloscyllium punctatum, assembly GCF_047496795.1. Classification (NCBI taxonomy): domain Eukaryota; kingdom Metazoa; phylum Chordata; class Chondrichthyes; order Orectolobiformes; family Hemiscylliidae; genus Chiloscyllium; species Chiloscyllium punctatum. Next base: position 2,252,122 of record NC_092752.1, read on the forward strand.
GAAGTGTTCGGCCCATGGGGCAGTGGTGTTGGTTGGTGCGGGTGTCCCAGAGATGTTCACTGAAGCGCTCTGTGAGTAGGCGTCCTGTCTCCCCAATGTAGAGGTGTCCGCATTGGGAGCAATGGTTACAATAAATGACATGTGTGTGGAAGTGCAGGTGAAACTCTGTTGCTTGTGGAAACCTCCTTTGGGATCTTGGATGGTGGTGAGGGGAAGGTGTGGGCACAAGTTTTGCAATTCTTGCGGTGGCAGGGGAAGGTGCCAGGAGGGAAGTGTGTGTTGTTTGAGGGTGGGGGTGGGGGGTGACGAGACAAAGGGTCAGTTAGACTCGAAACGTCAGCTCTTTTTTCTCCTTACAGTTGCTGCCAGACCTGCTGAGACTTTCCAGCATTTTCTCTTTTGGTTTCAGATTCCAGCATCTGCAGTAATTTGCTTTTACCTACTGAGGATCACAGATGCCCCTGCTGCTTTATTGTAATCACACAATGCTCCTCTATACAGCTCGTCCTTAACCCCTTGGAGTATAATGCTGTTGAACTGAGAGCTGGCATTGAATAGGTCAACAATGATAATAAATTGAATCAGACTGCAGAAAACACTCAACAATCCTATTGATTGGGCAGTAAGTGGTTTAATTGAGATGATTTCAGCTTGTGCTGAGGCCTGCAGCCTTTTAATGGTCTGAACTGCGTCAGCCATTAATATCAATCAGTGCTTATAAAGAACCAACTTCCCATAATCAAGCTTGTCTTTAGAAAAGAAAATAATTGGGGGATCCATTTTCCTTTCCTGAGCCACTGTGCTCATCAACTATGTGCAAACTTTCCATTGAGAGTTGTCAATTCTAATCCCACAGTACTCCTTTTCAATTTGCTTTTTATTCATTCATAAACTGTGGGCATCCCTGACTACGCCAGCATTTAATGCCCATCCCTAGTTGGCTCTTGAGAAGGTGGGGGTGAACTGCCTTCTTGAACCACTGCATGTGTTGTACGTTGACCCACAATGCCCCTAGGAAGGTAATTCCAGGGTATTGATGCAGTGACACTGAAGGGACTGCAATACATTTCTAAGTTGGGATAGTCTGTGGCTTGGAGAGGTATTTGCAGGGGGTGATGTTCATATGTATCTGCTGTCCTTCTGACATTAATCATAAAATCACACAGCGTTGAGACAATTCAGCCCATCATGCTTGTGCTACCTCTTTGAAAGAGGTATCCCATTAGTCCTACTTCCATAGCTCTTTCCACATAGCCCTGTAAATATTTCCTGTTCAAGTTTATCCAACTTCTTTTGGAAAACACAGAAAATGGGGGAGATACTAAATGAATATTTTGCATCAGTACTTACTGTGGAAAAGGATATGGAAGATATAGACTGTAGGGAAATAGATGGTGACATCTTGCAAAATGTCCAGATTACAGAGGAGGAAGTGCTGGATGTCTTGAAACAGTTAAAGGTGATAAATCCCCAGGACCTGATCAGGTATACCCGAGAACTCTGTGGGAAGCTAGAGAAGTGATTGCTGGGCCTCTTGCTGAGATATTTGTATCATCGATAGTCACAGGTGAGGTGCCGGAAGACTGGAGGTTGGCAAACGTGGTGCCACTGTTTAAGAAGGATGGTAAGGACAAGCCAGGGAACTATAGACCAGTGAGCCTGACCTCGGTAGTGGGCAAGTTGTTGGAGGGAATCCTGAGGGACAGGATGTACATGTATTTGGAAAGGAAGGGACTGATTCAGGATAGTCAACATGGCTTTGTGCATGGGAAATCATGTCTCACAAACTTGATTGAGTTTTTGAAGAAGTAACAAAGAAGATTGATGAGGACAGAGCAGTAGATGTGATCTATATGGACTTCAGTAAGGCGTTCGACAAGGTTCCCCATGGGAGACTGATTAGCAAGGTTAGATCTCATGGAATAAAGGGAGAACTAGCCATTTGGATACAGAACTGGCTCAAAGGTAGAAGACAGGGGGTGGTGGTGGAGGGTTGTTTTTCAGACTGGAGGCCTGTGACCAATGGAATGCCACAAGGATTGGTGCTGGGCCCTCTACTTTTTGTCATTTACATAAATGATTTGGATGCGCGTATAAGAGGTACAGTTAGTAAGTTATGAGGAGCATGGATATGATAAATAGGCAAAGTCTTTTCCCTGGGGTTGGGGAGTCTAGAACTAGAGGGCATAGGTTTAGGGTGAGAGGGGAAAGATATAAAAGAGACCTAAGGGGCAACTTTTCATGCAGAGGGTGGTATGTGTATGGAATGAGCTGCCAGATGATGTGGTGGAGGCTGGTACAATTGCAACATTTTAGAGGCATTTGGATGGGTATATGAATAGGAAGGGTTTGGAGGGATATGGGCCAGGTGCTGGCAGGTGGAACTAGATTGGGTTGGGATATCTGGTTGGCATGGACGGGTTGGACCGAAGGGTCTGTTTCCGTGCTGTACATCTCTGTGACTCTAATCTGCTTCAATTGCCCTTTCATGCAGTGTCTCATAAAGGTCTCATAAAGACCTTTCATAAAGGTCTCCTCATCATCTCTTTGTTTCTTTTGCCATTTACCTTAAAACTGTACCTTGTGGTAAACCTGGCTTACTCCAGAGAAAATTATTTCTCCCAATTAACACTATCAAAAAATGTCATAATTTAGAACACCTTGATTAAATCTTTGCTTAACCTTCTCTGCTCTTATCTCAGTTTCTGCAGTCCCTCAATATAAGTGAAGCCCCTCACCATTGATACCATTCTAGCAAATCTCCTCTGCACCCTATCCAAAGTTTTAACATCTTTTTAAAATGTGATCTTAGAACAGGACAGAATATCCCAAGTTGGGGCCTAACCAGTGATCAGCTCGCTCCCATTCCAGATGGTTAACATTCTGCAGTCTCTGCATAAGCCAGTCAGCCCTAAAAGCTCTGAATCACAAAGGTCTTTCCCCACCCTGATGTACAGCCAGTTTTCCTGTAATCATTTTTTGTGTAGGAAGCATCTTGTTCCCATTCACCTGACCAGGAAGAGAATGAAATCTCTCATTTGAAGATACAAACTAATTTTCACTGCTTTATAATATCTCAATCCAACTCTGGTAAAATGTGAGATTGTTTCAGTACAATATTTGCAATAACTATTGCTACAGTAAATGATATACCTTGAGCAATAAAGGGTGTGTTGTCCACGCATTGCAGGGTTGTTGGCCGAGGAATAGGTGCTGGTGGCCTCTTCACAATGATGGCAGTGCTTTCCTTTTTGTCTTCTGGCAAAATTAGATCATAAGGGTCTTCATCATCCATTGTTAAAGAATATGGATCCTCCTCATTCTTTGCTTCCTCATCCTCTCCCATATCTATGCATTCTTTAGCTGCTGATAAAACAGTTGTGATTAGTTTATTTCCTATTTTGGATCTTAAAGATATAAATGATCCAATCCCCACTCCATACTGAATTGTATTGGCAGTGAGTGAGAGCCTGAGGATCAGACTTTGCTGAGAATTCATCTTCCTTTGAATTCACCTCATTTCGGAGAGATAAGGTTTACTGAAATTAGCCAAATTTGTTCAAAATTATGAAGTATTTTAATAGCATATGTAGGAAAGTACTGTTTTCAGTGGCAGGGAAGTTAATAACTTCAGCAGACTCAGATTTAAGGTGGTTTGCAAAACAAACCAATATAATGAAACATCAAAACATAGAAAACAGGAACAGGAATAGACCATTCAGCCCTTTGAGCATGTCCTCCATTTAATCTGATCATGTCTGATCATCCAACTCGATAATTTGTTCCTGCTTTTCCCCTTTGACCCCTTTAGCTCCAAGTGCTACAACCGACTCCCTCTTGGGATCATACTATGTTTTGGTCTCGTCTACTTTTTGTGGTAGCAATTTCACAGTTTCACCATTCCCTGGGTGAATGGTTTACACTGTATCCTTAGGCTTTGACCCCTGGGTTCTGGACTTCCCCCACCATTAGGAACATCTTTCCTCGACCTAATCTGTCTAGTCCTGTTAGAATTTTATATGTTTCTGTGAGATGTCTCCTCATGCTGCTGAACTCCAAAGAATACAATCACGATTGATTCAACCTCTCCTCGTACATCAGTCCTGCCATCCCAGATATCAGACTTGTTTAATTCAAATTTCACTATTTGCCATTGTAGGATTCAAACTTATGTCCTGACAGCATTAACCTCGATGTCTGAATTATTAGTCTAGTGACAATACAACTCTGGCATCACTTCCCTCGATCACTTGTACATGGGAGCTTGAGGTGATCTGGAACATACAGCCTGTAAGGACATTAGAAACAAATTCAATAAAAATCCTCAAAAAGAATTTGAAGGTTGAGGCATTTGCAAGGCTCAGGGGAAATACCAGGGTGAGTGGGATTAATTGGATAGCTCTATCAAAGAGCTAGTACAAGACTAGCTGGTCCAAATGGGTTTCTTTTCTGTTGAATTATATTTCTATTTCATGGAACACTAACAGGTAAGTATGCAACAGCAGAATGTCTATCTGGTCAGCACCAATTAGAAGCACATTTTCTTTCAAAAATATAACTTTGCAGCTGGTGGAGTAAACATTGGAACAAGAAGTTGAGGTAACATTTGCATTTAGTTACCCAAAAAAAAGAAGATCTCGTGATGAGTATTTTTATAAACAATAAGATACAGATAATCACTTCAGGTCTGTTCACTAGTTTTACTGTCTAATATAAATGATCAAAATCAGAAGCTAAGTCCAGTTGAGAAAGGCCATATGTTTCATGTTTTGTTCAATCATTCAGAAAATCTGAATTAAGTTCAATTTTGACATCTCTAGCATTCCCAAAATTTATCACTCCATCATTGGTAGCTGTGTCTTCCGCTGCCTGAACCCAAAACCCTGCAATTCCCCCTCTCAGCCTCTTCGTTTATCTCTCCTTATTTAAGAAATTACTTAAATATTTATGAAAAAGACTTTGGACATCTGACCTAATATTCCCTTATGTTGCTTCGTGTCATGCTTTGTTGCATAATGCTCCTGCGAAGGACTTTGAGACATTTTGTTACATGAAAAGTGCTAGACAAATGCCAGTTACTGTTGGTGACAATGATCCTATAACACTGGAGAAGAAGAGGAGGGGAGTTTCCCTACTTCTCCTGACCAATATTTATCCCTCAATTTGCATCTCTAATAAAAAAAGAGTAACTGGTCCTTGTTGTTTGTGGGAAGCTGTGCACAAATTGTTGTGTTTTCTACACGACAACAGGAATTTCACTTCACAAAATATTCATTGGTTGTGAAGCAGGTTCGGACAGTCTGCAAGCTGCTTTGGAAGTCCAGCTTTTTCAAGACCTTGATTTTTCGCCTTTAGGAATGCTTTTCAAGTTCCCACTGTGCTTTCTCCTTGCTGATTATTCCACAGTTTTACTTTGCCTTTCTTGATTTGGTTCACTAATGTCCTTTAGGGAAGGAAATTGCTACTCTTACCTGTTCTGGCCCACGTGTGACGTCAGACCCACTGTAACACGGTTCACTTGGTCCTCTGGGCAATTCGGGATGGGTAATAAATGCCGGATTAGTCGGAGATGCCCATATTTGAATAAAAAAACTGTCTCAATTGGCCACTGGGAGGCGTACATGAACAGTAAGTTGTGGTTTCTGAATTCCCTGCCCCCTCTCTCTGGAAAAGTCGCAGCTTCCAATTGGCACTAATACCTGCAGCAATAGTCGAGATCAGCGAGGTGTAGGATTGATGGCACGAACACTGCAGCTAGTAGCAATGCTAAGGATATGCCCCAGCTGTCTCCCAAATCTGATCACATTTTTGCATATAACTGTTAGAAGCAGAGTAAAACATTCTGGCAGCATTTAGTACACACTTAAATAAATATTTAATTTTGGAGAAAAAATTCCATTTGACTGCTGAAGGAGTTTGACAAATTCCTGACAGTTTATCAAGCAATGAGTATTTGGGGAATATTCCTATGGACATGAATCAGAGATCACACTGTTACATTTTCTTTCTGGAAATACAAAAAACGGTTTGTGGTAAAGCCATCAATCCCATCACCCCTATCCTTCCTGACATGGTTGTATCCTTGTCACACCATTCATCTAAACTCTCTCTGTACCAGCTCCTCCAAGGGCTGGAAAAAACCTGCAGTATGCTGGAAAGTAAACGTATGTCTTATATAAAATATTCTCCAAAGCAGCTATCCTTATATGTGCAATTCCTGAATAAAATTGAGGCAGTGTACATGTCCAGCACCTTTCACACCATCACAGAGATCTATGATAGATATGCTGGGCTGAATGGTCTGCTTCATGTACGCTGTAACCATTCTATAATTCAAAAACTTTGACCTGCCATGGAATCCCTGCCTCCAAGTAGGGGCAGAGAATTCAGAAGGATCATACATTTAAATTAAGTCATGGTGTGCTTACTATAGATGTTGTGTAATTATAATCGGATCATATATTAATGTACAAGTCTTTCCAACAAGCTAGTCTCACAACATATTTCTGGACAACATCTGCAACCTTGCTGTGACCTCCTTATTGTAAAATCCTCTGTCTTAGACTCTGTCTATTCGTCTGAAGCAATCACTAAACCTTTTGGAAAAATCAAATTATGGAGAACTACACAACACTCTCAAAAATTCACTCACTGTCCTTGAAGGGATTGTAGATACACCAGAATGATCAGGGTTAAAAAGGTTCAATTCACAGGACAAGTTGTAGAGTTAGGCTTGTATTCCCTCAAGAGGATTAAGAAATGGATTTAATTAAGATGTTTGAGATGATTAGAGGATTTCACAGCGTAAATAGATACAGAGCACAGAATCTTACAGGAGCCTGAATGACGTAGAGTTTGACAAGAAATGTGGTAAAATTACATGAGAAGTCCTGAAGGCCTATTGAAGTCAGAAGCAATTCACTGCATCTTTTAACAACGTCTGGGCATTGCTGTGAAATTCTTGTCAGGCAGTGGTGAGTTGCCTATTAAGGATGGGGTCTATTGTTGTATATGACCTAATTAAATGCACATTTCACCTCACTAACATGGAGTTTTTTATCCCACCAACCACGTGAGCAAGCTAGATACTACGAATTTTCAACATGGCAGTCAGAGTAGGTTCCTGCAACTTCAGCTTGCCATTGGCTACAAAGAGCCTCTATGTTGCTCAACATGCACAATCCATGGGCACCAATTGCCATGGACATGGGCAACTGATAATTGCCAATCCCTCGGGATCCTCACACCAATTTCCAAATCCATTTGTAGAATGCTCAGGCAAGGACAGACACCCAGTTTATGGATTGGATCAAGGTGCATCTCATGACTGTACATTTGCTCTCTCAGCATTTCTCATTATGTACCTGCCTGTAGAATCCATGTCTTGCCTAGACTTGTCTATTATTGCAGCAGAAGAACCAGGCAGCTTTTGGTCAGCTGTTTTGAACGGACTATACATCTTGCAGAACAGCAGTGTGCTGAATCAACCTCACATCTCCACCATATGTAGCAACTTATGCAGCAAATACACAGCAAGTAAGTAGCCTTGTCTCAAAGTATCAGGAACGTAAGTCTTAGTCTTCTCTGAAGTCTATGAAGGTACCCGTTAGTCAGGGGGTCCTTGCACAGTAAGTCAAGGGCAGGCTCCAATATCAGTTTAGGGAATTGGTTATTTTTGGTCAGGGGGACTGTGTCTCTGCAACCCGGGGAATGAGTCATGAACAGCCCTGTGGCTCCAGAACAACCAATGGGATTTGGGGCAAACAAATGTGGAAAGATGTATAGGCATCAGACAGGGGTCTGGGTACTTCTGTGGGGCTATCTAGGCCATCACAGAAAGGGGTGAGCCACAGACAGTCTGTTGCCTCATCTAAAGAAACTATGGGAATGGGGGTTGGAGAAGAACAAAGGAGCCACTGCCGACAGGAAGGAGATTTAGGAACCTGTTTGTAGGGATCTGGGACAAGCAGGCTGGGACAAAGTGGAATTGTGAAAGGGGAGTATCTGTATTTCTAATGGGAGAGAGGCTATGGTTAGGAATGAGATCATGGTTGAGGGATGAGGGGGCTTCATCCATAACAGGAACATCCTAACTTCAGTGTATTATCACACCAGCATGGACGTTTCGGATACCAGGACTGACGGAGAAATGTGGTGACACACAGGCTCATGTAGGCAGGTTGGGTGGGAATCTGGGGAGATGCAAAGCCTGTGGAATTCATAGAAAGTGCTATCTGGAAAGGTATCTGAATGTTTGGAACCTCACGTGATTGGGACACATACAGACAGAGCTGGAAGCCATCGTCTGGATATTGCTCTTTGTCTCCTTCCATCATACTGGAGATTGAAAAGACACAATGGGGAGGAGAATGGCTGTGACCTCACCCAGAGTCAGGACGTTCAGTGTCTTGATCTGTGAGAGTGAGGGTACAATGCCCAGTGATAATAGGCACTCCAGAGCACAAGAACATTACACTTGGTGATCCTAATGCATTGGCTGTCAGTGTGCTGTACATCTCCTTGTTCCTTAAATTCCTGACCACTTCATTCAGCACCAACACTTCTGTCATAGTGGCCAGCGGAAGAATAGGGATATTTGTCCAAGAGGGGCATTAGTGCAAGCAGAACCCATTTTCCTTTACACATCTTATCCTTCTTGTGTCTACATACTGCAACAGGCTATCAACGCAACACTGATCCATAGTTCATTCTGTATAGACATGAAGTTAGGTACCATGTTGGCATGGTTACATTTGAGGCTAAACAGCGACTCAAACAAACAGACACATTGCAAAGGCAAAGCATTAATGTGAATTAATGCTTTCTTTCTGTCCCACTATGTTTCAGTGTTGTCCCAGATCCCACAGCTGGAATAGAGGAAGCCTGTTCAACTCTGGAGCCTGTTGGTCCTGGAGATTTGGTCAGACAACCCTGGTGCATTTGTGTCCCAGACATGCCACTGTTGGAATATTGCGTGCAATTCTGGTCTCCCTCCTATAGAAAGGATGTTGTGAAACTTGAAAGGGTTCAGAAAATATTTTCAAGGATGTTGCCAGGGTTGGAGGGTTTGAGCTATTGGGAGAGGCTGAATAGGTTGGAGCTATTTTTCTTGGAGCGTCGGAGGCTGAGGTGTGACCTTATAGAGGTTTATAAAATCATGAGGGGGATGCATAGGGTAATTGGCAAGGTCTTTTTCCTGGAGTGGGGGTATCCAGAACGAGAGGTTATAAGCTTAGGATGAGGGGAAAGATTTAAAAGGGACTTAAGGGGCAACTTTTTCATGCAGAGGGTGGTGCATATATGGAATGAGCCAGCAGAGGAAGTGGTGGAGGCTGGTACAATTACAACATATAAAAGGTATACAGGTGGGTATATGAATAGGAAGGGTTTAGAGGGATATGGGACAAGTGCTGGCAAATTGAACTAGATTAGGTTAGGATATCTGGTTGGCATGGTCAAGTTGGACTGAAGGGTCTGTTTCCATGCTGTACATCTCTATGACTATATGCTGAGAGTTTCTTGTCAGAGGCAAGTGAACTCTCCTCAGCATGAACTTCCAAGCATTGGAAGGCTCAGGTAGGTTTGGAGTGGCGAGACCGGCCACCTCTACGATGTCTTGGGAGGAGACTTTGGAAGGGTATGTGTGTGTGGTTCCTGCTCCAGCTGAGAGCTTTCTGGAACCACACTGTTGCCTTGTGAGGGAGGAAAACTCAGTATGCACTGCAAGTTGTCATCTTATCTTTATCTGAGGACCAATGGCTGGGGCATTGGAGTGCAGGTATTTGCATCACTCCAGCGGACCCTGAGGGTGCTAGACCTAATGCTCAATGGCAGCCACCAACCAACCTGTGGAGGCAGAAAGACAGACATTTGCATGCTGGAAGCAGCTGGGCTTTCTTATATTTATTTATGCAATGTAGGTTTTGCTGGCTGGCCCAGCATCTATTGTCTGTCCCTAGTTGCCCTTGAGAAGGTAGGGGTGAACTGTCTTCTTGAACCGCTGCAGTCCATGTGCTGTAGGAAGACCCACAATGCCCTGAGGGTAGAAATTCCAAAAGTTTGAGCCAGTGACACTGAAACAACAGCAAAAGTTTCCAAATCTGGGTGGTGACTGACTTGGACGTGAACTTGCAGGTGGTGGTGTTCTCATATATTTGCTGCTCTTGTCCTTCTAAATGGCAGTGTTGGCAGGGTTGGAAGGTGTTGTCTGAGGAACCTCAGTTCACTTGTGGATGGTATACATTGTTGCCACAATACTTTGGTGGTGGAGAGAGTGAATGTTGAAGGCAATGGATGGGATTTCAATAAAGGGGGCTGTTATGTTCTGGATGGTGTCAAAACTCTTGAATGTTGTTGGAGATGCAGCCATCTAGGCAGGTGGACAGTATTCCATTACAATCCATCTAGGCAGGTGGACAGTATTCCATTACAATCCATCTAGGCAGGTGGACAGTATTCCATTACAATCCATCTAGGCAGGTGGACAGTATTCCATTACAATCCATCTAGGCAGGTGGACAGTATTCCATTACAATCCATCTAGGCAGGTGGACAGTATTCCATTACAATCCATCTAGGCAGGTGGACAGTATTCCATTACAATCCATCTAGGCAGGTGGACAGTATTCCATTACAATCCATCTAGGCAGGTGGACAGTATTCCATTACAATCCATCTAGGCAGGTGGACAGTATTCCATTACAATCCTGATTTGTGCCCTGTAGATGGTACTGAGGTGTTGTGGAGCCAGAATGTGAGCTACTCACCACAGAATTTCTAGCCTTTGTTCTGCTTTTGTTTCCAAAAGTATTTTACATCTTGCTTAGTTCAGTGTCTGGTCAACAGTAGGCCCTTGGATTGGATTGTGAGAGATTCAGCTAATGCTGTTGAATATCAAGTGGAGATAGTTAGATTGCCTCTTTCTGGAGTTGGTTACTGCCTGGTACTTGTGTGATACGGTACAAATATTACTTGCCATTTTAGAGCCCAAGTCTGTGTCAGTTTACATTTTATACTCATGCTTCTGAGTGGGGCTTAAACCCACAAACCTTTGACTTAAACATCAGAGTTAGCCATAGTTGACAATTGCTGATATCATCTTCTACATTCTGAAAGGTTCTAAGACAGAGATTCTTCTGATTCACTGAGTTACTGCACAATGGATCTATTATTAAGTATGAATCTCATTGTTACTGATGTATTATTAACAAGGAATTTCCTTTGTGTGCATTCTGCAAACAACTTAGTGCTTTTTGTGTTACAAATGGCAGAGAATTCTTCATACAAGAACATTTACAGCATTATTCAGACTCTGAAATAAAAATAAAACGTAGAAATAGAAATGAATATCCCATTTTCTTAAGAAACGAGACAATCACCTTTTCACAATAAGTTCCAGATTGTTACAGACATGCACAACTTAAATAAAAGAAGAAGCTTATATTCACATAGTACCTTTGATGTCCTCAGGGCATTCCAAAGCATGTTACAATTAATAAATTACTCATGGAGTATGTACACTTGCTTATATTCAAAAAATATTTTGAAGAGAGAAGGTGCATTGACAACTTACATTGTTTTACTTTAGCTAGGACCGGTGAATGTGTGGCATGGACAGTTCAGAGAAGCGGAGTTGAGGGTGTGGTGCTGGAAAAGCACAGCCAGTCAGGCAGCATCCAAGGACCAGGAGTATCAATGTTTCAGGCATAAGCCCTTCATCAGGAATGAGGCAGCAGAGGCAGATTGTGAAACTAGATGGAGAATTGGGCAGAGAGTTATAGGGTGGGATCTTACAGGGATCTCAGCAGTGGGCTATGGTGTGATTTGTGGCAGAATCAGACTAGCAGTCCAATCAGGACCATTTTGAGAGCTAGAACAACTTACTCTATTTTTTATGCTTTTTGAAAGCACAGAGTGAGTTTCCTATTTGATAGCAGTGAGCTGCCAACTAAAGGGGTTTTTTTTCTTGTTAAATGCTTTGTTGATGGCACAAATCACCTCATTAATATTCAGCTTTCTATCTCACCAAGTGTGTCAAAGCAGCTATAATGCAAGAAACTAGGATGGGTACCTGATGGATTCAGCTTGCCACTTGCTTTGAACAACCTCCATATTGTGTACAATCACAGGTAACAATCCAAGAGCACCTGACACACACACACCATTTGTCTACAGATATTAGCATCTACCAACCCATCATGACCACAATGGCAGCTCTTTGATCCTCCGGTAGGTCACTCATGAAGCCCAGATCTGTACTGCAGGAACCTGCAGCAGCTAGCATTGAAAGGTTGCTGCAAGGATATTGTGTGCACAGACTCAACAATTGGACCAGGTTGCACTGCAAGGCTGCTCGCTTGCTCTTTCAGGGCTCACACAAATTAGCACCTCCTGTATGATCACACCATTGATGCCTTCAGGCATTGCCTTGCTGTGACATGCCTGTTAGAGCATTGGTGCTTGAGGCAGAGTCAAAGGTTCTCAGTGTTACCATTTCAAGGGGCTCTTTTGCACAGACACATTGACAGACTTCTTGTCAGTGAGAGATCTTTCTGGGTGGAGGTGTGAAAATCTTTGTGATTAGCACACCAAGAAGTCTATCTAACACCAACACCATGTAAAATCTGCCTGAGATGTGTTCATTAAACTGTTTGGCCATGCCAGAAGCTAGTCCTCAGTCCAGGCAAGGAGGTTATACTGACAGTCAGAATGGCCCAGTACTGTCAGTCCCAGGCACAGTCCTGGGGCTTTGCCACAGTCAGTGGTCTGCGTGGAATACCTTCACTCGGGGGACCAGTACAGTCGAGGGAGTGTTCAGTTATATTCTGTCTAAGGTTTTCCCATCACTGCACCAACCTCTGAGACCCATGCACTAAAGCGACTTCTGGAACTGGAAGTCAATGCAACCACATATTGAGGGAACTTTGGTCTTCAGTGGTCGGTCCTATTGGGCCAGCCCAATTAGTCAGGGGAATTCTAGAGGCATCAGTCAGGGAGCTGCAAACACAGTGGTCAAGAATCTAGCCAGTCAGGTCTAGGGACTGATTATTGAAGTCAATCACAGGACTAGGATGAATACAGTCATTGGTATCCCCACTGATCGCTAAAGAGAGGTGATGAGAGATGAGGTGGAGCCTGCTGCTGGCAGTATCCTCCAGGAGCTGTTTTCACTGCCATCGCTTTCCATTCTGTAGATGTCAGCCTCTATTAGAAAATGGTTGGAACAATGCTTGAGGTGGGCACAGTAAATGCCAGTTTAATGGGTGAAAGCATGGGATTCACTTTTACTGGACATAATAATATTGTAGCAACAAATACACAAAGTGTAGTTCAGAAAGCACAGGGACGTTTAATTTGCAAACATTCCATTGCCTATTGGCTGCTTGCAAAGTGAAGGGATTTAGGGGTCAGGCACTGGTCACAGATGGTTTGACACATGCCACTGATAATTGCAAATTGAACTTGAGCATCTCAATGATGTGGAAGCTAGCAACAATGATGTTATGAAAGGCCATGCCTATTGAAGGGCAACCACTATTCATCTAACTTTCAAGAGTCCTGTGTGAGGTACACACCATCACTTCCTCATCCAACTTGTAAGTGTCACGATAGTCTGTACTGAAAGCAATGAGAAGTTGAGCATTTAATATGGGTCTGGAGTAGGAAAGAGGGAGTGTTGCAGGCACTCCCTTCTGGATAACTTTGGATAACTACTCAGCCGACACAGCACTTTCACCAAGTTGCTGCACATGCTGAGCATGAATGTGGCTGTCTGATGCAGACATGTTACTCATTATTGGAGTACAACATGTCTCAGTGGGGACTAAAGTGTGCTCAACCTCATCTGCAGGGTATGCCACTGAAGACTGTTCTGAGGCCTGCTCCTTCTGTTCCCAGTCTAGATCCTTTTCATTGAGTGATGTACCCTGCTGCTGATTGCATGTTGATCACTGTGATTTCGAAGCTACTTGGATGCTGCCTGAACTGCTGTGCTCTTCCAGCACCACTAATCCAGAGATCACTGTGACTGCCTTCTTAGGAAGGCAAAGACTGCTTCGGAAGGATTAAGGCCAATAAAACCCTCAGGGGCAGCAGCATGCCCTTGTGGAGGGCAAAGAGCACACATCTCAAGGAATTGTGATGGGTTGAATTTTGTCTGTTTTAACACAAGAAGTATTAGTAATAAGGGTGATGAAGTTAGAGCATGGATCAGTACTTGGAACTATGAGGTTGTGGCCATTACGGAAACTTGGATATCATGGGCGGGAATGGTTGTTGGATGTTCCAGGGTTTAGAGGTTTCAAAAGGAATAGAGGGGAGGTAAAAGAAATGGGGGAGTGGCATTGTTAGTCAGGGATAGTATCACAGTTGTAGAAAGGGAGGTTGTTGAGGAGAGTTTTATAGAGTTAGTATGGGTGCAAGTGAGAAACAGGAAAGGAGCAGTCACTTTACTGTTTTCTACAGACCTGCCAATAGCAACAGAGACATGGAGGAACAGATTGGGAGGCAGATTTTGGAAAGGTGCAGATGTAACAGGGTTGATGTCATTTGTGACTTTAACTTGCCTAATTTTGATTGGAACCTCCTTAGTTCAAATAGTTTGGATGGAGCAGTTTTTGTCAGGTGTTCCAGGAAGGATTCCTGACTCAATATGTAGGTAGACAGACTAGAGGGGAGGCCATATTGGGTTTGATGCTCAGCAATGAACCAGGTCAGGTGTCAGATCTCTCAGTGGGAGAGCATTTTGGTGATAGTGATCACAACTCTCTGACCTTTGCTACAGTCATGGAGAGGGATAGGAGTAGACAGTATGGGAAAGTATTTAATTGGGAAAGGGGGAATTACAATGCGATGAGGCAGGAATTGGGATGCCTAGATTGGGAACAGATGTTCTCAGGGAAATGCGTGACAGAAATGTGGAGGTTGTTTAGGGAGCACTTACTGATAGTGCTGGACAGGTTTGTCCCACTGAGGCAAGGAAGGGATGGTAGGGTGAAGGAACCTTGGGTGACAACGGATATGGAACATCTAATCAAGATGAAGAAGGAAGCAAGGATCAGACAGGTCTCTAGAAGGTTACAAGGTGGCCAGGAAGGAACTGAAGAATGGACATAGAAGAGCTAGAAGGAGCCATAAAAAAGCTTTAGCTGATAGGATTAAGAAAAACCCTAAGGCATTCTACACTTACAAGAGGATGGCCAGAGTGAGGGTTGGGCCAATCAGGGATAGTAGAGGGAACTTGTGCCTGGAGTAGGATGAGGTAGGGGAGGTACTGAATGAATACTTTACTTCAGTATTCACTACTGAGAAGGACATTGTCATTTGTGAGGACAGCATGAAACAGCAGATTGACGTTAAGAAGGAGGATGTGCTGAAAAGTTTGAAAAACATCAGGATTGATAAGTTCATTGGGGCAGACAGGGTATACCCAAGGTAGATAAGACCCCTTGGCCATACAGGATATACCTTGGTTAGTACAGGAAGCGAGGGAAAAGATTGCTGAGTGGCGATGATCTTTGCATCCTCAATGTCTGCTGGAATAGTGCCAAATGATTGGATGGTGGCAAAGTTTATTCCTTGGTTCAAGGAAGGGAATAGGAATAATCCTGGGAATCACAAACTAGTCACTCTTATGTCTGTGCTGGGCAAATTATTGGAGAGGGTTATGAGAGACAGGATTTGTGATTACTTGGAAAACCATAGTTTGATTCGAGATAGTCAGCATGGCTTTGTGAGGGGCAGGTCATGCCTCACAAGTCTTATTGAATTCTTTAGGATATGACAAAACACATTGATGAAGGTAGAGCAGTGGACGTACATAGAACATAGAACATTACAGCGCAGTACAGGCCCTTCGGCCCTCGATGTTGTGCTGCCCTGTCATACTAATCTGAAGCCCATCCCACCTACACTATTCCATGTACATCCAAATGCCTGTCCAATGACGACTTAAATGCACTTAAACTTGGCGAATCTACTACTGTTGCAGGCAAAGCATTCAATACCCTTACTACTCTCTGAGTAAAGAAACTACCTCTGACATCTGTCTTATACCTATCTCCCCTCACTTTAAAGTTGTGTCCCCTCGTGTTTGCCATCCCCATACTTGGAAAAAGGCTCTCCCTGTCCACCCTATCTAACCCTCATGGATTTTAGCAAGGTGTTTGATAAGGTTCCCATGGTAGACTCATTCAGAAAGTAAGGAGGCATGGAACACAGGGAAACCTGTCTGTCTGGATACACAATTGGCTGGCCCATAGAAGACAGAAGGTGGTAGTAGATGTAGACGGAAAGTATTCAACCTGGAGCTCGGTGCCCAATGGTATTCTGCAGGGATCTATTCTGGGACCTCTGCTTTTTGTGATTTTTATAAATGACTTGGATGAGGAAGTGAAAGAGTGGGTCAGTAAGTTTGTTGATAACATGTTGGAGTGGTGAATAGAGTGGAGGGCTATTGTAGGTTGCAACAGGACATTGATAGGATGCAGAACTGGGCTGATAAGTGGCAGATGGAGTTCAACCTGGAAAAGTGTGAAGTGATTCATTTTGGAAGGTTGAATTTGAATACAGAATACAGGGTTAGAGACAGGATTCTTGGCAGTGTGGAGGAACAGAGGGATCTCGGGGTCCGTATGCATAGATCCCTCAAAGTTGTCATCCAAGTTGATAGGGTTGGTAAGAAGGCTTTTGATATGTTGGCTTTCATTAGCAGAGGGATTGAGTTTAAGAGCCATGAGGTCATGCCCTGCTCTATAGCCCTGGTTAGACAACACTTGGAATATTCTCGAGAGTGTGGTGCTTCAGGTCAGGCAGCATCCAAGAGCAGGAGAATTGACGTTTTGGGCATAAACCCTTCATCAGGAATAAGACCCCAAAACATCGATTCTCCTGCTCCTTGGATGCTGCCTGACCTGCTATGCTTTTCCAGTACCACACTCTCAAATGATTGCCAGCACCTGCAGTCCTCAGTTTCTCCACACTTGGAATATTGTGTTCAGTTCTGGTCACTTCCTTATAGGAAGGGTGTGAAAGCTTCAGAGAGGGTGCAGAGGAGATTTACCAGGATGCTGCCTGGACTGGAGGGCATGTCTTATGAAGAAACGTAGAGGGAGCTAAAGCTTTTCTCAGTGGAGCAAAGAAGGGTGATAGAGGTGGGCAAGATGATGAGAGGCATAGATAGAGTGAATAGTCAGAGACTTTTTCCCTGGACAGAAATGCCTACCATGAGAGGCATAATTTTAAGGTGATTGGAGGACGGTGTAAGGAGAGATGTCAGAGGTCGGTTCTTTACACAGAGAGTGGTGGGTGTGTGGAATGCACTGCCAGCAGTGGGAGTAGAGTCAGATACATTAGAAATATTTAAGCGACATTTGGAAAGACACATGGATGTTAGTAAAATGAATGGTATGTAGGGTAGTTTGATCTTAGAGTAGGATAAAAGGTTGGCACGACATCAAGGGCCAAACGGCCTATACTGGTTGCTGCGCTGTTCTATGTTCTATCTCAGGGACAGGTCACAACCACAGAGTCCCTCAGGATGCATGGGGTGAGCAGGAGGGAAGAGCGTTGGGGCCCTAATTCTATTTCCTGGGAGTGAGTGAGGCGTAGTGTAGTTTCAGGCTCCAAAAGGTCTGGGAAACTGAGTTGGAACTGTGCTGGGTGTTGGAGTGGGACGCCACTTTCTCCTGGTAGGTCACTGCAGCAGTAAATGTCTAAGCTACCGGCTCCTTCCAGGGAGCAAAGGGTGATCTGTGTGGGATCTCTCAGTCATGCATCTACAAATGCGCCAGAGCACTGAACAATGTGGTATGTACAGGATTGCACCAGTCCATTTTGCTTCTCTGTGACAAGGTCAGTGCTGCAACCCGGATTCAGGGACATACTTGGGTTTCCCCAAGGTGCCATCAACTGAGAGAGCCGTATCACAACACTGTGAAATTCAATTAGAGGAAGGGGTTTCAGTTGATTAATGTTCAGATGATCTATGATCATCGAGCCCACTTCCTGGCGGTGAGCTTCTGCTCTGCTGGCAGTTACCAGATCTCATACATCCTGAAGCAGTTTTGTGTATCGAGTAGTTTGAGGGTCTAGGTGCCTTAGAAGACTGGTTACTGGGGATAAGGGCTACCCACAGCTCCATTGTGTAGCTTCCTTACTGATGCAGATACAATGCTATCATTCCTCAACCAGATGTTAGAGTAGACAGACGATGGGGATGCTGAAGATGCGGTTCTGCCGATTGGATCAAATTGGTGGAATCTTCCAATAGAGTCTGGAAAGAGTATTC
This sequence comes from Chiloscyllium punctatum, assembly GCF_047496795.1. Taxonomy (NCBI): domain Eukaryota; kingdom Metazoa; phylum Chordata; class Chondrichthyes; order Orectolobiformes; family Hemiscylliidae; genus Chiloscyllium; species Chiloscyllium punctatum. The sequence continues at coordinate 2,270,408 of NC_092752.1, forward strand.
CACATTATCCTGGTATGCTGTGCTCTGCACAACAGGAGAAAGCAACAAGGTGATGTGCTGGATGCAGAGGAACTGGGGGAACAGCACATTCTTCTAACCAGGAGGATGACATCACAGGGGAGGAGGAAGCTGTAGGTGTCCTTGACAGAGTTCAGCTGCATCAGGTACTACAAACCAGAGGAAATCTCATTGACACTGCTTCCAAAGGATGAGAACTGGGTGCAGCAGATCATCGGGAACCATGATGGTCATGATGCTGAGAGCTGTTTTCCATTGATGAAGTGAACTTCATCCTTTATCAATTTTATATGTGCTCCTTTTGATTTCTGTAAATAAAAGCTCATGTTTGTAATGTTGCTGTGAGCACAGGAGATGCTGGTGTTTTACTGGATACCTGCTGAATTGTGACTTTTTCTGGGAATAACATGTGGTAAGATGGGTCCGGAATCAGACGTGAGGGAGGTACTTAATGTGCAATTAATATGGTGAGTTTGATAAAATCATCAGACCTTGTAGCTCTCCAAAAATTTGACACAAATTAGACTTATCCAAAAAAAATAAGATTCAGCCCAGCAAGTCACAAAGTGGTAGTTTCTGCTCCCAGAATGTTTTTAAAATTTAGTCATGGAACGTGGGCGTCACTAGTTGGACCAACATTTATTGCCCATCCCTAATTGCCCTAATTGGCAATTAAGAATCATAAGTAGGCCAGACCAGTTTAAGACAGCACTTTCCTTCCCTGAAGGACAAGACAGAACTAATGAACAATCAATGGTGGTTTTATAGTTATCATTAGATTCTTAATTCCAGACTTTTATTGAAATCCGTTATGATTTGAACCTTGGATCCCAGACCATTTCCTGGCTCTCGAGAATAAATAGTTTAGTGACGTTGCCACTAGGCCATTGTCTCCCCTTTGACACCTATTCATTATTTTCATGTTCAATTTTTCAGATAGTCCCCCTCAGTTCCATTCAAGTGATGAACTTGGAGGCAGGAAAGGCATTAATTGGGTGGAGTAGTGGCACGCCCAAACTCTGCCTCCTTCTTGCCGCCACTAGAATTAAAGGCCTATGATCAACCTTCCTGTTTCATATGTTTGTGTGGTTCAGTCGGCTTTGCCTGGAAGAAGCAGCACTGGTTTCTCATCCCATTTTAAATTATACCACTTACTGTTACCCAAATGTTCACTACAAACACTCGGCCCACCTCATTTGCCAGAATAAAGAGAATCAGACACAGATTTTCAGGAAGAATTTGTCAGAGATTCCAGGACAATCAAGGTATGAGATTTTGGGACTGACCACTGATTTCAGGTTTGTTATTTCCTATATTTTCCGATGGTTAGATGGTACTTACAGCTCTTTATATTGCACTCTGCCATCATTTCATAGATATTTTCCTCTTTCTCTTTTTTCACACATTGTTGAACGTCATAATTATTCTGGAATGCTTCCTTCCACCGGTGTCTCTCAGTTGTCACCTGTTTCAGAATAAATAAAATGACCGTATCAAAGAATTTAGTTCATTTCCAATGAGTTTTCCCAAAATGTCACTTTTTTTAAAGATTAGATTCCCTACAGTGTGGAAACAGGCCCTTCGGCCCAACAAGTCCACACTGACCCTCCAAAGAGCAAACCAATTCCCTCTGACTAATGTACCTAACATTATGGATAATTTAGCATGGCCAATCCACCTGACCTGCACATCTTTGGACTATGGGAGGAAACCCACACAGACACAGGTAGAACATGCAAATTCCACACAGTCGCCCAAGGCTGGAATTGAACCCGGGTCCCTGGTGCTGTGAGGCTGCAGTGCTAACCACTGAGCTACTATGCCACATTTGAATAGTACTTAATTTTTAAATTTTTTTCATTTCTTTTATCAGATAGTCTCCATCACTTATATTCAATGGCTAAACCACACATACAAATTAAAACATCACATGAGAAAAATTAAAATGCACAAGATATTTACACGTAAATTGATCAGGTACAACTAGGAATGCCAGTCCCTGAATGTAAAATAATAATTTCAATATCTTCATGAAATTATAATAAAGTGATACAAACACAAATATCTTTTAACAATAATATATTGAGATCCAAGGCCCAATCAGAATGGAGATGATTGGACAATCTCCTCTGTCAATCATGGCTAGAGACGGTACTACTGTGAGGGATTGAAATTGTTTTTATGACATTATTCATATTATGACATTATTCATATTATGTAACTATCCACCAGTGACTGCATTTTGTTGCAGAAATAATCTGACTTTTATCAGGAGACTTTGCTGTTTGCTTTGGTCATGAGATTTGCTTGAGAGTTCATGAAGACTCATTTTAAACAGACTGTGGAGATTGTTTAAATTAGGTACAGTTCGCAGGTTTGTGAATACTGCTTTAAGTCTCAGTATGCCTCATTGGCTAATTCCACGTCTATCAATATTCACTTTGTTGTTTTATAGGCTCGTGTGACTGTATCTGTCCCTTATTTCTCAAGACAACTGTGAACTGTCAACGTACTTACAATTAAAAGCATTCAAAACACAGCTAAGTCAGCATTCTTTAGTCAGCTTTGTTCCTGGACCTTAGACTTGGTTCTTGTCTTACCTTTGAGAGTTTCTCAGGCTCATAGGAGGTAACAGTTCATGACTGGATGTACCATTTTCTGAGACATTGCAAATTGGCTGACAAGTTTGGCAAGACTTAAAAAATGGTTCATTGGCTGTGATATTCTTCAGAACATCTGGAGGGTGTGATAGATGCAATGTGAAGGTAACTAATTTCTCTTTCTAATTCATCCAATTATCAATTTATCAACTTCAGGTTAAAAAAAAATTGCTCCATGGCCTCTCTCAAAAACCTTTAATACTTGGAATCCGCTCCCTGTTTAAACTTTTCCTTTCTGGTGAGATAATCACACTGATTTATTTTTCTCTTTTCCTTCCCTGGGAGCAATTTAGTGAATCCTCCGTGCAGACTTCCAAGATATTATTTCTTATTGTTACTCACAGAACATTAAAATAATAAAATTCCAGCAAGGGCCTAACCAATATGTTGTGGAAATTTAAGACCCTTTTCATATTGCTGTCACAGCTGTAAACTGATTAGGATGCTGACTGATTTAGAGTTGGTATACTGTAAAAGGTGACTGCAATTATATGCACTTTATGGTGCTAAAAAAAGTCAAATAATTTTTATTTCTCATAGCTATGTCTCAGTGGATAGATTTTCACCTCTGAGTCAGTAAGTTGTGTTCAAGTCTCGCTTCAGAGATTTGAACACATAGTCCAAAGGAGTCTTGAAGGAATGCCACACTGACAGAAGTGCTATCTTTTACAATGGATTTTACAATGGTTCTTAATGAAGGGCTTATGCCCGAAACGTCGACTCTGCTGCTCCTCAGATGCTGCCTGATCTGCTGTGCTTTTCCAGCATCACACTTTCGACTCTGATCTCCAGCATCTGTAGTCCTCACTTTCTCTCAATGGATTTTCAACAAGGCATTAAAGATCCTATGACTATTTGAAAGAAGAACAGGATGGGAGTTAAATCTGGTGTCCTGACCAATATTTATCACTCAATCAACACCACAACTCAGATTATTTGATCTTCATCACGTTTCTTGTGGATCTTGCTGCGCACACATTGGCTGCTGCAATTTCTTCATTATGAAAGTGACTATTTTATTGCCTGTAAAGCACTTTGGGACATTCTGGGATCATGAAAAGTACTACAGAAATGCATGCCTTTCTTTTCACAGACACTTACAAAATAAAAATACGTAGTAAATCACTCGGAGAGAGGGGATTGTACTGAAGCTGCAGATATATAAACAAGGCAATCTCAGTCAATGACTCTGTACGGCAACATTATTAATGAACCTGCAGTCTTAAACTCAGTGCCAGGCCTCAGTAAATTACAGACATTATCCTGCTCTTACCAGAGCTTGAATAATGTAATTTGCACTGATGATTGGCAGATACTCTTTGCTATTGTATGATTTATCAGAATTCCTATCAATTGTTTTTAAACTACAGTAACTATAACTGATGATATTATATTTGTGAAGTCTATTGCCTATTCTGTAAGAACCAATGTTAGATAACATTGTCCATCTTTGTTCCTGCCTCTGCTCATCTGACGCTGAAACCCTCAGCCATGCTTTTGTTACCTCCAGACTTGACTATTTCAGCACTCCCCTGACTGGTTAACCACTTGCAAGTAAAACCTCTGTAAAATCCATTCATATAAAACTCTGCTTTCAGTATGAACCTTGCAGTATGTCTTGTTCACCTATCCATCCTGTCCTCACCAGTCTATGTTGACACCCAGTTTAGCAAAGTCTCAATTTTAAAATTCTCATCCATGTTTTAAAATCCCTCCATGGCCCCTATATCTGCAATTTTCTTCAGCCACAAAAACTCTTATATTATACTGTTCTGTCCAGTTTCAAACACTAATATCTCTCAATTTCCCTCTCCCTCAAATCTACAACTAGGGGGTCACTGTTTCACAGTAAGGGCCCACTGAAGACAAATTGGGCAAATTTTCTACTCTCAGTGAGTCTTTGGAACATTCTTCTTCAAATAAATGGTGGAAGAATAGTTTTTCAATATTTCTAAGGCAGAGATAGACAAATCTTGATAAACAAATGGTTGAAAGGTTATCAGGGAGATAGATGAGAATGTGGATTAGCTAGATGTTCTTATTAATGGGTAGAGCAGGATTGACGGGCTGAAAGCATCTTCCTGTTCCTAACTTGTGTCGATACAATTCTCCAAATAAAGAAAAAAACTTCACATTTTGCCTCCGATTCTTCTTCTAATGACCTTAAATCTGTGTCCTCTGGTGGCTGGCCTTCCTGATGATGGAAGCATTTTCTCCCTATCTACTCATAGAGACTTAGTCAAAGAGATGCACAGCATGGAAACAGACCCTTCGGTCCAACCCATCCATGCCGACCACATATCTCAACCCAATCTAGTCCTACTGCCAGCACCTGGCCCATATACCTCCTGCTTATTCATATACCCACCCAAATGTCTTTTAAATGTTGCAATTGTACCAGCCTCCACCACTTCCTATGGCAGCTCATTCCGTATATGTACCACCCTCTGTGTGAAAAAGTTGCCCCTTAGGTCTCTTTTATATCTTTCCCCTCTCACCCTAAGCCTATGCGTTCTAGTTCTGGACTCCCCGACCCCAAGGAAAAGACTTTGTCTATTTATCCCATCTGTGCCCCCTCATGATTTAATAAACCTCTATAAGGTCACCCCTAAGCCTCCGATGCTCCAGGGAAAACAGCCCCAGCCTGTTCAGCCTCTCCATATAGCTCAAATCCTCCAACCCTGGCAACATCCTTGTAAATCTTTTCTGAACCCTTTCAAGTTTCACAACATCTTTCTGATCGGAAGTAGGCCAGAATTGCACACAATATTCCAACAGTGGCCTAACCAATGACCTGTAGAGCCACAACATAACCTCCCAACTCCTGTACTCAATACTCTGACCAATAAAGGAAAGCATACCAAACACATTCTTCACTATCCTATCTACCTGCGACTCCACTTTCAAGGAGCTATGAACCTGCACTCCAAGGTCTCTTTGTTCAGCAACACTCCCTAGGACCTTACCATTAAGTGTATAAGTCCTGCAAGATTTGCTTTCCCAAAATGCAGCACCTCACGTTTATACTCTTTTGAAATGATTCATGATTTTGAACCCCTCAATTCAATACTCTCTTAACTTTCTCTGTTTTAAACTAATCCCAGCTCTCTTGACTTGAACAAACTTAACATACTGCAAAGTGCTTAAATGAAAGATTCTTGCACTTGTCACGAAACAATTCCTTTCTAACACAGGACTGGTTTTATAAACACACATTCTTGGCAAATAGCCTCAGCCTCTGGGAGTACACATCAGGAAATCACTGGCCTGCTCGCTACATGTTCCAAACTATTGCTGGTATCACACTTGTTAAATTAGTCCTTATATAATAAAAATCAGTCGACATCTATTGATTTCCCAGTGGAATCTATGTAAGCATTTGTTTTCACTGTGGCTTATGTAACTTACAGCAGTGACCTCCACACTGTGATTGACAGATATTGGGCTGAAAGCTCAGAGGTTTATGTGTGGGGATTGTGTAAATTACCATCCACTACGAACACCTCGGGACTGATTCTCAGCTTTCACAGTCTTGCCACTTTCTTCCTTACCTGCGCACTTGGCGGGGGGGGGGAGGGGGAATAAATAATTTTGCAACAGTTGTCTGACCTTAATTAACCAACAATATGGGACTGATGATAATTTTTATTGACCTTTTACACATATAATTGTGTCTGTGTTAAAATGGGCTTAAACTCTGCAATATTTGCATGGAGCTGTCTCATTTACATCTGAAACCACCCTAATTGCAAACAGCAGGGCTGTGCTGTCGGATAAAAGGAGGTTTTCAAGAATTCATTTGTGGTACTGTACCAAAACACAAGAAACAACAGACTTTTGATATTACCTGAAAGAACAAATCTTATTCTGCCTACGCATTCACTGCAAATAACTGTTTCTCCTTCCCCCCCACCCCCCGTAGCCTAGCAACGAATAATTCAGATCCCAATTCATTGTTCTCCCTGTTATATTCCATTGACATTAGGAAGAATGACAAGAGGCTTGCAAAATTGCAGGTACTAAATAATTTACGAGATATCCATTTCAATAGTTTTAATGCTGACATTATAAATAAAGGAAACGAAATTGCTTTCACATGCAGTCGCTTTTCATTTACATATTAAATATGTTCCTTTGGTCTGTTGGATATTGACAGGAAAGTGGACAGTTATGGGCTAAAGACTGTAGCAAAGCCACAATTTACATCTCGATCATTAACAATATCAAAAAAGATGAAAACATCTCCTGATGTTTTATGATTTGTGAAACAGTCAAAATATTGTTTACCATTGGATAATCAGATGGTAGAAATATTCATATAGGTTAGTAATGGTTTATTTTAACACATCTGAGAGAGGGCATCTTTTAGTGATTATTCAGGCTGAATATTTCCAAATACTGACAAAGCTTTTGCTGGACTCATACAAGCAAGCTGTCAAAACTATTGTATATAGAATTACATTGAATTTACAGCAGAGAAACTGGTCCACGTTAGTCTTATTGGTCCACAAGTCTTTTCTTATCTTTCCTCATCTCACTTGATCATCCTATTAGTCTAGTCTTTTCTCCCTCATATACTTAGAGTCATAGAGATGTACAGCATGGAAACAGACCCTTCGGTCCAACCCGTCCATGCCGACGGATATCCCAACCCAATCTAGTCCCACCTGCCAGCACCCGGCCCATATCCCTCCAAATCCTTCCTGTTCATATACCCATCCAAATGCATCTTAAATGTTGCAATTGTATCAGTCTCCACCACATCCTCTAGCAGCTCATTCCATACACGTACCACCCTTTGTGTGAAAAAGTTGCCTCTTAGGTCTCTTTTATATCTTTCCCCTCTCACCCTAAACCTATGCCCTCTAGTTCTGGACTCCCCCATCCCATGGAAAAGACTTTGTCTATTTATCATATCCATGCCCCTCATAATTTGGTAAACCTCTATAAGGTCACCCCTCAGCCTCCGATGCTCCAGGGAAAAACAGCCCCAGCCTGTTCAGCCTCTCCCTGTAGCTCAGATCCTCCAACCCTGGCAACATCCTTGTAAATCTTTTCTGAACCCTTTCAAGTTTCACAACATCTTTCCGATAGGAAGGAGACCAGAATTGCATGCAATATTCCAACAGTGGCCTAACCAGTGTCCTGTACAGCCACAACATGACCTCCCAACTCCTGTACTCAATACTCTGACCGATAAGGGAAAGCATACCAAACGCCTTCTTCACTATCCTATCTACCTGCGACTCCACTTTCAAGGAGCTATGAACCTGCACTCCAAGGTCTCTTTGTTCAGCAACTATTCACATCAACCACTCCCTGTGGTAATGAATTCCACAGTCTCACTATCCTCAAGGTAGAGAAGCTTGTCCTGAATTCCCGATTCATTCTCCCCCCACTCTACCAGTTGTGAGGATCTGGCCACACTGGTATTGGTTTTCCCACTTTGCAGGCTAGGTGACAGCACACTGAATACCATGTGAGATGATAACCTGGAAATGAACTTCGCACCAATTATAGGTCAGAAATTAAAGAGACAAGGAATTGATCTGGAGACCCAACTCAAATTAGTCTGAAGGAGGTGAACTCAGACAAGGCCAATGTCAGATGTTTTCTGACTCTTTTGACCCTCATTGTTTTTCCTTTTTAGTTATTCCCCTCAAGCATTGCATTGACAGATGCTAAACAACACACTAGCTTTCATCTTATGTCAACTACCAATTCAGGATTGTTAAACTTCCGATAAAGATGAAGATAGCTTTCTTGCTCAATGTTCAACCTAGTACCCTGGGTTAGAATATATCATTGTTCACTGTTAGCATGAAGTAACAAGATTAATCTGATGATCATTATTGTGGTTTCTGCAAATTTACAAGGAGGCAAGATTCACAAACATATTTTGAATATATTGTTTCCTGGCAACTGCAGAGATTTTGCGAGACAGTTAATTTAACTAACTCCTCTCAAATCCAGTCCCATTGATTTCATTCAGAAGTTGTCATTTATTATTACAGAGCAATGTCTCTAATGGAGGCTTGATGACTTGTACTGAACATCACACTGACACTGTCATTTTACCATGAGAAATATCACATTCAAACATCCGTTTATTATATACAGAATGCTTCAACAATTTACATCAACTGCTCAAATATTCTCTTCACAGTCCAGATTAATCAGCCAACTTCAACAGAAGAGAAAGTGAGGACTGCAGATAGTGGAGATCAGAGTCGAGAGTGTTGCTGGAAAAGCACAGCAGGTCAGGCAGCATCCGAGGACAGGAGAGTCGACATTTTGGGCAAAAGCCCTTCATCAGGAGGCTCTTGCCCAAAAAGTCGATTCTCCTGCTCCTTGGCTGCTGTCTGATCTGCTGTACTTTTCCAGTACCACAGTCTCAATTTCAACAAAGGACGAGAATGCTTCCAGAGATTAGGGACTTTCAGTTACTTGTAAAAACTGGAGATGGTAAGATTGACTTTTCTTACAGCACAGGAGAAATTGGGAAAAAGGTGTAATCTCAAAGTAAGTATTTGCTCTTTTAAGACAGATATGTGGAAGAATTTCTTTTCTAAGGATAGTGAATCTGTGGGATTCTTTAAGGCAAAGAACTGTAGAAGTTGGTTTGTTATGTTAAAGCTGAGACAGACAAATATTTGATCAGTAAGGGGATCAATGATTATGGAAAAAAGACAGGAAAGTAGAGTGGTGGTTATTGGATCAGTCATGATCTCATTGAATGGTAAAGCAGACTTGATGGACTACATTGGGTGAAAGTGGGTACTGCAGATGCTGGAGATTACAGTAGTGCTGGAAAAGCACAGCAGGTCAGGCAGCATCCGAGGAGCAGGAAAATCAATGTTTTGGGCAAAAGCCCTTCATCAGGAATGAGGCTGGGAGCCTTGGGGGGTGAAGAGATAAATGGGAGGGGGATGGGGCTGGGAAGAAGGGAGTTGAGAGTGCAATAGTTTGACAGAGGCGAGGGTGTAGGTGATAGGTTGGAGAGGAGGGTGGAGCAGATAGATAGGAAGGAAGATTGACACGTGGGACAAGTCACGAGGGCAGTGTTGAGCTGAGAGGTTGGAACTGGGGTGAGGTGGGGGGAAGGGAAATGAGGAAACTGGTGAAGTCCACATTGATGCCCTGGGGTTGAAGGGTCCCGAGGCGGAAGATGAGACATTCTTCCTCCAGGCATCGGGTGGTAAGGGAGTGGTGATGGAGAAGGACCAGGACCTGCATGTCCTCGGCAGAGTGGGAGGGTGAGTTGAATCATTCAGCCATGGGGCGGTGGATTTTCTTGGTGCGGGTGTCCCAGAGATGTTCTCTGAAGCGCTCTGCAAATAGGCATCCTATTTCCCCAATGTAGAGGAGACCGCATCAAGAGCAAAGGGTACAGTAAATGACATGTGTGGAAGTGCAGGTGAAACTTTGATGCAATGGAAGGTTTCTGTTGCTCCCGATGCGGTCTCCTCTACATGGGGGAGACTGGACGACTCCTCACAGATTGCTTCAAAGAACATCTGAATAAGCCCCAGCCTATTCAACCTCTCCCTACAGCTCAAACCCTCCAACCCTGGAAACATATAAATCATTTCTGCATCCTTTCAAGATTAACACATCCTTCCTATAGCAGGGAGACCAGAATTGAAAGTAATATTTGCAAAAGTGGCCTAACCAACATCCTATACATCTGCAGATGATCACCGAACTCCTATAATTAATGCACTGACCAATAAAGGCAAGTGTACAAAATGCCTTCTTCACTACCCTGTCTACCTGCAACTCCACTTTCAAGGAACTATGAATCTGCACTCTAAAGTCCCTTTGTTTGGCAACACTCCTCAAAACCCTGTCGTTAAGTGGATAAATTTGCCTGGTTTGCCTTACCAAAATGCAACATCCCACATTTATCTAAATTAAAATGTATCTGCCATTCCTCAGCTCATCTGATCAAGGTCCTGTTGTTCTCTGGGATAACCTTCTTCACTGTCCACTACACCACCAATTTTGGTGCCATCTGCAAACTTACTAAGCATGCCCCCCTATATTCATATTCAAATCATTCATATAAATGACTTTGTGGAGTTCATGGAATGTACATAGTTTATTACTTGAAATGAAACGTTTGCTTTTCTGCTTTAGAAATTGCCATTGGCTACAGAAATCCGTTAACACATAATTGACTGGAAGATTACTGAGACCACAAAATAATTTATAAGATTTGTGCCAGCTGATAAGCATTCTCCACAGCATTCATTCAATACACCACGTTAATAGGATCATTAAGTAGAATCAAAGTAGAATGGTTGATGTACTGAGTTTCAATTTTTGCATCATGCACAAGTGTGTTGAACTACAGAAGTAGTTTTGGACCACAATGTAGCAATAATGCTGGTTTTGGAGATTAGGAAATGACAAGTTAGACAAAGGAGAGCCAGTGAACGTGATGTATTTGGATTTACAGAAGGCCTTTGACAAGATACTGTATTGGAGGCTGCTAAATAAGATGACAGCCCATAGGTGTATGGGGCATTTGGAATATTGAGCAGTTTTGGGCCCCATATCGAGGAATGGATATGCTGGCATTGGAGGAATCCAGAGGAGGTTTACAAGAATGACCCTGGGGGTCTGTATTCAATGGAGTTTCAAAGGATATGGGGAGAGTCTGATTGAAACTTACAGAATACTGAGAGGCCTCGATAAAATGTGTGTGAAGAAGATGTTTCACTAATAGGACAGACTAATATCTGCAGGCCCAGCCTCAGAGTGAAGAGATGACCTTTAAACTGAGATGAGGAAGAATTTCTTCAGCCAGAGGGTGGTTAATCGGTGGAGCTCATTGTCACCAAAGGCTGTGGAGGGCAAGTCATTGAGTATATTTAAGACAGAGATAGATAAGTTCTTATTTGGAAAGGGAATCAAGGATTACTGACAGAAAGCAGGAGAATGGGGTTGAGAGACATATCAGCCATGGTTGAATAGCGGAGCAGACCTGTTGGGCCGAATGGCCTAATTTGCTTTATATCTTATGGTCTTATCTGGATTACAACAACAACCTAGACTTTCACAGTGCTTTTCGTGAGATAAAACCTTCCAAGACAATTCACAGCAGAGATAATGAAACACTATTTGGAAGGAGTAACAGGAGTAAAGAGTATTGGGCTAATGGTAAGATTCTTGGTAGTGTAGATGAGCAGAGAGATCTCAGTGTTCATGTACATAGATCCCTGAAAGTTGCCAGCCAGGGTGATAGGGTTGTTAAGAAAGCATACTGTGTGTTAGCTTTTACTGGTAGAAGGATTGAGTTTCAGAGATACAAGGTCATGCTGCAGTTGTACAAAATGTTGGTGTGGCCGCACTTGGAGTATTGTGTACAGTTCTGGTCACCGCATTACAGGAAGGATGTGAAAGCTTTGGAAAGGACACACAGGGGATTTACTAGGATGTTGCCTGGCATGGAGGGAAGGTATTATGGGAAAGGGTGAGGGACTTGAGGCTGTTTTTGTTAGAGAGAAGAAGGTTGAGAGGTCACTTAATATAAGATAATCAGAGGGTTAGATAGGGTGGACAGTGAGAGGTTTTTTCTTCGGATAGTGATGCCTAGCACGATGGGACATAGCTTTAAATTGAGCTGTGATAGACATTGGACAGATGTCAGAGGTAGTTTCTTTATTCAGAGAGTAGTAGGGGTGTGGATCACACTGCCTGAAACAGTAGTAGACTCACCAACTTTAGTGGCATTTAAATGGTCATTGGATAAGCATATGGATGATAATGGAATAGTGTAGGATAGATGGGCTTCAGATTGGTTCCACAGGCTGGTGAAACATTGAGGGCCAAAGGGCCTGTACTGCGCTGTAGTGTTCTATGTACTAAATTTTTTATAATATATTTTTATTGAAAAAATAGATTTTTTAACATTACAACAAATACAAAACAATACAATTCAAAACAGTACAAAAAAAATACAAGTAAAAAAACCCCACAACCCATCCTCATGTACAAACGTAAAAAAAATAGAAAAATATAGAATAAATAAACCTAGCTATTTAATTAAATAAATAAATAAATAAAAACCAACAACAATCTAATAAATAGTAATAACTCAACTCAGCCAAACAAGATACTCATACGTTCACAGTTCCTCCTCCCCGGATATTGGACTTGTAAAACACAATCGTTATGGGTACATAAAAGTCCTTATTAGTGTGGCAGATAAATCTGGTGTCCAGGTATTCCAAAAAGGGCTGTCATGTCTTATAAAAATTCTCAGTTTTGTGGTGTACCATACTTGTGAGAAAATCCAAGTGGACATTTTCCCTAACAATCTTTTGCCAACCTGACAAGCCCGGAGGGTTTTCGGATACTCAACCTAGCAAGATATTCTTTCTTGCGCAAAGACTGAGGATATTGAAAAGTGTTATCTTATGCACATCTACAAAGAACACACTGGACAGGCCAAGAAGAAGAGAGATCCACCCTTACACCCAAAATCCTTTCCATTGCACCCGCCACAGCACTCCAGTATGTTTGAAGCCTACTACAGAGACAATGGGTAAGAGTGCCCATACAGACCTGGGACACGTTGAAGATACCTCTGGTTTAAGTTTTGACAAATGATTTGGAGCCAAGTGGACCCTGTGGAGAATCTTCAACTATAAAGCATGGGTCCTATTGCAAATTGATATTTTTAGATTAGATTAGATTAGATTACTTACAGTGTGGAAACAGGCCCTTCGGGCCAACAAGTCCACACCGCCCCGCCGAAGCGTAACCCACCCATACCCCTACATCTACATCTATATCTACCCCTTACCTAACACTACGGGCAATTTAGCATGGCCAATTCACCTGACCCTGCACATCTTTGGACTGTGGGAGGAAACCGGAGCACCCGGAGGAAACCCACGCAGACACGGGGAGAACGTGCAAACTCCACACAGTCAGTCGCCTGAGGCGGGAATTGAACCCGGGTCTCCGGCGCTGTGAGGCAGCAGTGCTAACCACTGTGCCACCGTGCCGCCCATAAAAAAAAATATCTTCCTTGCATTCTGCCAAATATCCTCCCATGCCTCTGGGGAGACTTCTCTCTCCCACACTCTGCAAAGTTGATCGTACTCAACTGAGGTGGCACCCCCCAATTGATGATATGAGGTACTGACAGAAAGTGTAGTCTTAGCACTGAGTACCCCCCTCTCTATGTTGGATTGTTGTTCGGGGGTCACACCCAGGAGCTTCATATCCTTAAAAATAGATTCCATTTTGGCCCATCCTTCCTCACAACCCTAAGATTGGTATAACTGAGAGTAAAATCTCTGAAATGCCACATTCATCTTTTTAGAGTCACGTGTCAGGTTCCCAGACCCTTCCCTAATCACTGAAATGGCTTGTGGGGCACTCCTTTTCCTAGCAAGATAAGCTAAATATTTGTCTGGCCTGTCACCATGCTCATATAATCTTTGCTTTGCAAAAGCCAGCTCCTTCTTTGCCGTCTGTGTGAGCACGGAATTCAATGCAGACTGTAGTGCCATAATCCTCTGTAGTTTGACCAATGAGGGTCTGTCAAAGTAAGCCTTCTCAGCTGTCTTCAACCGTGCTTTGAGGAGACAGTGTTGCTCACCCTTCTGCTGTTTCCTACTGGCAGAGTAGGAGATAACTAACCCCCTGGCATAGGCTTTGGCAGTTTCCCAAAGGACGGATGGACTACTAACCGAGCCTGAGTTAATGTCTAGGAGCGCTCGAAATTCCTGAGAGAAATACGCCACAAACCTATAATCCTTGAAGATAAAGGGATCCATTCACTAGTGCCTTGAACCCACTGCAACATCCTTAATCTTAACCAATAGGTACACTGGACTGTAATCAGAGATGGTAATATTATCAATCGCACAAGATGCCACCAAGTCCAGGGTTGCTACAGGGGTCAGAAAAAAAATCAATCCTGGTGTGACATCTGTGCAGATTGGAGAAAAATGTAAAATCCCTGCCTGTCGGCAACCTATCTATTGTGGGATCTATGAGACAGTTCAAATTTCTACCTGTAATGATGTGCCAGGACTCGTGACTGATCAGTTTAGAAAGTGCATCTACTAAAAATTTGAGGGGATGAGCTGGAGGGCAATAAACGTTTAAAATGCCATATTCTTCCCTATTTATCAAAGCTTTAAGAATTACAAACCTCCCATGTGTGTCTTTAACACACTCTAGTAACTTAAATGGGAGATTTTTCCTAACCAATATAGCCTCTCCCCTACTTCTGGTATTAAATGATGAAAAATAAATTCGATCAAAGCCATTATGCTGTAACTTCAAATGCTCCCTATCATCCAAGTGTGTCTCCTGTAACAAAGTAATATCCACCTTCTGCTTTCTAAGACTCAAAAATACCTGCTTCCTCTTAGTTGGTGAGTGACTCCCCTTGATATTCCAGGTACACCATTTAATCAAGTCATTAGCCATAACCTTCTGCAGTAACATTTAAATTCCAGAAAGGAGAAACTCGAACCACAAATCGCCGAGCATTAGTGTCACATGATCCATCAAACATTAAAAACTATATAAACTAAAGCCACTACATTTAACAAACCTACAAAACTATTAAAAATTAAAATCAACAAAAACCAAAAAACAAACCAACATATAAAGCGCCAACGGCGCTGAATAGGGGAGCTCATCCCCTGCCTGGAGGGGGCAACTACCCATCTGAAACTGCCCATAAGTAGGCATCTAGCCATCCCACTCATTTTCCCTTCTCCTAGTGAGCGTGAACACAAGCAGAAAAGAATGTAAACACACCATAGCATAGCAATATAAATAAAGAAAATATTTTTAAAGAAAAACAAGGGTGAATACCCCACCCATCCTTTGGTATATCTTAACTTAGAAATTGAAAATACACATCTCAACCGCTGCCAAACATAGTTTAAACCAAATTATTATCAATAGAAAAAAATAGAAAAAGAAAGGTCCATCTGGACTTCCTCTGTTATTTAACAAAACGACAAAGATATACCCAAACAACACTACTAGTTATACATACTAAATTGTTCAGATTAGAATAATTTGTCCACAAAGTCTCTTGCCTTTTCCAATGTGTCAAAGCGATGTATGGATTCATCTAAGGTGTTCCGAAGCACTGCCAGATACTTGAGGGTACTGGATCCCAAGCTCCCTCAGTCTTATCTTGACAACGCCATAAGATATTCTTTTCTGGATCACCGCCGCTGAGAAGTCCTGGAAGAACATGATCTTAGAGACCTCATAAGTTAGGGCCTTTGGATCCTTGCCCTGGATTCTGGAAGCTTCCATGATTTTCTCCTTATCTCTATAGTAATAGAACCGCACAAGGATAGGATGAGGACATTGTCCCAAGCCTGATCTCTGCGCCGTGATCTGGTGAGCCCTCTTGAGCTTCGAGCCTCTCATGCTAGCCTCCAAATTAAGGAATTTCGGCAGCCAGTTCTCAATACATTCCCCAAGCCACTCACCTTACTTATCCTCAGGCAGACCAATGATCCCAATATTTTTTCTCCTGCCCGTGTTCTCAAGATCATCCATTTGGTCATGCAAATTACAGGCCTGCATCTCCAGGGCTTGGATGAACTGGCATCAGCTTCCACCACTGTGACCCTGTGCTCAACCCCATCTGTCCTCTTTTCCAGGTCTCCTAGCTGCTGCTCATGCTTCTGCAGCATGATAGAGATTGGAGGCAGCTTCTCTTCTATTTGTTTCCCCAAGACCTTGCGAGATTTTGCGAGCTCGTTCACCAGGGCCTGGAAAGTAATCGGGTCCATGGATTCTGCAGGCTGGGCCGTGGGCCTGGCCTCGGACACTCCTCCTCCTTTTTTCAATATCTCTGGATGGCAGGAAACACAGGTAGGTTACCTTTTTGAAGTTTCTTGGGACTCCACAATCTTTCTGGAGTCCCAGGATATTGCAATGCTCTGAGTAGGGCGGGTTGAAGGTTCGTCCAGCTTGTGCTGTTGTGCGGTGTGAAGCTCTGCAACGCGATCCTCCTAGATCGCTGCCATCTTGGACTCCCCCCATGTTCTAAAATTTGACACTGAGCTACATAAAAAGATATTAGGACAAGTGACCAAAAGTTAGGTTTTGAAGAGCATGTTTGTGGAAAAGAGAAGGATGTGGACAGGTTAGGGAAGGATTCTGGGGCTCTAGTGAAGTGATTCACTGGCAGTCACAAATAAGTGAGGTCTTGGCGAGGAATCACTGGGCTAGGTCCTGAGGCCAAATCATGAATCTCGTGGGGTCAAGGTAGGTGGTGTGGTGGTCAGTAATTGAAGGGGATCATGGCCTGTGTGATGGACCAGTGATTGGAAGGTTGAGGGTCTCTGGATGAGAATGGGGGTGATCAAGAAGTTCCTTTAAAGTGGTCTGGGGTTGAGCATTTCCAACTTTCTTTTTATGTTACCAATAGATTTCCTGGATTATTTTGCTTTTTTGGCACCAGCTGCCTTGGAACTGATTACAGTTGGAATGGGGTTGCAGTTTTCATTCCTGATGAAGGGCTTATGTCCGAAATGTTGATTCTCCTGCTCCTCAGGTGCTGCCTGACCTGCTGTGCTTTTCCAGCACCACACTCTCAACACTGGTTACAGTTGGAGTGGAGATCTGAAGCAAGCATTATGCCTAGACTGTGGAGGATGCTGAGATATTGAGTAAATTGAAGGAGGAGACCAATAGAGTTTTAGTCAGTAATGGATTAAAGGGTTATGGTGAATGGGCAAGAAAGTGGAATTGAGGCTGAGATGAGATCAGCCTGATCATTTCAAATGGTGGAGCTCGACAGGCTGAATTGTCTATTCCTGCTCCTAGTTCTTAGTTATGTTATTTTTGTTATGTTTCAATGATTGTCAAAGAACCAACTCATGCTTCGGGGGGGTGGGGAACAGGTAATCAGATCATTTTGGTGTGATATGTAAATTAAGGACTAAATTGCAATGTGTTAGTAAATTTATTTTTCCATCCACTTTTTGTTGTTTTGCTTTTACAAAGCCCTAGAACAGTCTTGCTGGAAGACAATATATTTAAAACATCAGGGCCTGCCCTTGGCAGAACATCATGAACCGAGAATGATAGATACACCGATAAGTGGGAGTTATAATAAATGACTTGTTAAAATCAGACCATGGATTTTCCATTTGATTATCCCAATTGCTTTTACTTTAATTATCTGGCATTCATGGAAACTATCAAAGGACAGACTCATGTCCTTAAGGAACCTCATTGAGAAGTCTATGTCTGATCCTGTATTGAAAATAGATACTTGATGGCATAACTGGCAGAAGAGGGCAAGTTTGATATGTCACCCATCCAAACCTGTTCTCAGATAGTATCCACATGGAGCAAATTTATAATGCTCTTCATAAAACATATAGTTAGTATTTTATTACACATAACGTAGAGAAGAAATCCTTACCCAGTCACTTCTAACTCTTAATTTAAGTCAACTTTAGGATCAACCGTAATTGCCCTTTAGTGGACTCAAAAGTCGACCCATCGGACATTTTGCAGCAAATGTTCACCTGAAATTTTTGCTCAGGAAGGTTGTTCAGTGTGGACCGTTGGAATGGAAGATGGGCTGAAAGTTGATCAAATATGTCATTATGGAGAGTGTCAGTAGGGCGACACGGTGGCTCAGTGGTTAGCACTGCTGCCTCACAGCACCAGGGTCCCAGGTTTGATTCCAGCCTCGGGTGACTGTCTGTGTGGAATTTGTACATTCTCCCGGTGGCTGCGTAGGTTTCCTCCGGGTGCTCCAGTTTCCTCCCACAGTCCAAAGATGTGCAGGTCAGGTAAATTGGCTATGCTAAATTGCCCGTAACGTTAGGTGCATTAATCAGAGGGAAATGTGTCTGGATGGGTTACTCTTCAGAGGGTCGGTGTAGACTGGTTCCACAATGTAGGGAATCTAATCTAATACATAAGATGATAGAGTTTGACATCTCCCAAAGGCAATCAGCACTTTGCATTTTTAGCAATCATCTTCCCTCTTTCCCTTGTTGGATGGTTTGAATGGTGACCAAAAGGAGCTTGCATTTATACTGCTTCTAATCTGTTCTCAAAGTGTTTCCAATGAAACTTGAGGCATTGTCATTGTCATCAGCTACCCAGCTACCAATTTACGCACAGCAGATTCCCACCAATATTAATGAAAACATGCCAAGAGTAACACCAGACATAATTAAATATGAGGTGTCAACCTGATGAAGCTACAACACTGTAAAAGACATCTGGATGGATAAACTTTGAAAGACATCAGAATGGGTATATGAATAGGAATGGTTTAGAGCGATATGGACTAAATGCTGACAAACAGGACTAAATACTGGATTAGTGGTGCTGGAAGAGCACAGCAGTTCAGGCAGCATCCAACGAGCAGCAAAATCGACGTTTCGGGCAAAAGCCCTTCATCAGGAATAAAGGCAGTGAGCCTGAAGTGTGGAGAGATAAGCTAGAGGAGGGTGGGGGTGGGGAGAGAGTAGCATAGAGTACAATGGGTGAGTGGGGGAGGGGATGAAGGTGATAGGTCAGGGAGGAGAGGGTGGAGTGGATCGGTGGAAAAGAAGATAGGCAGGTTGGACAAGTCCGGGCAAGTCAAGGTGACAGTTACTGAGCTGAAAGTTTAGAACTAGGGTGAGGTGGGGGAAGGGGAAATGAGGAAGCTGTTGAAGTCCACATTGATGCCCTGGGGTTGAAGTGTTCCGAGGCGGAAGATGAGGCGTTCTTCCTCCAGGCGTCTGGTGGTGAGGGAGCGGCGGTGAAGGAGGCCCAGGACCTCCATGTCCTCGGCAGAGTGAGAGGGGGAGTTGAAATGTTGGGCCACGGGGCGGTTTGGTTGATTGGTGCGGGTGTCTCGGAGATGTTCCCTAAAGCGCTCTGCTAGGAGGCGTCCAGTCTCCCCAATGTAGAGGAGACCGCATTGGGAGCAACGGATACAATAAATGATATTGGTGGATGTGCAGGTGAAACTTTGATGGATGTGGAAGGCTCCTTTAGGGCCTTGGATAGAGGTGAGGAAGGAGGTGTGGGCACAGGTTTTACAGTTCCTGCAGTGGCAGGGGAAAGTGCCAGAATGGGAGGGTGGGTCGTAGGGGGGTGTGGACCTGACCAGGTAGTCACGGAGGGAACGGTCTTTGCGGAAGGCGGAAAGGGGTGGGGAGGGAAATATATCCCTGGTGGTGGGGTCTTTTTGGAGGTGGCGGAAATGTCGGTGGATGATTTGGTTGATGCGAAGGTTTGTAGGGTGGAAGGTGAGCACCAGGGGCATTCTGTCCTTGTTACGGTTGGAGGGGTGGGGTCTGAGGGCGGAGGTGCGGGATGTGGACGAGATGCGTTGGAGGGCATCTTTAACCACGTGGGAAGGGAAATTGCAGTCTCGAAAGAAGGAGGCCATCTGGTGTGTCCTATGGTGGAATTGGTCCTCCTGGGAGCGATACGGCGGAGGCGGAGAAATTGGGAATACGGGATAGCATTTTTGCAAGAAATAGGGTGGGAAGAGGTGTAAACCAGGTAGCTGTGGGAGTCGGTGGGTTTGTAAAAAATGTTGGTGTCAAGTTGGTTGTCATTAATGGAGATGGAGAGGTCCAGAAAGGGGAGCGAGGTGTCAGAGATAGTCCAGGTAAATTTAAGGTCAGGGTGGAATGTGTTGGTGAAGTTGATGAATTGCTCAACCTCTTCGCGGGAGCACGAGGTGGCGCCAATGCAGTCATCAATGTAGCGGAGGAAGAGGTGGGGAGTGGTGCTGGTGTAATTACGGAAGATCAACTGTTCTACATAGCCAACAAAGAGACAGGCATAGCTGGGGCCCATACGTGTGCCCATGGCAAGTCAGCTCGGGATATCTGGTCAGCACACACATGTGGACTGAAGAGTCTGTTTCCATGCTGTGTGACTCTATGACATCATAGACTTGCATGTCAAACAGTATAAGCAGTAAGTGATACTCAGAGCTAAGCGATTCCATAACCAATAAATTAGATTTAAGCTCTGCAGTCCTATTGCATCCAGTTAAGAATGGTGATGGACAATTAAACAATTATGCTGGAGGAGAGGCCCTTCAAACTTCTCCATCCTCTGATTATAGAACTCACTTCATCAGAACAAAAATATAAGGCTGAAACCTTTGCCAGCATCTTTTGCTAGAAGTACTGATTGGACATTCCATTTTGGCTTCCTGCTGAGGTCTCTAGCATCATCGATTCCAATCTTCAACCAATTTGATTCACTTCACGTGATATCAAGAAATGGGTGAAGGTATGGAAACTGCAAAGGCTCTGTGCCCTGACAACATTCTGGCAACAGTACTGAAGACTTGTGCTCCAGAATTACCATTATCCTCTAGCCAAGCTGTACTTGTACAGCTATAACACTGATACCTATGCATTAATATCAAAAGTTGCTCAGGTATGTCCTGTCCTCAAAACACAGGACAAATCCAATCCAGCCAATTACCAACCTCCATCATCAGCAGAGTGATTGAAGATGTCATTGACAGAAAATCAAATGAGACTTACTCAACATTAACCTGTTCACTGATGTTTAGATTGGGTTCTGCCAGGCCCACTCAACTCCTGACCTTATTAAAGCTTTAGTTCAAACATGGACAAATAAGCTGAACTCGAGAGAGGAAGTGAGTGTGACTGCCCTTGACATCAAGTCAATATTTAATTGAATATGCATGAAGGAGCTCTAGAAATTCTGAAGTCAATGGGAATTGGGAAACTTTCAATTGTTTGAAGTCAAACCTAGCAGAAAGGAAGATGCTTGTGGTATATGGAGGTCAATCATCTCAGTTCCAGGAAATTTCCAGAATGTTGTCTGGGATGGAGCATTTCAACTGAGAAGAGAGATTGGATGAGCTTGGGTTGTTTTCTTTGGAGTAGAGAAAGTTGAGGGGGGAACCTGATTGTTGTGTATAAGACTATATGAAGCATGCACAGGGTGAATAGAAATCAACTGTTCCCCTTAATCAAAGGGTCAAGAACAAGGGAGCACACATTTAAAGTGAAAAACAGGAGGCTTAGGGGAATTTGAGGAAACAATTATTTTCATACGGATGATGACTGGGGTCTGGAATGCACTGTCTGGCAGGGTAGTTTATGTAGATAACCTTACAACCCTTAAAAGTTAAAAATCACACAACACCAGGTTATAGTCCAACAGGTTTAATTGGAAGCACTAGTTTTCGGAGCGTCGCTCCTTCATCAGGTGGTTGTGGAGGACACAATTGTAAGACACAATTTATAGCAAAAGTTTACAGTGTGATGTAACTGAAATTATACATTGAAAAATATCTTGATTGTTTGTTGAGTCTTTCATCTGTTTGAAAGACTTTCACTTCTTTCATGTGTAAATCACAGAATTTCTTTTTAAAAGTTACATTCTCAGGTTAACTGTAACAAATGGTGTCAGCCAGATACTATGTTGAAGGTGTTAGCCCCCTATGTTCCCTGTGTGTGCCATAATGTTTAGACTGATTCTAATCTAAAAAGTGAGCTAACAGAGTCTTACATGGATTCATGCAGTTTTTGAGCAAAGTACAATGTAACTCTGCAAGTACAAATTCACCGCAAAAACGTATATGTGTATGTGTGCAAGTGGGTTTGTGTGTGTGTGTGAGTGTGTGTGAGTGTAGAGTGGTCTAAGTCTGTGAGAGGATACATGTGTGTCTATAGGAGTGTGTGTGTGTGTGTCTGTGTATATGCGTGTCTGTTTGTGTATAGGAGTGCCAATGTGTGTGTGTGTGTGTCTGTGTATATGTGTGCGTGTCTGTGTATATGTGTGTCTGTTTGTGTATAGGGTGTGAGTGTGTGCGCGCACGCGCGTGTGTAGGAGTGTCTATGTGTGTATAGTGCAATGGTGGTCACCTGTAGTGTGACATGAACCCAAGGTCCCGATTGAGGCCCTCCCTATTGGTACACAACTTAGCTATCAGCTTTTGCTTGGCCACATACACACTCAAAAACCCACATGCATACACATACATATACAGAGACATAGAGTCATAAAGATGTACAGCATGGAAACAGACCCTTCGGTCCAACCCGTCCATGCCAACTAGATATCCCAACCCAATCCACTCCCACCTGCCAGCGCCCGGCCTATAACCCTCCAAACCCTTCCTATTCATATACCCATCCAAATGCCTCTTAAATGTTGCAATTGTACCAGCCTCCACCACATCCTCTGGCAGCTCATTCCATACACGCACCACCCTCTGTGTGAAAACGTTGCCCCTTAGGTCCCTTTTATATCTTTCCCCTCTCACCCTAAACTTATGCCCTCCAGTTCTGGACTCTCCGACCCCAGGGAAAAGACTTTATTTATCCTATCCATGGCCCTCATAATTTTGTAAACCTCTATAAGGTCACCCCTCAGCCTCCGATGCTCCAGGGAAAACAGCCCCAGCCTGTTCAGCCTCTCCCTGTAGCTCAGATCCTCCAATCCTGGCAACATCCTTGTAAATCTCCTCTGAACCCTTTCAAGTTTCACAACATCTTTCCGATTGGAAGGAGACCAGAATTGCACGCAATATTCCAACAGTGGCCTAACCAATGTCCTGTACAGCCGCAACATGACCTCCCAACTCCTGTACTCAATACTCTGACCAATAAAGGAAAGCACTTCTTCACTACCCGATGTACCTGTGACTCCACTTTCAAGGAGCTATGAACCCGCACTCCAAGGTCTCTTTGTTCAGCAACACTCCCTAGGACCTTACCATTAAGTGTATAAGTCCTGCTAAGATTTGCTTTCCCAAAATGCAGCACCTCACATTTATCTGAATTAAACTCTATCTGCCACTTCTCAGCCCATTAGCCCATCTGGTCCAGATCCTGTTGTAATATGAGGTAACCCTCTTCACTGTCCATTTCACCTCCAATTTTGGTGTCATCTGCAAACTTACTAACTGTACCTCTTATGCTTGCATCCAAATCATTTATGTAAATGACAAAAAGTAGAAGGTCCAGTACCGATCCTTGTGGCACTCCACTGGTCACAGGCCTCCAGTCTGAAAAACTACCCTCCACCACCACCCTCTGTCTTCTACCTTTGAGACAGTTCTGTATCCAAATGGCTAGTTCTCCCTGTATTCCATGAGATCTAACCTTGCTAATCAGTTTCCCATGGGAACCTTGTCGAACGCCTTACTGAAGTCCATATAGATCACATTTACTGCTCTGCCCTCAGCAATCTTCTTTGTTACTTCTTCAAAAAAACTCAATCAAGTTTGTGAGACATGATTTCCCACGCACAAAGCCATGTTGACTATCCCGAATCAGTCGTTGCCTTTCCAAATATATGTACATCCTGCCCCTCAGGATTCCCTCCAACAACTTGCCCACCACCGAGGTCAGGCTCACCGGTCTATAGTTCCCTGGCTTGTCTTTACCGCCCTTCTTAAACAGTGGCACCACGTTTGCCAAACTCCAGTCTTCCGGCACTTCACCTGTGACTATCAATGATACAGATATCTCAGCAAGAGGCCCAGCAATCACTTCTCTGGCTTCCCACAGAGTTCTCGGGTACACCTGATCAGTTCCTGGGGATTTATCACCTTTAACTGTTTCAAGACATCCAGCACTTCCTCCTCTGTAATCTGGACATTTTGCAAGATGTCACCATCTATTTCCCTACAGTCTATATCTTTCATATCCTTTTCCACAGTAAATACTGATGCAAAATATTCATTTAGTATCTCCCCCATTTTCTGTGGCTCCACACAAAGGCTGCCTTGCTGATCTTTGAGGGGCCCTATTCTCTCCCTAGTTACCCTTTTGTCCTTAATAAATTTGTAAAACCCCTTTGGATTCTCCTTAATTCTATTTACCAAAGCTATCTCATGTCCCCATTTTGCCCTCCTGATTTCCCTCTTAAGTAAACTCCTACTTTCTTTATACTCTTCTAAGGATTCACTCGATCTATCCTGTCTGTACCTGATATATGCTTCCTTCTTTTTCTTAACCAAACCCTCAATTTCTTTAGTCATCCAGCATTCCCTATACCTACCAGCCTTCCTTTTCACCCTGACAGGAATATACTTTCTCTGGATTCTTGTTATCTCATTTCTGAAGCCTTCCCATTTTCCAGCCGTCCCTTTACCTGAGAACATCTGCCTCCAATCAGCTTTTGAAAATTCTTGCCTAATACTGTCAAAATTGGCCTTTCTCCAATTTAGAACTTCAACTTTTAGATCTGGTCTATCCTTTTCCATTACTCTTTTAAAACGAATAGAATTATGGTCGCTGGCCCCAAAGTGCTCCCCCACTGGCACCTCAGTCACCTGCCCTGCCTTATTTCCCAAGAGTAGGTCAAGTTTTGCACCTTCTCTGGTAGGTACATCCACATACTGAATCAGAAAATAGTCTTGTACACACTTAAGAAATACCTCTCCATCTAAACCTTTAACACTATGGCAGTCCCAGTCGATGTTTGGAAAGATAAAATCCCCTACCATAACTACCCTATTATTCTTACAGAGATGAGATCTCCTTACAAGTTTGTTTCTCAATTTCCCTCAGACTATTGGGGGGGTCTATAATACAATCCCAATAAGGTGATCATCCCTTTCTTATTTCTCAGTTCCACCCAAATAACTTCCCTGGATGTATTTCTGGGAATATCCTCCCTCAGTACAGCTGCAATGCTATCCCTTATCAAAAATGCCACTCCCCCTCCTCTCTTGCCTCCCTTTCTATCCTTCCTGTAGCATTTGTATCCTGGAACATTCAGCTGCAAGTCTTGCCCATCCCTGAGCCATGTTTCTGTAATTGCTATGATATCCCACTCCCATATTCCTAACCATGCCCTGAGTTCATCTGCCTTCCCTGTTAGGCCCCTTGCATTGAAATGAATGCAGTTTAATTTATTAGTCCTCCCTTGTCCCTGCCTGCCCTGACTGTTTGACCCACTTCTGTTCTTAGCTGTACCCGTCTCAGATCGATCTCTTTCCTCACTATCTCCCTGGGTGAATTTGTACTTGCAGAGTTACATTGTACTTTGCTCAAAAACTGCATACATTCATTTAAGACTCTGGTAACTCACTTTTTCGATTAGAATCAGTCTAAACATTATGGCACAGACAGGGAACACAGGGGGCTAACATCGTCAACATAGTATCTGGCTGACACCAATTGTTACAGTTAACCTGAGAATGTAACCTTTTAAAAAAAAAAATTGTGATTTGCATATGAAAGAAGTGAAACTATCATGGTATTCAAACAGATGAAAGACTCAATAAACAATCAAGGTAATTTTCAATGTATAATTTCAGTTACATCACACTGTAAACATTTGCTATAAATTCTGTGTCTTACAGTTGTGTCCTCCACAACCACCTGATGAAGGAGCAGAGCTCCGAAAACTAGTGCTTCCAATTAAACCTGTTGGACTATAACCTGGTGTTGTGTGATTTTTAACTTTGTACACCCCAGTCCAACACCGGCATCTCCAAATCATAACCTTTAAAAAGTATAAGTACTTGGGTGAATACTTGAAATGTCATAACCAGGCTATGGGCCTGGTGTGGGAAAATGGGACTAATGTCGTCAGTAGTGTAGTTTTGGCAATTCAGGCTTGATGGGCCAAAGGATCTCTTTTGTGCTGTATAATCCTATCTCTGCAGGAGTTCCTCAGAGCAATGTTCTCAGCCCAACCATCTTCAGCTGTTACATCATGTCCTTCTTTCCGTCATTGGGTTAGAAGTGGGGATTTTTGCTGATGATTGCACAATGCTTAGTGCCATTCTCAAATCCTTGGATACTGAAGCAGTCTATTTTGAAATGCAGCAAGGCCTGGGTAACATCTAAGCTTGGGCTGATAAGTGACAAAGAATATTTGCACTACACAATTGTTAGGTAATGACCATCGCAACAAGAGAGAATCCCCATTGTTCCTTGACACTACCATCAATGAATCAAAATGCTGAGGGTTACAACTGACCAGGTGCTGAACTGAACCAGTCATTTAAATCACTTGTTGCACAGCAGTCAGCAACTGGGAATTTTGCATCAGGTACCTCATCTCCTGATTCCTCAAAGCCTGTCCACCATCTACAACACTCAAGTTAGGAGCATGTCGAAATACACCCCATTTGACTGGATGATTAAAGGTCCAACAACTCTCAAGGAGTTTGACATCATCCAGATCAAAACAGCCTACCTGCCTGGCATTCCATCTAACACCATTGACACATAGTGGTAGCAGTGTGCACCATGTAGAAAATGTGTTACAGAAACTCATCAAGACACCTTAGAAAGCATCTGCCAAATCTGTGAACCTAGACAGCAGATACATGGAAACACCATTCCAAGCCATCCTGACTTGGGACTAAATTGCTTTTCCCTCAGTGCCACTGCAACAAAATCACTTCCAACACTACACCATGGGATCTACATTTCAAGGACTGTCGTGGTTCAAGAAAGCAGCAGAGCACTAACATCTCAAGGGCATTTCCTCTCCATGAAAAATATTTAATCATTTTAATACCGGGATAGGATGGAGACTCCGACCTTTGTGCTTGGTCTATCATTCAGTTTGATCACAAATTGATAAGATTCATCTGGGCCACAAACTGCAGGGAGCTGTTGGCCTGTTTTGGAGATGCCTAATGTCACGCTTGATCTGTATCTCAACTCTACCTACAAAAAATGATTTGGTAACCCTTAATGTTCCTTACCTAACAATAATCATCAATAGCAGATTTGAAAGTTTCAATTGTATGTTACCCTCTGCAGGTTTTGGAGGATAGTTATAGATTTCTAGATCTCCATTCCAGTTTATGTGAGGAAGTACTTTCTGGCTTCACCAGGAATGGCCAGGCTTAATTATTAAGGTTCTATCTCTTTATTCTTGACTGACCCACTAGAGGAAACTGTTTCTCTCTATTCACCCAATCAAATCATTTTATTATCTTAACCATACTGATTACATTACTCCATAATCTTCAAAATGCACAGGGGCATAAGCAAGTTAATGCAATTTAACCTTTTTAGCTCTGCTATCGTGGTAAAATCTGCTCTGCATTCCCTCCCCCTCCAAGGTTCTTAGTTCTGTCTGAAATGCAACAGCTTAATATAAAGATGATGGAGAACATTAATTGTTCAAAGTATGGAATTTTCTGTGCAAAGATGAAAATACTTTAAGGAAAATGAAGGATAAAACAATTTTGCAGTATGGACAAGAGCAGCATAAGAGCAGGATTAGACCATTCAGCCCCTTGAGCCTGCTCAGCCATACTAGATCATAGTTAATCGTCCACATCGAGGCCATTTTCATACATATTTCTGATATCACTTGATTTTATTCGTATCTATAATCTCAGTTTTGAATGTAATCCAAGATTGAGCTTCCACAGCCCTCTGGAAAAGAGAATTCTAACAATTTATCTCTCTCTGAATGAAGAAATTTATCTTGATCTCAGTCTTACCTCAGCCTGCCTCTTCTTGTGAGACTGTGTCACTTGCCTCTCGACCTTACTCTAGGGGAAAAGAATTCTTTATGCTGTGATTTTGTCAAGCCCTTTAAGATATTATAAATTTCATTCTGGTCACACCTCATTCTTCTAAACTCTAGAGAATATTGGCCAGTCTTTTCAATCTCCCTTCATTGGAGCATTCCAGGGTTTAATCTGCTGTACTCCCCTATGCCCTTCCTTAAGTATGAGGATCAGACAATAATCTGGGTACAGTCTCATCAAGATTCTACATTTTTGCAGCAAGATAGCTTAACTTGTATAGTCAGATTCTTCTTCTGATAAAAACCAACAAACTATTTGCCTTTATAAATGTTTGAAACACCTGCACTACTCTTCAACAAAATTTAAAAACTGAGTGCAGAACTAAAATCCACTCTCAAAGCAAAACTATTCAATACCAATTGTATTGATTTCTGTTAAGCAACAATATTATCTGATAATTGATTGTAGAAGAAAAGTTTGCAAAATAAAAAAGACTTTATGAGAATAATCAATTGTGGCTTATAATTAAATTAAGGATGACATGAAGTTGAAAAATAAGATTTTAAAAAAGGATAAGCAGACCAGAAGATTGGGAGAATTTCAGAAACTAGCAAAGGATGATTAAAATATAACAAAGAGGGTGAAAAAAATTTATGAGCGAAAACTAGCAACAACAATACAAACAGACAGAAAAAACTTCAATAAATAAATAAAGGAAAAGTGTAAATGGGATTGTGGAATTTGAAAAACAAACAGAACAGCCATAATCTTATTGAGTGTCAGTACTGTACAGGGTTAAAAAGCCAAATGGTCTACTCCTGCTCCTGGTCCTTGGCTTTTATGTTGCAGATGCACAGGAAATTGGTGAGACCACATGGAGGGTACTATGCAATGTTTTGGTTTCCTTCCTTATGGATGATACACTTGTATTCAAAGCAGCTCAGACATGGCTCACTAAAATAGTACTTGGGATGATGGGTTTGCCTAATGTGGAATGTTGAACAGGTTGGGCCAAAAGTAATCTGAAATTAGAAGAATGAAACATGATTTTACTGAAATATATAAAATTGATTTTGAGGGGGTTTTACTTGGTAGATGTTGAATGTTTCTTGGTGTAAATCTAGAACGAGGGGCCACAGAAGGTCTCCCATTTAAGGCAGAGATGAGGAGAATTTTTTTTCTTTCAAAGCTAGTGTTTGGAATTGTCTTATGTCATTGAATTTATGCCATTGAATATATTCAAGTCTGACTTAGGTAATTTTTGATCTTCAAAGGATCAAGGGTTATGGGAAAGGTGTAGGTAAGAAAATGGCCACAGTTAGACTTGTTATGATTTTATTGAATGGGATAGCAGGTTTGATGGGCTGCTTGTGAAGTTGTGAGCTGGATATGGCTGAACAGGGAATGTTGTTTATAGTGATACAGTGATAGCATACAGTGATAAATTGTTGGATTTCAAGTCATGGGTTGAGGGCCACTGCACACTTTTAAGGCAAGATGAGGCCTGTGCAGTTCCATCCCACCAACCTCTATCCCCACCCTGATTAATATCTGTGTTACAGTGTGTGAAGGAGACAGTGTTACTGAAGTGTCGTTCTGGAGGTTACGTAGGTAATAACTTTGTTCCAACATGTTCACAAAACAAATGACAAATAAATGTAATTGAAACATTCATTGCAATTAATGTGGGATGTGGGTAAAATCACAACGTTTAAAAGACATTTGGATAGGTATTTGAATAGATAGATTAGAGTGGTGCTGGAAAAGCACAGCAGGTCAGGCAGCATCCGAAGAGCAGGAGGTTTGAAGGAATATGGATCAAGAACAGGCAAATGGGACTAGTTTAATTTCAGATTATGTTCAGCATGGACTGGTTGGACCAAATGGCCTGTTTCTGTGCTGTATGACTCTATGTATCAGAATTCGCAAGGATCTGTTTTGGGACCATTGCTGTTTGTCATTTTTATAAATGACCTGGAGGAAGGGTTAGAAGGTTGGGTGGGCAAGTTTGCGGATGTTACGAAAGTCGGAGGAGTTGTAGACAGTGAGGAAGGATATGGCAGGTTACAGCGGGATATAGAGAAGCTGCAGAGCTGGGCAGAAAGGTGGCAAATGGAGTTCAATGTAGCTAAGTGTGAAGTGATTCACTTTGGTAAGAGTAATAAAAAGATGGATTACTGGGCTAATGGTAGACTACTTGGTAGTGTGGAAGAGCAGAGGGATCTTGGTGTCCATGTACACAGATCTCTGAAAGTTGCCACCCAGGTAAATAGTGCAGTGAAGAAGGCATATGGTGTACTGGCTTTTATTGGTAGAGGAATTGAGTTCCGGAGTCCTGAGGTCATGCTGCAGTTGTATAAGACTCTGGTGCGGCCGCATCTGGAATATTGTGTGCAGTTTTGGTCGCCATACTATAGGAAGGATGTGGAGGCACTGGAACGGGTGCAGAGGAAGTTTACCAGGATGTTGCCTGGTATGGTAGGAAGATCCTATGAGGAAAGGCTGAGGCACTTGGGGTTGTTTTCATTGGAGAAAAGAAGGTTTAGGGGTGATTTGATAGAGGTGTACAAGATGATTAGGGGGTTAGATAGGGTTGACAGTGAGAACCTTTTTCCACGTATGGAGTCAGCTATTACAAGGGGGCATAGCTTTAAATTAAGGGGGGGTAGATATAGGACTGATGTTAGGGGTAGGTTCTTCACTCAGCGAGTCGTAAGTTCATGGAATGCCCTGCCAGTAGCAGTAGTGGACTCTCCCTCTTTATGGGTATTTAAGCGGGCATTGGATAGGTATATGGAGGATAGTGGGTTAGTGTAGGTTAGGTGGGCTTTGATCGGCGCAACATCGAGGGCTGAAGGGCCTGTACTGCGCTGTATTCTTCTATGTTCTATGTTCTAATTCTGCTGTGATCATTGATTCTATATTCCTGTATCTTCTTCCAGCTCTAAAATCTCTGCGATCTCTGCGCTCCTCCAATTCTGGCCCTTATGCTTCTCTGATGTTAATCACTCCATCACTGGCACTCCAACACTTCAATTCCCTGGCCCTCAGCTTTGGAATTCCCTCTCTAAATCCTATCTCTTTCTCAAAGATGTTCCTTAAAACCTACCCTCATTGATGCAGCTTTTATGTGATTTTGTCATGACTCCTAAACAACCTGGCTCTAATTTAAAAATCATATTCTCTTGTTTTGGACTCACCCTTTCCCAAACCAAAGGAAATGAGATAAGAGCTTTCAATCATGTGAACTCTTGCTGGTTAGCTATTGTTAAAGGGGAAGACAGTCAGTAAACTATTTACCCAAGAAGCAAATGAAATGCAAGAAGTGAATTCTATTGGTCACTACTAATTTTCCATGGCAGAGTGCTCAAGGTGAGACACATTCTATTGGTCAGGAAGGTTTAGAGGACACTTCACTCCAACTGGAAGAAAACTGAATATTTCCCACTACAGAGTTCATGGGAATCAAGGGAACATTTATCTTGAATCATCTTGACTATGCTCATATCAAAAATATTTTCTGCTTTGAGTGAAATCTCAGCTTCTTAGTAATTCGCCCACTTTACATAAAACTTACAGTAGAGAACTCAATTGCGTGGGCACCAGATGAAAACTCGCAAACTCTGAGGTGTCAACATTTGCATTCGGGCTTGAATAAAAGTGCTCCTGATGTGGTATTCTTTACGTCGAGGAGACCAAACGTAAACTTAGGAAATGGTTTGCCAAGCATCTCAGTCTGGCTTGCAGACGCTGACTGGGCCTCCTAGTCACCGCCCATTTTAATTCCCCTTCCCACTCCCTTTCCAACATGACCATCCTTAGCCTCCACCATTGCCACAATGAACTAAACTGCAAATTAGAGAAACAACACCTCATCTTCTGCCTGGTCAGCCTACAGCTGGGAGGACTCAACATTCAGTTCTCCAATTCCAAACAACCTCCCTTCCCATCCTCCAAAACCCTTCCCAACTCCTCCTCCTCCCTTCCACTGCTCCCTGCCACTTACTGAATTCGTTCCTCCCATTGACAAACCAGGTCATATCCACTGCCTGTCTTTACCTATCCCCAATTCACTACCCTGCCCCTGCCATCCCCTTTATCTTCAGCTCCCCCTACACCCACCCCCTGCCTTGAAGAAGTGTTACACTGGAAACATTGACTTCTCCACCTCCTGATGATCCCTGGCTTGCTGTGTTCTTCCAGCCTCCTGTCTGTCTACTTTGGATTCCAGCATCTGTAGTTTTATTTGTCTCTGAATAAAGACCCAGCAAGTTAAAAAGATAGTGGTAATAAATTCTAGAAAATTTCACAAACTCCTCAACTTCTTCTTGGTCTGGCTGGCTGGTTACCAAGAGGAGAGAAACCTTCAATGAGGCAGGCAGATGTCGTTGATGTTTGCCTTGGTTTAGTAGGTAGCGCTCTTGTCTCTAAGTCAGAATATTATTGGTTAAGCTCCAATTCTGAGACTTAAACACACAATCTGGGCTGACATTTCCAGTCTCGTGCGAAGGGAGGGCTGCACTGTTAGAGAAGGACAATACTGAAGGAGGGCTGCAGTGTTAGAGAGGGACAAAACTGAGGGAGGGCTGCACTGTCGGAGGGTTAATACTGAGGGATCTTTTTCATTCATGCATTGGCTGTGGGCATTGCCAGCTAGGCCTGCATTTATTGTTCATCCATAATTGCCCTGTGTGCAATTAAGAGACAAGCACCTTACTGTGGGTCTGGAGTCTCATGTCGGTCAGATCAGGTGAGAATGTGATTCACAGCAGATTTCCTCTCTCAGGGACATTAGTGAACCAGATGGATTTTCTTTCTGACAATCGACAATAGCATCATGGTCATAATTACATTCTCAATTCCAAATATTTATTGAATTCAAATTCAATCATCTGCCATGGCAGGATTTAAAGCCGGTCCCTAGAACCTGATCTGAGTCTCTGGATTAATTGTTGAATTGATTAACAGTCTAGCAATAATACTACTAGGCCATCACCTCATCACATGTTGCACTGTTACAGGTTCAGTACTGAGGAAGTGCTGCTCTGTTGGAGGAATAATACTGAGGGAAGACTCATGGTAGCAGAGTCAGTGCTGAGGGTGTGCTATACTGTAGGAGAGTCAGTGCTGATGGTGTGCTATACAGCAGGAGGATCAGTACTGAGGGGGTGCTGTACTGTAGGAAAGTCAGTGCTGTGTGCTGTACTGTAGGGGAGTCAATGCTGATGGTGTGCTATACAGCAGGAGGATCAGTACTGAGGGGGTGCTGTACTGTAGGAAAGTCGTGCTGTGTGCTGTACTGTAGGGGAGTCAATGCTGATGGTGTGCTATACTGTAGGAAAGTCAGTGCTGAGGGTGTGCTGTATTGTAGGAGAGTCAGTGCTGAGAGTATGCTATACTGTAGGAGATTCAGTGTTGAGGGTGTGCTATACTGTTGGAGGGTTAGTGCAAAGAGAGCACTTCACTGCTAAGAGTGGGTTCAACTGTAAAAGAATCAATGCTGACTGGGGCTCAAGAGTGTGGTGCTGGAAAAGCACAGCAGGTCAGGCAGCATCCAAGGAGCAGGAGAATCGAGGCTTCTGGCAAAAGCCTTTCTGAGGGCTATACAGTCACAGGATAAGTACTGAGGTTAGGCTCCATTGTCAGATGGCCAATACTGAGGGAAAGCAGCACTGTCAGAGGGTCAGTACTGAGGGAAGGCTGCATTCTCTAATGGTCAGTACTGAAGAAGGACTCCACTGTCAGAGGACCATTGCTAAAGAAGTGCTGCAGTGTTAGAGGGTCAGTGCTGAGGGAGTGCTGCGATGTCTGAAGGTAGTAGTACTGAAGAAGCATTTTGCTGTCAAAAGGGGCAGTACTGATGGTGCATTGCATTGTTGGATTATCAATACTGTGGAACAATCCATTGGCAGAGTAAAGGTACATGGGGAGCACATACTGTTGCATAATTAGTGCTAAGTACTGTACAGGCATTATAAAATGTGAAACTTTATAAAACACAGAACATAGAACAATACAGCGCAGAACAGGCCCTTTGGCCCTCGATGTTGCGCCAACCTGTGAACTATTCTCAGCTCGTCCCCCTACATTATCCCAAAATCATCCATGTGCTTATCTAAGGATTGTTTAAATCTCCCAAATGTGGCTGAGTTGACTACATTAGCAGGTAGGGCATTCCACGCCCTTACCACTATCTGCGTAAAAAAACTTTCCTCTGACATCTGTCTTAAATCTATCACCCCTCAATTTGTAGTTATGCCCTCTCGTACAAGCTGACGTCATCATCCTAGGAAAAAGTATTTAACTGTCTACCCTATCTAATCCTCTGATCATCTTGTATGTCTCATCTCTTCGTTTGAGGAGTCTTAATCAGACATTAAGAAATAATCTTTTTATTAATTTTTTTTAAATCCTAATGATGATAGTGAAGAAGGCGTTTGGTATGCTTTCCTTTATTGGTCAGAGCATTGAGTACAGGAGTTGGGAGGTCATGTTGCGGCTGGACAGGACATTGGTTAAGCTACTTTTGGAGTATTGTGTGCAATTCTGGTCTCCTTCCTATTGGAAGGATGTTGTGAAATTTGAAAGGGTTCAGAAAAAATTTACAAGGATGTTGCCAGGGTTGGAGGATTTAAGCTACAGGGAGAGGCTGAACAGGCTGGGGCTGTTTTCCCTGGAGTGTCGGAGGGTGAGGTTTATAAAATTATGAGGGGCATGGATAGGATAAATAGACAAAGTCTCTTCCCTGGGGTGGGGGGGTCCAGAACTAGATGACATAGATTTATGCTGAAAATGTGTTGCTGGAAAAGCGCAGCAGATCAGGCAGCATCCAAGGAGTCGATTTTCCTGCTCCTTGGATGCTGCCTGATCTGCTGCGCTTTTCCAACAACACATTTTCAGCTCTGACCTCCAGCATCTGCAGTCCTCACTTTCTCCTCGACATAGATTTATGGTGAGAGGGGAAAGATATGAGATCTAAGGGGCAACTTTTTCATGCAGAGGGTGGTATGCATATGGAAAGAGCTGCCAGGGGAAGTGATGGAGGCTAGTACAATTGCAACATTTAAAAGGCATCTGGCTGCGTATATGAATAGGAAGGGTTTGGAGGGATATGGGCCAGGTGCTGGCAGGTGAGACTAGATTGGTTTGAGATATCTGGTCAGCATGGACGAGTTGGACTGAAGGGTCTGTTTCCGTGCTGTGCATCCCTATGACTCTATGATAACCTCTTTTCACTTGCTGTGAAATTTTCAGACTGGAGATCTATGACCAGTGGGTGTGCCACAAATATCAGTGCTGGGTCCAATGCTTTTCATCATTTATATAAAAGATTTGGATGTGAACGTAGGACGTACGGTTAGTAAGTTTGCAGATGATACTGAAATTGAAAGTGTCGTGGTAAGCAAAGAAGGTTACCTCAGAATACAATGGGATCTGGATCAGATGGGTCAATGAGCTGAGAAGTGGCAGATGGAGTTTAATTTAGATAAATGTGAGGTGCTACATTTTGAAATCAGTGCAGGACTTATACACTTCATGGTACAGTGCGGAGTGTTGCTAAACAAAGAGACCTTGAAGTGCAGGTTCCTAGTTCCTTGAGAGTTGAGACACAGTTAGATAGGATAGTGAAGAAGGCATTTGGTATGCTTTCCTTTATTGGTCAGAGCATTGAGTATAGGAGTTGGGAGGTCATGTTGTTGCTGTACAGGACATTGGTTTGGCCACAAAGTCAACCAAATATAATCAATGAAGCAGACAGCCAACAAACTAAAAAGTAACCTTTGCAAAATGACCAAGTATTTCATATCGTCGAGCTGTATACCATATCAATCATATAAGATAAACAGAAGCTTTTAAGACTCTAATATGGTAATTTCCCAAAAGGCAGGTTTACATTGCTGAAAGCCAAAATTGATACAGCAGCTAATGCTGTATCAGCATATTATTATTATGCTTACTGAAAGACATGCACCCTAACAAGTAGTGCTCCATGAAATAATCTACAAAAGAATATCTCACAGCAGAAAAATGGATTATTGATTCCAAGGAGTTGGACAATCACCCTGCAGTGCCAATATGGAAGTTTAGCTTGGACTCCCAAAATCCTCTACCTGGTGGTTACTGATGGTCCATCAGTGGCAGGAATAGCAGTATGTATAGATCTCAGCATCAAAACCATTCATGGGTATCAGACCATACTCATGCTGGTAAGATCCAAAAAGTCAAAGGTCTTCCCACCTCAAATACAGTGAAAAACAAAACAAAAACATGGCCTACATGTGACTCCAGACCCACAACAATATGGCTGACTCTTAGTTGCCCTCTGGACAATAAGGGAATAGGCAATAAATGCTGGTCTAGTCAGTGATGCCTTCATCCATGAATGAATAAAAAAAATGTAGAGTACCACCCCAACAATGCAATGGACAAAGATTGAAAATCAGAAAGGCAGTCACAAATATCTGGATACTAGCAAAGGTTTCTAAATATGTCGTCAGCTCAGGCTGTACAAAGCTATTACTGATTATGGTGCAGTATTGTGATTCAGACCAATGTATAATACAATGATCATACATGCAGAGAGTGGGAAAGAAAACGGCAGTTCTGATTGTGACAGCAACCAGTAGCAAGACAACCAAGTTAAGAGTGTCTGAAAATAGGAATAACATGTACCTCTCCAGATGGGTAAATGATTACCAGATCAAGGTGCTTTATTAAACCTCCAACATTAAGTTGAAATTTGAATTAGAATCTTGTTAACTGTTTTTACACATGTGTATAATTGTTGAATTAATATCACATGCCTATGCACAACTACGTATATCTTTTTGGAATTTCTTTCTTTAGACAAAGGAGTTTTGTATTATATTTCATTATAGATAGGCAATATATCTTTATGATGCCATCATCATATTATAGCATGTGACCTAATAGTATAAAGGTCCAGTCTCCATCTTATCAAATCCTGTTGCTGCATGACACACTGAGGGAAATGTGTGGCAGCTTGGAGTTCAGATACGCAAGTGTCTGGGTTGGTAGTGTACAGATGTAGATAACAGATATTGTAATAAAAGTTGAATGAATTCTTCAGTACCAAATGACCTATGCCACATTCATATGTTATGGAAGCTAATGTAAGTAGCACATCACGTTAGCTGAAGATTGTCAGCTTTGTTTTGTATTCATTCACAGGAGGAGGGCAACATTGGCTGGGCCAACATTTATTGCCCATCCAGATTGTTCTCAGACAGGCTTTTCCAACCATCAACAATGGATTCATGGTCATCATTATACTCTTAATACCAGATTCAAATTGCATTCAAATTGCATCATCTGCTGTGGCAGGATTCGAACCCAGATCCCCTGAAAATACCTGTGTCTCTGGATTAACAGTCTAGCCATAATATCACTAGACCACTGCATCCCCTCAAACTAGCACATTCTATCATGCGAAGAACCATCAATATAAGGGAATGACTAATTCAGGAGAAACCTCCTTATTCAGAGTGCTGAGAATATGGAACTTGCTCCCACAAGGATTGATTGAGGCAAACAGTATTGATACATTTAAAGGGAGGTGCATAATGAATGAGAAAGAAATAAAAGGTAATTTGATTGGGTGAAATGAAGAGTGGTGAGAGAAGACCTATATGAAGCATGAACATCAGCATTGTCCAGTTGGGTCTGTTTCCACACACAGTCAGTTCTGCTATAACGTATGTTTCTTCAACACAAATTGGCTTTAACATGATTGAAGAATTTAGACCGTTATTTGTAAAACATGAACTTTCCTCATCTGTATTGGCTATAACGCGATTCTGGCCCCGTTAGTTTGAATAGCATAGCTATTGCACAATTTTCTTATAATGCAAGATTGCACAAGAGTGGAATTATCATTTATATCAGAACCAACTGTATTCTAAACAGCTGTTATTTTTCACGTTGCTCATATACATGTTAGAGAAGATTACAGCATCCAGCTTTTACCAGATTTGTAATAACTTCACACCTGAGTGACCAGAGATCTCTCAAATCTCTTGATCAAGCTATTTCAATTAGGTAATTTTACTTGGAATCTTGTTTGTGGTTTTGGATAATGCACCTTAAGGCATTACATTGGTCTTGAAAGAATGTGCTGCAGGGAATGTGGTAGAAATAGATACGATAGTAAAGTTCCAGAGGCATTTAGACAGACACATGAGCAAACAGAGACATACGAACCATGTGCAGGCAGATGGGATTACTTTAGAATGGCAACATGGTAAGCACAGAAATGGTGAGCTGAAGCGTTATTCCTGTGCTGGGAATTGCTGGGAAAATTCACCAATAAAATATCATACAAAATTCTTCCAAGGATCAACAGGGTAGACGCAGAAAGGAAGATTCCCCTGTATGGAAGAGTCCAGAATCAAGGGTCACAGTCTCAGAATAAGTGGTTGGTCATTTAATGAGAAAGAATTTCTTCACTCAGAAGACAGTGAATCTTTTGAATTCACTATCCCTGAGTGTGCTCAAGACTGAGTTAGTAGATTTCTTCATATTAAAGTAATCAAGGGATACAGTTGAGGAAGTGGGAGTGAGGCAGAAGATCAACCATGATCTACTTTAAATGACTGAGCCTGCTGGAAGGATTGAATGGTCTGCTTCTGATCTTATTTCTTACATTGTTATTGGGTTCAATGGGTTAGATTAAGAAGTGACATACCTAGGCCTGTATCTGGAGAATATGGAAGGCTAAGGGGGGATTTAATTAAAACTTTTCAGGGATTTGAAATAAATTTATAGTGTATTCTGTTCCTATGTCAGTAATGCTAAATTTTTTTGTTAACAAGAACAAAAATCCATATCATTGCAATGTTAAACCCCATGTACGTACAGACCTGCTGATCTCAATGATGAATGGCTACTACTAATAAAAAATGCTGATTTGGGGATTAGTTTCTGTAATTTGTCAACACTTCACATAAAGATATCAATTGATTTGTTCAGAGTTTAGCAACCAAACTGATTACAGGATCAATGAATCCTCTTGAGAAAACACCCCGTCCTTGGCAACCACACTCCACCCTGTTCTTGTTTAATTTATCAAAATAAAGCACAAAATCCAAAAGCTCATTGACAACCTCCTTCTGACCCAATAAACTGATGTGGAATTTCTATATTCCAAACACACATCATGCATGATCAGAACTTTATTTACATTTGAAATCCTTCCTAGCACAACTCATGTTTTCACTAAAACTGTTTTTAAATCTTTACATGGGCCTCGCCCCTTCTTACTTATGTGATCTCCTCCAGCCCCACGACCCTCTGAAATATCTGCATTCTTCCAATACCATGCTTTTATGCAATTCTGATTTTAATTATTCCAGCATTCGTAACCATGCCTTTAACTGCTTGACCTAGCTCTCCTTCCTTCCCTGAACCTGAGGGCATCCCTTGCTCTTCTCCAACTGAAGCACTCATTAAAATCCAGCTTTATGACCAAGCTTTTGGTTAGCTGCCGAATATCTCCTGCCATTTGTTTTGCTGGTAAACATGGTTTGATAACACACTTGCAAAATGCCTTGCAATGTTTCACAATGTTAAAGGTGTTATTTGGCTGCAAGTTATTGCACACAGTATTTAATATTCAGGTGCTACTTGGCAGCGAAGAAGAGAAAGATTTGTCCAATTGTATGATAGCAATAGTAATTTATAAAACCAACAGTGAGTCCATCTCAACCAACAGTCAGTTCAATACTCGAGAATGCAGTGTTTCCATGACAACAAGTTCGGATAAGGAGCTGCCAACAAATTAATTTTTTAAAGATATCTAAAGCCTGTCAACAAGAAAAAATACAAATAAATGCATGCTGAGAAAATGTTTGAATTAAAACACATTTTGTTCATTAACATTATGAGTTTTGGAATAATATATATTCTCAGACCAGATTTGTGGCAACATTAATAATTATAGATATCATTGTATTACTGCATAAGATCTTGAATTTAAATTTCTTATTCTTGTTTTCAAATTTCTCTACAGTCTTACCCGTAGTAAACCTCCAGCAGCCCCAATTGTTGTGTAGGGTAATAAAAATGTTAACGTTCAAGCTGCGTTAAGCTCCACAAAATCTGATGACACAACAGTCTTTGTGGGGAAGAAACAGTCCAGCATGAGGTCTCAGTGGAAACACATTTTATCACTGGCTTTTGCCAGGCTTTGTAATTATGTCCAACTAGTCAATGTAACATGCACATACGTTATGATGCAATAAACTACATTTTATTGTCTCAGCTGAGCGCCTCTACTCTGACTCAGTGGTGATATATCCTCTTCCACTGCTAATTACATAGATCCTCAGACTCAGCATAAAATGGAGGATGAGGGCTCTTGTGGTGCCAGTGGGGTGGGTTCAAGGCCTATCTGTCCTGGAGTAATGTCAGTCCAGATACGAACAGGTTGATTAAAATAGCTACATGACAGCACTGGAATGCACAAAGGGATAAAAGTAAACAGGAGGATAAGTGCCCATACCTGACCCCAGCCACAGAGCATGAATGGTTGGGACAGCACAACAGAGCACTCATAGTCCTTTGAGATTTTTGTACTCCTCCCTAAACTTCACAGGCTCTCTATCTTTCTTTCCTATTTAAAATATTTTATAGAACCTAACACACAAAACAATTTTTGATCGACGTCCTAATATCACTGTATGTGGATCACAGCCAAATTTTAGTTGATAATCCCACCTGTTGAAATCTTGGGCTACTTTAATACGCTAAAGGCACCATATAGATGCTAGATGTTATATTGTGCTGCTTTCCCTAAGGATATTGATCTCTGTCCGTGAATTCCTTACATTTGTTCTCAATGTATAAAACCAAATGTACAAACTAATCCTCTGGGTGTCCCGTTATATTGCTAAAGTAATGGGTCTTTGCTGTCATGTGTAAATACCCCAACATGGACCAAGATAAATTGAGTAAGATCTCATCACAAAGCTGTTTCTAGATTTAAAGGTGCCGGTGTTGGACTGGGATGAACAAAGTTAAAAATCACACAACACCAGGTTATAGTCCAATAGGTTTATTTGAAAGCACTAGCTTTCAGAGCAACAACCACCTGATGAAGGAGCAGTGCTCCAAAAGTGAGTGTTTCCAAATAAACCTGTTGGACGATAACCTGGTGTTTTGTGAGTTTTAACTCTGTTTCTAGATGCAGTAGTAATATACATTCTCTGAGCCAGGAGACCTGGCTTCAAGTCCCATGTGCCCCAAAACTATGTAATAACCTCTGATTGATTAGAAAATATCTATGATGAAACAGTAATGTCAGATATGGCTCACTTTTTAGTAATCTTGTCTCTGATTCCAATAATTGTGAGTGTAAGCCAGACCCAGAAGACAAAATGAAAGACTGATTATCCTGTAGAATGTTACAGTCCAAATAGTTTAGTTGGACTATAGCACACTGGCCTCTTGGCTTATAGGACCCTGGCTTACAGCCGTTTAATGAGTGACATACCTCGGTGTTAGCTTTCATATATATCTAATTCTTGTTTAGATTTCATAAAACCATGAGACATAAGGGTCCATTGAGTCTGCTCCATAATTCAATCAAATCATGGCAAATTCGATAATCGTCTATTTCACTTCTCTACATTTCCATATATATCTCTTCATTCGATCACTAATTAAAAGTCTGCCTCAATTTTGAATGATGACTTTACAACCCAGCCTCAACAGCACACTGGAGTAAAGAATTCCACAGATTCACTACTCTCTGAGAGAAAAACGTCCTCCTCATCTCTGTCTTCAGGTCCTAGACTCTCCTCTACACCTCTGAGAAACTACACTATTCAGCCCCCAAAGAATCCTGTATAATTGTTTTAATAAGGTCGCTTACCATTCTTTTAAACTCTAATCATGTCCAATCTGCCCAACCTGTCTTTTAAGAAAAACCTTCCATCTCCACGATCAATCTAGTGTAACTTCTCTGGACTGCCTCTAATGTCAGCATATCTTTCCTTAGATAAAGGGACTCAAAATGTTCTAATTAGTGCCTTGTATAGTTTTATTCTGGATACATGAACATCAACTAGTTACAAAACGACATAACCCACTCTCACTAGTATCCTTACATACAGATGAGGAAAGACACCACTTCGACTGAGACAACACATCCATCCAAGGGCAAGCCAAACAGAGACACGCACGAAAATTCCTAGAAGCATGGCATTCCAAGCAGAACTCCAACAACTAACACATTGATTTGGACCCCATTTACCACCCTCTAAGAAAAAGAGCAGGAACTGACATCACCAGAGGAAATGACATCAACAACCCATGGAAACCTAAACACATAAATAGAAAGCGGGTCAACTAACACCAGTGTCACTGGAGGCTCACTAATGATGTTACCTAGTATGGTGACGAAATGTCTGAATATGAACTTTACAGCTCAGTGAGCAAGCCTACATACAGA
Source organism: Chiloscyllium punctatum (assembly GCF_047496795.1). NCBI lineage: Eukaryota > Metazoa > Chordata > Chondrichthyes > Orectolobiformes > Hemiscylliidae > Chiloscyllium > Chiloscyllium punctatum. The sequence continues at coordinate 2,313,030 of NC_092752.1, forward strand.
ACCTCAACCTGAGCTGCAAATCTTCTCAAAACTTGCTAACATTTAGTTCCTCTATTCTCCCAACTAAAGTACATAATTTTAAAACTTTCCACATTATATTCCATCTGCTAATGTTCTGATCACTCACTCAAATTCTCTATGTCCTTCTGTAGACCATGTGTCATCCTTACCACTTACCTTCCTATCTATTTTTGTGTCTTCTCCAAATTTGGTGACAGTACATTCACTTCTCTCATCAAAGTCAATAATATACATTGTGTAACTGTGGCCCCAGCACTTATCCCTATGGCACTCCATCCATGATAATCTACTAGTCCCAATACCACGGGATCTTACCTTATTAAGTTGCCTTATATGCTACCTTATATTTCATGTATTTTGGAAATTCAAATATTTTACAACTAATGGATTCCCCTTTATCTATCCCGAGCTTCCACAAAGAATTCTGATAGCTTTTTGAGGCATGATTTCCCCTTCATAAAGCTGTGCTGACTCTGCTTGATCATATGTATTTCTAAATGCTCTGCTGCTACATCCTTTATAATAGACTTCAACATTTTCGCAATGATAGATGTTAAGCTATCTGGCCTATAGTTACATAATACTTTTGTTTACTTTCCTTTTTGAGTAAGATGTTATCCTGGTAATTTTCCAATTGTATGGGACTTTGCCAGAACCTAGGGATTCTTGGAATATTATTACCACTATCTCTGTAGACATTTTTTTAATATCCTAGGTGCAATCCTTGATGAAGGGGACTTATTGTCTGATAGCTCTTTTAGTTTCTCTTGCACTTTTTGTTTAGTGATAGTTATTATATTTATTTCATTTTCTCCTTTTGCCCCTTGAATATTTGGAATGTAATTAATGTCTTCTAATATGAAGATTGATGCAAAGAATTATTCAACTGCTCTGCCATTCCCTGATTCCCTATTCTTATTTAAACTTTGATTTTGGTTTTTTGTTGTAATAACCTGAAGGTAATCTTTTAAGAGATTGTTTGCTTGTTTATTGCTCCTCTAAAGAGTATAAAGAAAGACTTTGGAGACACTTGTGTAAGTGGGAAGCTGGCAGATATATGTAATGTCGCATTTTGTAAATAAACCTACTATCAAGAAAAGGATTTGTGTCTAGTTTCATCTGTCACCATCTGGCTTGGGATCCATGTTTTGGTATATCAGCTTGAGACCAACATTTTAGTAAATTTCAAAGCAGGGATTAAATGCTATAAAAGAATAATGCAGCTTCAGAAAACTCAGGGGTGTGTTTGATCAGATATTTTTGTTTTCTCATTGTTTCCAATCAGCACATATTCCTGATAGCTTGGTTACCAGTGACGAAGATTCTCTCAATTGTTCTGGCTGAAGCTTACCAGAAAATCATGACATTGGTTGAGTGGAGACTGTTCTCTGAACAGGTGCAATTCAAAACATTACAATTGTTGAAGCTTTGATTCTCATTTGTCCCTGCGTTAATGTCACCTCCCCATTGAGTTTCACTTCTGCAATTGTACTTGTTTTAAGATCAGCATTATGAATCACGCAGAGTCACAAAAGTGTTATGAAGCAGGAGGAAGCTATTCGGCCCATTATTCTGCAGCAACACTCCAAAGCAGCATTAGGCCTTTTCTCTGTAATCTTGCAATTTAATTCTATTCAAACAATCATCTCACTGTTTTGAATGCCTCAACTGAACCTGTCTCCATCACATTTCCAGACAACTTATTTTAGATCTGAACCATTCATTGTGTGGTAAATATTTGTCTCACATCACGTTACTTTTGCAAATCATTTTAAAGCTGTGCCCTCTCAGTCCGAATCTTTTTATTCGTGGCATAGCAGCAAGTGAAGTTGGCTGTAAGCAGCAGTGTTTTGACTATGTTCTGGATGCCAATTGGGAGATATGGATGTTTGTATGCATTATTTGGCATTCCCACTGCTCCAGAAGACAGCAAGATATCGTGAGTGATCTTCCTGTACTGGAAGCTATTGTGGATGATCTACTAGTTGAAAGTGGAGCATAATGGAAGAAGATTTTGCAGGCACCAATCTGAATCTAGTGTGACAGATGGAGAGAGCTTGGCCCACATGAACCTGTAGATGAACAAGAGAATGATGTAACTAAAAAACCAAAAGTTAAGTTCATTGGTCATATCAGTGAAAGGAATCATCTGGATCTTGATATGGAGACAGCTGTAGTATAGATGTAGCAACTGACAGATGTTAAAACAATGAAACAATTTGTTGGATTGTGAACTATTCAGTAAAGTTCTTGCCATTTTGTTATCAGAGTGTGAATCTATCACGAGCTCACTGCAAAGGATGTTTGGTCATACTGGGACACAGAACAAAAAATAGATTTCACTTGCATCAAACAACCAGCAATAACCATGCCCATATTGAGGTACCACCATGTTAGCTATGATGATAAATATGAAGTTACCCTGCAGTATGATTCCAGTGAGACAGACCTTGCTAAAAACTGCAAGACAGGTCCTGGAAAAGGAACATCATCGCAGGAATGAGTAAACACCAGGTGAAAATCCAACAACAACTTGCATATGAACTACAAGACGACCTGAACTCTTTAAATGTGCCAAGACAGATGAAAGACAGACTAGAAAGATTTCTGGAGAAAGTTTAGCAGTTAGTTCCATTTGCAGCAGCAGCAGTGGGAGCAGTGACAGTGAGAACCAGGAGCAGCTGGGAAGGTAAATTTCCCACTTAAAAGGACTTACCTCAAGAGTCAGCGGCCTCCATTTTCAGCAGCAGTGAGAGAGAGGAGCTTACTGGGAACAGTCGAATTGCACTCTGGTAAACTGATATGTTTGGGCAGCAGCTGGGGGGTGCTTTTGCTAATGCTGTTGGGGAGAGATTAAACTAATGTGGTGGGAACCAAATGAGGAGGTTAGTGGATAGTAAGGAGATAGTAACTAAAACCTGTCAGCAATTAGATCATGAAATCACTGTGACTAAGGGGAAGAGTAGGCAGGGAGCAGATGATGAATGCAAAGGGACAGGTTGTCTGAGGTGCATTCGTTTTAATGTGAAAAGTGCAGTAGTTAAGGCAGATGAACTTAGGGCTTGGATTAGTACCTGGGAGTATGATGTTATTGCTATTACTGAGACTTGGGTGAGGGAAGGACAAGATTGGCAACTAAATATCCCAGGATATTGATGCTTCAGGTCGGATAGAGAGGGAGGTAAAAGGGGTGGAGGAGTTGCATTACTGGTCAGAGGGGTTATCATAGCTGTGCTGAAGGAGGGCACTATGGAGGACTTGAGCAGTGAGGCAATATGGGCAGAGCTCAGAAATAGGAAGGGTGTATTACAGGCTTCCCAACAGCGAACATGAGATAGAGGTACAAATAGGTAAACAGATTATGGAAAGATGTAGGAGCAACAGGGTGGTGGTGATAGGAGATTTTAATTTTCACAACATTGACTGGAATTCACTTAGTGTTAGAGGTCTAGGTGGAGCTGAATTTGTAAGGAGCATCCAGGAGGGCTTCATAGAGCAGTACGTAATTAGTTCAACTCGGGAAGGGGCCATACTGGACCTGGTGTTGGGGAATGAGCCTGGGGTGGTTGAAGTTTCTGTAGGGGATTACTTTGGGAATAGCGATCCCAATTCCGTAAGTTTTAGAATACGTATGGACAAAGACGAGAGTGGCCCTAAAGGAAGAGTGCTAAACTAGGGGAAGGTCAACTATAGCAAAATTCGGCAAGAGCTGGGCAATGTCAATTGGGATCAGCTATTTGACGATAAATCCAAATTTGATATATGGGAGGTTAGCAAGTTTTGAGAAGATCTGTAGCTCAGGTTGAGATTCTGAATGTAACTTTGTTCGGTTGAGCTGGAAAGTTCATTTTCAGACATTTCGTTGCCCTACTAGGTAACATCATCAGTGAGCCACCGGTGAAGCACTCATGTTATGTCCTACTTGCTATTTAAGTGTTTAGATTTCCTTGGGTTGGTGATGTCTTTTTCTGTGGTGATGTCATTTCATGTCTTGATGTCATTTCCTGTTCTTTTTCTTAATTAAACAATTAAAGAATTAAACAAGACAGACTTCCAGAAAATGAAACCAGACAGATCCAACACGCCATGCTTCTGTGGATTACCCAAAATTCACAAACCAGGAGCCCCCCTCAGACCCATAGTTGCGCTACCTGGAACACCAATGTACAGATTAGCTAAGGAGCTATGCCAAAGACTAAAATATTTAGTAAGAGAGTCACACTACTCCCTTCACTCCACCCAAGAATCCCTGAATGCCATCAAAGACGCCAAGATAGAAGAGGATGTAACAGCCCTGTTCATATCCATCAGCATAAACCTGGCCAAGGAAAACACTCACTACATGATTAGAAGAACCAAAGACACAGATGCCAAACACCACTAACTTCATCGGCAAGGACAACATCATCAAGCTAATGGACCTACTGCTTACCAGACTTCACTTTCAATAACAAAACCTACAGAAAAACCAACGGAAGACCCATGGATCTCCAATATCAGGGTTCTTAGCAGAGGCAGTAATGCAGAGACTTGAACAGATAGCTCTGCCAACTATCCAACCTAAACTTTGGGTCTGCTACGTGGGTGACAACTTTGTCATCTCTAAATGAAGCAAATTAGAGGAAACCTTCAAGACCTTCAATAATACCCTTACTGGCATAAAATTCACTAAACAGGAGGAAAACAACAACAAACTGCCATTCCTAGATGTCACAGTAGAACAAACAGTCAATGGGGAACTTCAAACCAACTTTTACATGAAAACAACACATACTGACCAAATACTGAACTACAGAAGCAATCATCCCAATATCCACAAACGAAGCTGCATTAGAACATTATTTCATGAGCCACCACACACTGCAGCACAGAGGAACTACAAACAGCAGAGGAAAATCACCTATTCAGTGTATTCAAAAGGAATGGGCAACAGGAGACAAACTGTAATAGTGAAAGGGTGTTTCTTAAAATAGAGAACTGTGACCAGTTGTGTTCTACAGGGATCTGTGCTGGGACCACTGTTGTTTGTGATATACATAAATGATCAGGAGGAATGTATAGGTGGTCTGATTAGTAAATTTGCAGATGACACGAAGATTGGTGGAGTAGCAGTTGGTGAACAGGATTGTCAGAGAATGCAGCAGAATACAGATAAATTGGAGAGTTGGGCAGACAACTGGCTGATGGAGTTCAATCTGGGCAAATGTGAGGTGAACTATATGGTAAAGGGAAAAGTGCTGGGGAAAATTGATCCACAAAGAGATCTGGGTTTTCAGGTCCATTGTACCCTGAAGGTGGTAACGCAGGTCGATAGAGTGGTCAAGAAAGCATGCGGCATGTTTCCCTTCATTGGACAGGGTATTGAGTACAAGAGTTGGCAGGTGATATTACAGTTGTATAAGACTTTGCTTCGGCCACATTTGGAATACTGCATACAATTCTGGTTGCCACATTACAAAAAGGATGCAGATGCTTTGGAGAGGGTGCAGAGGAGGTTCACCAGGATGTTGCCTGGTATGCGCCAGCTATGAAGAGAGGTTGAGTAGATTAGGATTATTTTCATTAGAAAGACGAAGGTTGAGGAGGGAACTGATCGAGGTTTACAAAATCATGAAAGATGTAGAGAGGGTGGATACCAAGAAGCTTTTTTCCAGAGCGGGGGACTCAATTACTAGGGATTATGAGTTCAAGGTGAGGGGGGGAAAGTTTAAGGGAGATATAGATGGAAAGTTCTTTACGCTGAGGGTGATGAGTGCCTGGAACATGTTGCCAGTGGAGGTGGTAGAGGCCAGCATGATGGTGTTTTTAAGATGTATCAAGACAGATATATGAATGGGCAGGGAGCGGAGAGATACAGATCCTTAGAAAATAGGCGACAGGTTTAGATAGAGGATCTGGATTGGCACAGGCTTGGAGGGCCAAAGGGCCTGTTCCTATACTATAATTTTCTTTGTTGTTTGTTAACTGTCAGTCATTACCAAACTGGTACATTCTCATTCGCAAAGTCTGCTTGCCAACTCATCAGCTCTCTCCTCGCATACAGTGCAAAATGGTCTATCCTTTTACATTGTGAATATCCTGATGAGTGTAAGATAACAAGCTTCAAAAAATGTTCAGTTTTTTAGCAATACATAAATATATATTTTTTGTAATGTTTGACAGAACTTGCTTGCTTGCTAGAAACCAGGCTGAATTGGACTTGGCAAAGTAAGCATCAAAAACAGGATATATCTTCATTTTCCAGTTCTGATGAAAGGCTTTTGACATGTTGTTTCTTTCCTGATCTATAGATTCTACCTGAGCTATTTAGTATTTCTAAGTCTTTCTGATAATACTTTATATTGCCACCAGCTGCAAGTAGAGCTGGAGGAGGTCACAGAGATAAGGAGGGTTACAGTGACCAGAATACGTTATAGAAATAGTGAGGGACATGGCAGTAAAGGGATCTGAATGTTCTCCGAGTTTTACATTCGATGCTGGCCCTGTAAGCCAGTGAGCACAGGGATGATGGGTTAACAGGACTTGAACACAGTTACTGCAACAGACTTCAGACTTAAAGCTCAAATTCACGGATAGTAGAAGGCTGCAGACTCTTGAGATTAGTTGGAAGGTCAAAGTTGATTAGATTAGATTAGATTACTTACAGTGTGGAAACAGGCCCTTTGGCCCAACAAGTCCACACCGCCCCGCCGAAGCGCAACCCACCCATACCCCTAACCTAACACTACGGGCAATTTAGCATGGCCAATTCACCTGACCTGCACATCTTTGGACTGTGGGAGGAAACCGGAGCACCCAGAGGAAACCCATGCAGACACGGGGAGAACGTGCAAACTCCACACAGTTAGTCACCTGAGGCGGGAATTGAACCCAGGTCTCTGGTGCTGTGAGGCAGCAGTGCTAACCACTGTGCCACTGTGCCGCCCCTACCACCGTGCCGCCCCAGTAACAAATACGTGGATGAGGAGTTCAGCAGCAGATGAGTTAAGGCAGGAATAAAGATGGGTGATGTTACAGGTGGTTCTAACAGTGCACACATGAGAAGCCAATTCAGGGTCCAATATAATGCTAAAGGTATGAACACACTTTAATCCTTTAGATATCATTTCCTACATTTCAACAATGACTAAAATTAAAATCCAGTGCTCAACAGAGACAAAACTCCATATCGGTCACATAGACCAACACTGAGTGCTGTCGAATGAAGGTAATTCACTTGTATTCATATGGTTACCTGAAGCTATAGATTAACTAGCATAACTGTCAATACATTTACAACAATCCATAAAATAGCAATCCTCTGTGCTCAAGGACATTTTTCACAGTTTTCAGTACAGTTTAAAAATAAAAATAGATACAAAACAAGTAATTTTCTAGGGCCATGGGATAGAGCAGGGAGGGTGTGTCTAGTTAGAAAATTCATTGAAAAAACCAGCACAGGATAATCGGCTGAATGAATTCCTTCTGTGATGTGCCATTTTATGTTGGTTGAATTAGGTAAAGACTTCTGTGGGGTTTTGAAATTTCAGAACTGCCGTTGGTTTTTTTGAAATGAGTAAAGAAAGCAAAATGACCATGAGACTATAACAGGGGCATCAGGAAACATTAATTTAAAATATTTTGTTATCTCTCATGCTTGTTTCTCAACATCACAGGTGATTCAGCCACTTACTTAACCAAACAAGGTTTACTCCAGCAGTGAGCAGCTGTCTGTGAAATGGAAATGAAACAGGTGGTAATGACCTTTGCATTGGTGGCACCAACAAAGGCACAGATAGAATGAGTCAGAGGGGGACAGGGATGTGGTCACACTGACAGAGAGCATAATATACCCCCAGAAATGCTCCTCAGCATGTCCAGAGGCATATGTGAGCACAGAAGTGAACTACAGGCAGGGGCTTCTGTTAACATTCAGAGTGGAAGCTATTTGTGCTTTCACTGCAGCAATGAGACCTGTCAGAAATATCAGCAGACATGCTCTGTGTGAATAGATTCCAGATCACCCATTTGTCTGGCTTTTTCCCAGAGCCTCTTTCCCCTTTATGAGATGTCGATCACTTTTAAGTGATGTCTAATTTCCCACACGACTGTCAGGTGTGCAGCTGGTGAACAGTGAGCATTGAATAAGCAATCTGTATCACTGTTCACTGTACTGCATAAGCTCTTGTTATTTCTTAGAATTAGAATTAGCTTTATTGTTACATGTACTCACAAATCGCCATTTGTGGCGCCATCTTAGGTACAAAGATACCTCGGTATAGATTCTTAAATACAAATTCCTCAGAAAAAAAAATTAGCAAAATAAAGAAATAAAAAATCCAGCATTGCATAACTTTGTGCCATCTTAGGTACAAAAGTACAAAATCATAGGAATAATTTAGAAAAATAAAGAAATAAAAAGTTCAGAACAACAGTCCTTCCAACCCAGTCTGTGCAGCACCTTGCCTCCAGACCATACCGGGCTTCACCTTGTGGCTCTCAAGGCTGGGTGCCCACCCTGGCTTCACCTTGAGGCTGGGAGTCCATGTTGATGTGATAACTTTACTCAAGGTTCAAGGATGGGGAGTTAGTAGAAAGAAGGAAAAGAAAGCACGATAAAGGAAACAAAGAGGAAAGAAATGAATGAAACAGGTGAGCTCCGGCTGAAGAACCCAACTCCGTCGCCACCTTGGATGAATCACCAAGATACCTCTGTAAGCTGTAAGATGGATGCTGCCATCTTTGACAGAGCCTGTTTGGTCTGCTGTGGTAGAGGAAACCACTTGGTCATCTCACAAGAAGATGCTCTTGTTTTTAACAAGATTTATTGCATATCACTAAGTGTAAGGTACACTGATGTGATGAAAAAGTGAGGACTGCAGATGCTGGAGATCAGAGTTGAAAAGTGTGGTGCTGGAAAAGCACAGCAGGTCAGGCAGCATCCGACGAGTAGGAGAATCAAAGTTTTGAGGATAAGCTCTTCATCAGGAATGAGGCTTGTGGGCCAAGGGAGCTGAGATATAAATGGGAGGGGGTGGGGCTTGGGGGGAAGGTAGCTTGGAATCTGATAGGTAGATGAAAGTGGGGGTGAAAGTCAGAGGTCGAGGGGAGAGTGGAGTGGAGAGTTGGGAAGGAAGATGGACAGGTAGGACTGGTCAAGAGGGTGGTGCCAAGTTGGAAGGTTGGATCTGGGATAAGATGGGGGAGGGGAAATGAGGAAACTGGTGAAATCCACATTGATCCCGTGTAGTTGGAGGGTCCCAAGGTGGAAGATGAGGGTTTTTTCTCCAGGTGTCAGGTGGCAAGGATTTGGCTATGTAGGAGGCCCAGGATCTGCATGTCCTTGGCGGAGTGGGAGGGGGAGCTAAAGTGTTCAGCCACAGGGCAGTATGGTTGGTTAGTGCGGTTGAGCCAGAGATGTTCTCTGAAACAATCCACAAGTTGGCATCCTATCTCCCCAGTGTAAAGGAGACCACATTGGGTGCAACGGATAGAGGAGATAACACATGTGGAAGTACAGGTGAATCTCTGTTGGATAGAGAAGGATCCTTTGGGTCCTTGGACGGAGGTGAGGGGAAAGGTATGGGCACAGGTTTTACCTCTCCGTCTTCCATCCCACCTGTTTGCTCCATCCGCCTCTCCGACCTATCACTTTCACTGCCACCTTCATCTACTGATCGCATTCCCAGCTATCTTCCCCCAGCCCCAACCCCCTCCCATATATCTCAGCCCCCTTGGCCTACAAGCCTCATTCCTGGTGAAGGGCTTATGCCTGAAACGTCGATTCTCTTGCTCCTTGGATGCTGACTGACCAGTTGTGCCTTTCCAGCACCACTCTCTTTGACATTAATGTGATGGACATTTTATGGACTCTGTGAGGGAGTTCCAGGCAGTAGGTCTTACTCCTTTGAGATTCTAAACCATTCTCCCATTATGCCCATATGACATTATCGTAACGGGTGCTGCTAAATGCACTCCTTAGCATTAATCTTTCAGATCCTAAAACATTTATATAACATCTCTCTCCAAGACTTTCCCCCATTATGAATAGTTATACATTTGTGAATATATTACTTTCATCACAATCCATCACTCCAGAATCTCTGACTTCACAAATTCTGGCAATCTGGAGTTTTTAGTATACTGCTGGAACACATTGTCTTCAGACTTGAAAGATTCATTTTGATTCTGTTCCAGACAGCATGAGGTCTGTCTCTAGAAGAAAGTGAGGACTGCAGATGCTGGAGATCAGAGCTGAAAATGTGTTGCTGGAAAAGCGCAGCAGGTCAGGCAGCATCCAAGGAGCAGGAGAATCGACGTTTCAGGCATGAGCCCTTCTTCAGGAAGGCTCATGCCTGAAACGTTGATTCTCCTGCTCCTTAGATGCTGCCTGACCTGCTGCGCTTTTCCAGCAACACATTTTCAGCATGAGGTCTGTAACTCCCTCTAAGCTGCAAGACTTTTTATCTCTTGGAATTCCTTTGAGGAGGATATCCTTCCTCTTGAAGGTAATTGCTCTGTTGTAATATCTGCAGGATCTTTAAATGCATGAATTTCCTTCTTAAAGGTTGGCAGTTCTATTTAAGCAGGCACTGACTGTTTACTGATTCTGTGGACATTCTTAGTAGGTGACATTCACATCTTTGATCTGCGTTTTATTCTTAATCTACTGTGCTGAAGTGTGTAGACATATTACTTCAACTTGTTGCTTAACTTAAGATGCCTTACTTCACACCTTGCTGATTATAGTATTGCTGAAATCAACACACTTAATTGTTGAACCTCTTGTTCTGACACTGACACTGAGGATTGTACTTGGGAAGCTAAGGAAATGAAATTGTCTCTTTGAACTTATATATTTCCGATCAATCAGCATCTGACATCAGACTTAAATCTGTAATTACTATTTGCTTGCCAATTTGTGTTGTACTCTGAGTTACACTGGTTAAAAATTTGTTGGTTAGTTCAAGTGCTAATTCATTTCAGTTGCAAATTTCCATCTTGCTGACACACAATGCTACCACTGAATGTTGGCATTCAGCTTTGTCTTACACCCTGTTTGACTGCTCACATGTGTCTTCAGAGGTTTTGAACCTTGACAACTGAATAAATGCTTGGAGAAACTGAGGACTGCAGATGCTGGAGATCAGATTCGAGAATGTGGTGCTGGAAAAGCACAGCAGGTCAGGCAGCATCCAAGGAGCAGGAGAATCAACGTTTCAGGCATAAGCCCTTCATCAGGAATGGCATTTCTTATGAAAGGCTTATGCCCGAAACATCGACTCTCCTGCTCCTCAGATGCTGCCTGACTGGCTGTGCTTTTCCAACTGAATAAATGCTGCCAATTTCTTACAATAAGGTTGATTTTCTCCTCTTAAAATTAGAATCATAGGGTCATAGAGCTGTACAGCATGGAAACAGATGCTTTGGTCCAACCCGTCCATGCCGACCAGATATCCCAATCCAATCTAGTCCCACCTGCCAGCACCCGACCCATATCCCTCCAAACCCTTCCTATTCACAGACCCATCCAAATGCACCTTAAATGTTGCAATTGTACCAGCCGCCACCACTTCATCTGGCAGCTCATTCCATACACATACCACCCTCTGCGTGAAAATGTTGCCCCTTAAGTCTCTTTTATATCTTTCCCCTCTCACCCTAAACCTATGCCCTCTAGTTCTGGACTCCCCAACCCCAGGAAAAAGACTTTGTCTATTTATCCTATCCATGGCCCTCATAATTTTGTAAACCTCTATAAGGTCACCCCCCAGCCTCCAACGCTCCAGGGAAAACAGCCCCAGCCTGTTCAGCCTCTCCCTATAGCTCTAATCCTCCAACCCTGGCAAGATCCTTGTAAATCTCCTCTGAACCCTTTCAGGTTTCACAACATCCTTCCGATAGGAAGGAGATCAGAGTTGAATGCAATATTCTAACAGTGGTTTAACCAATGTCCTGTACAGCCACAACATGACCTCTCAACTCCTGTACTCAATACTCTGACCGATAAAGGAAAGCATGCCAAATGCCTATTTCATTATCTTATCTACCTGTGACTCCACTTTCAAGGAGCTATGAACCTGCATTCCAAGGTCTCTTTGTTCAGCAACACTCCCTAGGACCTTACCATTAAGTGTATAAGTCCTGCTAGGATTTGCTTTCCCAAAATGCAGCACCTCACATTTATCTGAATTAAACTCCATCTGCCACTTCTCAGTTCATTGGTCCATCTGATCAAGAGTCCATTGTAATCAGAGTTAACCTTCTTCACTGTCCACTACACCTCCAATTTTGGTGTCATCTCCAAATTTACTAACTATACCTCTTATGCTCACATCCAAATCATTTATATAAATGACGAAAAGTAGTAGACCCAGCACCAATCCTACTTGCACTCCGCTGGTCACAGGCCTCCAATCTGAAAAACAACCCTCCACCACTACCCTCTGTCTTCTACCTTTGAGCCAGTTCTATATCCAATTGGCTAGTTCTCCCTGTATTCCATGAGATCTAACCTTGCTAATCAGTCTCCTATGGGGAACCTTATCGAAAGCCTTATTGAAGCCCATATAGATTACATCTACCACTCTGCCCTCATCAAGCCTCTTTGTTACTTCTTCAAAAAAACTCAATCAAGTTTGTGAGACATAATTTCCCACACACAAAGCCATGTTGACTATCCCTAATCAGTCCTTGCCTTTCAAATACATGTACATCCTGTCCCTCAGGATTCCCTGAAACAACTTGCCCACCACCGACGTCAGGTTCACTGGTCTTTTTAATAAATATTTTTATTGAAAAGAAAAAAGTTTTGGGTTTTTTTTTACAAAATTACAAAACTAATACAAAATAGTGTAACTACTTTACAATATAATAGCAATAGCAATATCAATAAAGAAAACAAACTACTAATCTACTCCACAAACTGCCAAAACAGGAAGTAAGATGTAAGAAAAAAAACTCTATATAAAAAAACTACAATACAGTACATAACTAGCAAAAGAAGATAAATAAATAAATAAACAAACATTCAAAATAAAATTATTTCAAGTCATAATAAGACTGTATTTATAAGGGTTTCTTCCTCCCAGGGGCCCCCGAACCGACAGACATCATCCTCACAGCTAAACAAAGAGCCTATACAGTATGGCCGATACATCTGCAACGGTATGGCTCAAGAAGGGCTGCTATGTCCTATAGAACAATTCTGTTTTTTGGTGCACCATATTCATAAGGAAGTCCATAACTACCCTGTGCCAATTCAAAAGTCCTGGGGGACTTTCTGATACCCAGCCTGCTAAAATGTTTTTCCTTGCACAAAAGGACAGGATAATAAACAGTTTCTTCCAATATGCATCTAGAGAAGGAAGATTTGGAAAGCCCAAAAGGAGAGACACCGCATCTAGCCCAATCTCAGTTCCCAAAACCTTTGTGGAGGCATTCGCTACAGTGTCCCAGCATCTACAGATCTTATGTCATGTCCACAGACAACAGGTGAGAAGACCAACTTCTATTTTACATTTAGGGCACATTGGGGATGCTCCTGCCTTCAAATTTGCAAGTCGCTCTGGTGCTATATGGGCCTTATGAAGTATCTTCAATTGAATAGCTTGAGTCCTATTATCGGTAGAGATTTTCCTCGCATTTTCCCAAATGTTCTCCCACATCTCTGAGGAGCTTTCCACCCCTAATTCTTGAGTCCAGGTTTTATATAGTCGTTCCATGTCCTTCCATACATTATTACGTAGCGAGTGATAGACAGTACTGACAGAGGGGGCCCGTCGGCTGAAGCACTCTCCTCTCCATATCTGATTTATGAGCATTTGCCATCAATGTGGTCTTTTTTCGTATGAAGTCTCGTACTTGAAAATATCGAAACAGATCCTTGCTAGGTAACCTGAACTTCTGACACAACTGTTTGAAGGACATCATGACCTCCCCATCGAACAGATCTCCCAAGCAGGAGATTCCTCTGGACTCTCAAACTTTAAATCCAGCATCTATCAAACCTGGCTGAAATCCCAACATTTCCACTATTGGAGTAAAGTGGGGAGGTTTTTTTGTAGATTACTCTCACCCTGTTGAATCATCCTTCAAGCCTTGATTGTGTTTAGAACAATCGGGCTTTTACAATGATGCATGACAGTTCTCATCTTATCCATAAACAATAGATTGATGAGGGGGCATTTTGCTTGGGAAGCCTCGATATTCAGCCAAGTTGTTCCTGGATCGCGAGAGGCCCAATCAGCCACATATAATAGCAGGGAGCTCAGTTGATACTTCCTAAAATCTGGGAAATCTAGACCTCTCCGTTCTTGTGGGAGCTGCAATTTATCTAACTTAATAAGGGGCCGTCTATGATTCCAAACAAAGGAATCGAGCCAACCATAAAGCTTACGCAGTGCCTGTCTGGGCAACGTCAATGGAAGCATTCTCATGGGGTATAATAGGTGAGGGAGAACATTCACCTTGACCAGAGCTATTCTTCCTAACCAGGATATCGGGAGATCTTCCCAACGCTGGAGGTCCTGCCTTATTTTCTCTAATAGATGCGTATAGTTAGCTTTATATAGCTGACCAAATACCAGGATAATAAAAATACCTAAATGGAGAAAACCTCCCTGTGACCACCGAAACGGGAAGCTGGTTCCATCCACAAAGTTGATTATGCTGGTAAGACCTCCACCGGCATGGCCTCTGATTTCATAAAATTAATTTTGTACCCTGAAAACATACCAAATAAATTAACTACTTGAATTAAACGGGAGACAGATGTTAATGGATCATTTAAGAAAAGAACATCATCCGCATAAAGAGTAATTTTATGCTTGCCTGATCCTACCTCCGGGGCCATTATACTGGGGTCTGATTGGATGGCTTCCGTCAGCGGTTCGATCACTAGTATAAATAATAGTGACGAAAGAGGGCACCCTTGATGACAACCTCTGCCAATACTAAAACTATGTGATCTTATGCCATTGGTAATCCCTGCTGCTTTCGGGTCATTATAAAGCACTGCGACCCATTTAGTAAAAACCTCTCCAAGGCCAAACCGTTCCATACTATAAAAAAGGTACGTCCATTCCACCCAGTCGAATGCTTTCTCTGCATCTGGGAAGACGACTAATCCCGGTATTGCTCTTTGCTGGCAGACTTGTACCATATTTAACACTCTTCTGATATTATTAGTAGATCTTCAGCCCTTGATAAACCCCATCTGATCCTCTTTTATAATAAATAGAAAAACCCTCTCCAGTCTTAATATCAGCATTTTTGAGAGGATTTTAAAGTCCACATTCAATAGGGATATAGGCTTGTACGAAGAATAGTCATCTGGGGCTTTTCCTTTCTTAAGGATGAGAAAGAGGTTTGCTTCCCTCAAAGAGGGCGGAAGACCACACTGACTAAATGAGTAGTTGTACGTGTATATAAGTGATCCGCCCAATTCATCAATAAACCCTTTATAGAACTCAGTCTGAAATCCATCTGGCCCGGGCATGTTGCTACTCTGGAGCTGCCTCACCGCCTCCTGCACTTCCTGGGTTGGCCAGGGGGCATTCAAAAAAGACACCTGCTCTGAGGTTGCGCCCGAGAGGTTCAGGTTCTTAAAAATAGACTCCATCTTCCTTGCTCTATCCTTACAGCCCTCTGACTGATATAGCTCAAAATAGAACTTTCTAAATGCTGTATTAATCTTTATAGGATCACAAGTCAAAGTACCAACACCCTCTCTAATTGGTGTAATAGATTGGGGAGCCTTCTTCTTTCTGGCAAGGTATGCAAGGTACCTGCCCGGCTTGTCACTGTATTCAAATAGTCTCTGCTTCGCAAATAGTATCTCTCTCTTAGCTGTTTGAGTCAGTGCAGCATTCAAAGTAGCCTTGAGGGCTGTAATTTAATTAATGGACAGCCTATCAAAATACGCTGTCTCAGTTGCCTTCAGGCGAGCCTCGAGCAGACACTGTTGTTCTCACGCTCACTGGTCTATAGTTCCCTGACTTGTCCTTATCGCCCTTCTTAAACAGTGGCACCACGTTAGTCAACCTCCAGTCTTCCGGCACCTCACCTGTGACTATCGATGTTACAAATATCTCAGCAAGAGGCCGAGCAATCACTTCTCTAACTTCCCACAGAGTTCTAGGGTACACCTGATCAGGTCCTGGGGATTTATCCACGTTTATGCATTTCAAGACATTCAGCACTTCCTCCTCTGTAATATGGATATTTTTCAAGACATCACCATCTAATTCCCTACATTCTATGTCCTTTTCCACAGTAAATACTGATGCAAAACACTCGTTTAGTATCTCCCTCATTTTCTGCAGCTCCACAGAAAGGATGCCTTGCTGATTTTTGAGGGGCCCTATTCTCTCCCTAGTTACCCTTTTGTCCTTAACATATTTGAAAAAAAACCCTTTGGATTCTCCTTAATTCTGTTTGCAAAGCTATCTCATATCCCCTTTTTGCCCTCCTGATTTCCCTCTTAAGTATACTCCTACTGCCTTTATACCCTTCTAAGGATTCACTCGATCTATCCTGCCTATACCTGACATATGCTTCCTTCTTCTGAACCAAATCCTCAATTTCTTTCATCATCCAGCATTCCCTGCACCTACCAGCCTTTCCTTTCACCCTGACAGGAATATATTTTTTCTGGATTCTTGTTATCTCATTTCTGAAGGTTTCCCATTTTCCAACTGTCCCTTTACCTGCGAACATCTGCTCCCAAGCAGCTTTTGAAAGTTCTTGCCGAATACCTTCAAAATTGGCCTTTCTCCAATTTAGAACTTCAACTTTTAGATCTGGTCTATCCTTTTCCATCACTATTTTAAATCTAATAGAATTATGGTCGCTTGCCCCAAAGTGCTCCCCCACTGTCACCTCAGTCACCTGCCCTGCCTTATTTCCCAAGAGTAGATCAAGTTTTGCACCTTCCCCAGTAGGTACATCCACATACTGAATCAGAAAATTTTCTTGTACACACTTAACAAATTCCTTTCCATCTAAACTCTTAGCACTAAGGCAGTCCCAGTCTACGTTTGGAAAGTTAAAATCCCCTACCATAACCACCCTATTATTCTAACAGATAGCTGAGATTAGATTAGATTAGATTCCCTACAGTGTGGAAACAGGCCCATCAGCCCAACAAGTCCACACCGACCTTCTGAAGAGCAACCCACCCAAACCCATTCCCCTACCCTATATTTACCCCTGACTAACGCACCTGACACTACAGGCAATTTATCATGGCCAGTTCACCTAACCTGCACATCTTTGAACTGTGGGAGGAAACCCACACAGATACAGGGAGAATGTGCAAACTCCACACAGAGTTGAACCCAGGTCCTTAGCGCTGTGAGGCAGCAATGCTAACCACTGAGCCACTGTGCCGCCCCAAACTCTCACTATGGTTTCTCAATATCCCTCTGACTACTAGTGGGTCTATAATACAATCCCAATAAGGTTATCATCTCTTTCTTATTTCTCAATTCAACCCAAATAATTTCCCTGGATGTATTTCCCGGAATATCCTCCCTCAGTACAGCTGAAATGCTATTTCTTATCAAAAATGCCACTCCCCCTTCTCTCTTGCCTCCCTTTCTATCCTTCCCGTATCATTTGTATCCTGGAACATTAAGCTGCCAGTCCTGCCCATCCCTGAGCCATGTTTCTGTAATTGCTATGATATCCCAGTCCCATGTTCCTAACCATGCTCTGCATTCATCTGCCTTCTGGCAGCATGGTGGCACAGTGGTTAGCACTGCTACCTCATAGCGCCTGAGACCCGGGTTCAATTCCCGCCTCAGGCGACTGACTGTGTGGAGTTTGCACGTTCTCCCCGTGTCTGCGTGGGTTTCCTCCCACAGTCCAAAGATGTGCAAGTCAGGTGAATTGGCCATGCTAAATTGCCTGTAGTGTTAGGTTAGGGGTAAATGTAGGGGTATGGGTGGGTTGTGCTTCGGCGGGTCGGTGTGGACTTGTTGGGACGAAGGGCCTGTTTCCACACTGTAATGTAATCTAATCTAAAAAAAATCTAATCTTAGGCCTCTTCCATTGAAATAAATGCAGTTTAATTTATCAGTCCTACCTCGTTCTTGGCTTTGTCCCTGCCTGCCCTGACTGTTTGACTCGCTTCCGTTCTCAACTGCACCAGTCTCAGATTGATCTCTTTCCTCACTATCTCCCTGGATCCCACCCCACCTTACCATTTTCAATCCTCCCGAGCAGCTCTAGGAAATCTCCCTGCCAGTATATTAGTCCCCTTCCAATTTAGGTGCAATCCGTCCTTCTTGTACAGGTCACTTCTACCCCAAAAGAGATTCCAATGGTCCAAAATGTGAATCCTTCTCCCATACACCAGCTCCTCAGCCATGCATTCATCTGCTCTCACTAATCCTGCCCTCACTAGCTTGTAGCACTGGGAGTAATCCAGATATTACTACTCCCAAGGACCTCCTTTTTAAATTTCTGCCTAACTCTCTGTAATCTCCCTTCAGAATCTCAACCTTTTCCCTTCCTATGTGGTTGGTTCCAATATGGACAATGACCTCCTGCTGGGCCCTCTTCCTCTTGAGAACATTCTGCACCCTCTCTGTGACATCCTTCATCCTGGCACCAGGGAAGCAACACACCATTCTGCTTTTTCACTATTGTCTGTACCTTGAACGAGAGAGTCCCCTAATACAACTGATCTCTTGGAACCCGACGTACCCCTCATTGCATTCGAGCCAGTCGGAATACCAGAAACTTGGGTGCTCATGCTACATTCCCCTGAGAATCCATCACCCTTTACATTTTTCAAAACAGTATACTTGTTTGAAATGGGGATAGCCACAGAAGACTCTTGCACTAACTGCCCACCTCTCTTGATCTATGTTGCTTCTGGAGTTCATCCTCACTCACCCTATGTATGGCTATCTCAACCGACAAATTTTCCTTTACTGCAATAAATCTAAAAAGACTCATCAACAATTCCAACAACATTCTGTACTATACAGTTCTGAAGAAGGGTCACTGAATCTGAGACGCTAACTCTGATTTCTCTCCACTAATGCTGCCAGAACTCCTGAGATTTTCTAGCTATTTCTGTTTTTGTTTCAGATTTCCAGCATCCACACATTTTTCTATTTTTTAATATGCTGTATGTAATGAACTATGACTTTAAAATGCCATTATCACATTTCTCCACTGTAGAGATCATTAATTAGCCATGAATTCTCCTGGATGCTGAACTTTTTTGTTAAACCTTTCACTTCAAAGAATTTTATTTTTCTAAGGTTAAAGTAGTTCTCAAAGACTGTCAGTACTTCATTAAAGGTATCTGTTCATTCTTTAACACCTTGGGAAACAAAACATTACCAGCTAGATTCCTAAATCTATATAGAAGAATGTTAACCGGTTCAGCTTTTGATAATAGTACATAATTTGGAAGCTGTTCTGTATTATAGGAATCATTTTCTTCAAGATGCTTGAAATTGTTTTTGTTAGACCATCTCTAAAAATAAATCTTACCAGCAATATTTCTTCATGTCTTCCTAGAATGAAGATTTTGCTTGTTTTTAAGGATTTTAATTTTACAGTATATAGCAATGCTGCTGCTTGTTCTCCTGTACTGGAGATTTTCCTGATGGCTGTGATCAAATTGGAGGATTCCCATCTTCTGTACATAAAATAAAAAATTCCCACCATTTTGCAACTTTCTCTGGGTGAATTCCACAAAGTACATTAAAAAATGATTCCCACTTCCCAAACTGCTTCACTGAATAAAAATCTCTGATGGTAGTTTTAGTAAATAATTTCCATTCAAATCACACTCTCAGTGAATGATTCCCACTATCTGCAACTCTATAAGATGAATCTTGTTCCTTTAATGGGTTTTCTTAGATGATTCCCACGATTCTTCTCTGCGGCCTCGATAATCTCCTCACCTCCTTCTTCCATTAAAGCCTGCTTGCATAAGTTTCAAAAATGCCTCTTACTTCCCTTACTGTGTAAGTATATGTGGTGTGTTTGTGATAAGATTATATGGCTTTCATGCACATGGTGTTTGTACATATGCTGTACCACATGGTGCTATCAGAAATGCTGTGCTTTGTGATGCCTGCTTGTTCTGGCAGAAATGTTCGATTTGAGTTGTAAGTATTTCTCTTATTTCTTGCTTCCCAGCCTGTAAATGAGTGCCATTTTTAAAGAAATTTCTTTAACTACCAAGGTTTTAACTTTACTCACGGTCTGATGATGCTTAATCTTGACTGCTCTTACAGATGACCATTTGACACAATCTGTAATTGCATTGGAATAACTGATACTCTAACTTCAGGGAGTTCAAAACTCCCTCCCACTGCTGCACTTCTCTTACCAGGTCTGAAATGGTTTTACTATTGACTGTAGAGTCTGTCTTGTTGAATCTTGCCACAAGATTTTATTATATAGACTTCATGGATTTTTAGCAGTCTAGCTGCTGATTATCTGCACAAGCAGGAGAAAGTGAGGACTGCAGATGCTGGAGATCAGAATTGAGAGTGTGGTACTGGAAAAGCACAGCAGGTCAGGCAGCATCAGAGGTGCAGGAGACTTGAAGTTTCAGGCAAAAGTCCTTCTTCCTGATGAAGGGCCCCTGCCTAAAATGTCGATTCTCCTGCTTCTCGGATGCTGCATGGCCTGCTGTGCTTTTCCAGCATCACACACTCTCGACTCTAGCTGAACAAGCAGTCATTCTAAAGCTGTGTCTGAAAATAAGTTGGGATAAGGGGTTCTTTTTCAGATGGTGACCAATGGTGTTCCACAGGGATCAGTGCTGGGACCACAACTGTTTACCGCGTATATTAACGATTTGGAAGAAGGAAATGAATGTACTGTAGTCAAATTTGCAAATAACAATAAAATAGGTGGAAAGATAAGTTGTGATAGGAATACAAACAGTTTACAAAGAAATGTTGAGAGGTTAGATAAGTGGGAAAAAGATTGGCAAATGTGGATAATGTGGGAACATTTGACGTGATTTATTTTGGAACAGAGAATGAATGAAAATATTATTATAATGGAGAAAAGCTGCAACACAAAGGGACTTGGAGGTCTTGCATAAAACACAAAACCTTGCACACAGAAGCAGCAGGTAATCAGGAAGGCCAATGAAATGCTGGCCCTTATTTCATGGGCAGTGGAGTGTAAGAGTACCGAAGTATTACTGCGACTGTACAAAGTGCTGGTGAGACCACATTTGGAGTATGTTTTGGTCCCCCTTATTTAAGGAAGAGTATCACTTCATTGGACGTGGTTCACAAAAGGTTCATTTGGATGATCTCCAACATGGAGGGATTGTCTTATGAGCAAAGGTTAAACAGGTTAGGATTCTACTCACTGGAGTTCAGAAGAATGAGAAGTGATCTCATTGAAACATATAAGATTCTTAAGTGGCTTGACAAGATAAATACTGAGAGGATCTTTCCTTTCATGGGAGAGTTTAGGACACAGGACATAGTTCTATAATAAAACAGTGACAATTTAAAACTGAGATGAGGAGAAATTTCTTCTCTCAGATGGTTGAGAATCTTTGGAACTCCTTGCCACATCGTGCAACGGGAATAGAGTCCTTGTACATATTTAAGGTTGAGCTAGATTCTTGTTCAGTAAGCAAATCAAAGGCTTTGGGAAAAGGCAGGAAAGTGGACATTAGGAATGTCAGATCAGCCAGAGTCCCATTGAATAGTGGAGCATGCTTTGAAGGGCTGAATGGCTTAATCCTACTTCTTATGGTCTAAGAAATCATCAGATCGCCACCACTGTCAGCATGAAGGAGGAAACTAAATGGAAACTGTACTGCAGCTCAACATGTCAGAACAGAAACGTGGAGACATTTCTTCAGCCAGAGAGTGGTGGGCCTGTGGAATCCATGCCACAGAGTGCAGTGGAGGCCGGGACACTAGATGTCTTCAAGGCAGAGATTGATAGATTCTTGTTGTCTCGGGAAATTAAGGGCTACGGGGAGAATGCGGGTAAGTGGAGTTGAAGTGCCCATCAGCCATGATTGAATGGCGGAGTGCTCTCGATGGGCCGAATGGCCTTACTTCCGCTCCTATGTCTTATGGTCTTATGTTACATGAACAATGCGGACTACCATTCATGATGTTTTATGAGCTCTATGTATTACTGATCACTATCATATAGATTTCATGCCATTATTCTCTTTCAGGGTAGGGATGCAAAGGATTTGTTTGGTCCAGTGTATGAGAGGAAACAATATGTAATTTATTGCATGCTGGCAACTATGTAACAAGTTACACTGATATGATAGACATTATTACAAAGACTGAGGAAGATCCAGATGTGGTAGGACTTCCTGCTTTAACATCCTGTAATGCGTGGCCCAAAGATTGACGAGGGAGGAATGGGTTCCAGTTCATAGGACACTGACACGCTTACTTGAGTAGAAGTGAACTGTTCTAGTGGAATGAGCTTAAATTTAACCATGTTGGGATCATTTTCTAATGAATTGAATAATTCGGTTTTTGGAGAAGACTTTGAACAAATGGGGAGTGGGTGAATTCCTGAAGGTGGGTTAAACTGAGTGACAAAGCAAAAAAGATATTGCAACATTGGAGGGCAGCTAATTAAGTAATGAGACCCAGAGTGTGACAGGAAGGGACAGACTGAACAACAACTATAAGCCACAAACAAAGTCAAAGGAAAAAAAGTTAAAAAACACAATGAATGGCTAGTACAAATAGAAGTTAATGGGTATGATCTTGTAGTCATTGCAAAGACATGTTACAAGGAGTTCAGAAATGGGAACTGAACATTCTGAGGTATGTGACTTTTGTAAAGGAATTGGAGGAAGGGAAGTGTGGAGGGCTAGCTTTGTTAGTATGAGATGGAATCATACAACAGTGAGAAATGTCTTTGGATTAGAGGATGAAGAATCTATCTGGGTGAATGAATGAAATAACAAGGGGAAGAAGACCATGGTAGGAGTAGCCTATCGGCCTCTTGACAGTAGTTAGAGGTAGGACAGAGAATAAATCAGGAGATAATGAGGACATGTGAAAAAAAACAATAAGTTAATCATTGGTGTCTCTAATCTTCATGTATATTGAGAAATCAAAATTGGCAGAGGCAGCCACAAGGAAAAATTCCTCCTGTGTATTTGGGACAGTTTGCAAGAATATGTTGTAGATCCAAACAGAGGTGATGCAACCTTGGATCTGGAAATGTGTAATGAGGTAGGTTTAATACATGATCTCAAAATAAAGGATCACTTAGGAAGAAGTAATGATAACATCGTAGGAAAATGTGAGGTTATGTACTTTGGCAGGAAAAATGGAGAAAGACTGCAGAAAGGTAAGATACAGAGGGATTTTGGGGATCTCATGAATAAATCACTAAAAACTAGTATTCAAGTTCAGCGGATAATAGGGAAGAATAAATACTGCCTTTATTTCAAAGGGAATGGAGCATAAAAATGGGGATGTCTTGATAAAATTAAACAGAGCACTAGTTAGACCACACCTAGAATACTGTGAACAGATTTGGTCTCTTTAGGCAAGGAAATATATACTGGCATTGGAGGCAATCCAGAAAAGGTTCATGAGGCTGATCCCAGATATAGAGGGATTTTCTTTTGAGGAAATGTTGAATGGGCTGGGTTTATATTTATTGGATTTTAGAAGAATATGAGATGACCTAATTGAAGCATACGAGATTCTTAGGAGACTTGACAGGGTACATGCTGAGATGTTGTTTCTCTTGTTGGAGAATTTTGGACCAGAAGACATAATCTCAGAGTAAGGAGTTACCTGTTTAAGACAGAGATGGGGAGGAAGTTGTTCTCTCAGTGTATAATGAATCTGTGGAATTCATTACTGCTGAAGGCTTTTGAGACTCAGGCATTAAGTGTATTCAAGGCTGAGATAGATAACCTTATCAGTAAGGTTCATGGAGAAAAGTCAGGCAAATGAACTCGAGGATTATCAGGTTATCCGTTATCTGACTGGATAGCTGAACAGACTCGGTAGGCTGAATGGCCTACTTCTGCTACTATTTCTTCATAGATTTTTAAATAGATTTTTGTAATGGCAGAATAAAGTAGGTTTGGGTGAAGACTGTCCCAGGGTGAGGTGTTTTCCTACCCCAAATGAAGAAGTCAAAGATTATAATCTTTTCATCAGATATGCTGCTGTATCTTAATTCTTTCAAGAATGTTGTTGGTTATATCAGTATTTATTACCCATTCCTAATTGCTCTGGAGAGGGTAGTGGCACTGCAGTCCTCGTGTTGAAGGGACACCCATGGTGCATTTTAGTGGATAAGTTCTAGGACTTTGACCTGGTGACCATGATGGCGTGGAGGGGAACTTGCAGGTGATGGCTTATCAATACACTTGCTGCTCTTGGCCTTCAACTGATTGAGATCATGAGTTTGGAGAATGCTGTTGAAGGAGCTTTGATGAGTTTCTGCAGATCACTGCAACTCTGCATCTGAGGCACAGTGGAAAAATGTTGAAGACGGTGAATGGAGTGCTGATTAAGCTCTTTGTTCTTGATGATATCAAGCTTTATAAGTGTTGTTGGAGTTGTACTCACCCAGAAATGTGGAAAGTATTCTTTCACACTCTTGACTTGTGCCCTGTACAAGGTCAGAGGTCACACAACACCAGGTTACAGTCCAACAGGTTTATTTGAAAATCACAAGCTTTCAGAGCGCAGCACCTTCATCAGGTGAAGTGAAGAGAAGCACCCAGGAACAGATTTTATAGGCAGAGAAATGAGTGCCTTGTAGATAGTGGACAGTGTTTGGAGATTCAGAAAGGCAGATGTTAGAGATCAGACTCATGATTAGAGTGATGCTGGAAAAGTTGATCAGGCAGCATACGAGGAGCAGGAAAATTGACATTTCGAGCAAAAGCTCTTCATCAGGAAGGGCTTTGGCCTGAAACATCGATTTTCCTGCGCCTCAGATACTGCCTGTCCTGCTGTGCTTTTCCAGCACCACTCTAATCTTGGACAGTCAGAAATTGAGTTAGATTAGATGAGATTAGATTCCCTACAGTGTGGAAACAGGCCCTTCAGCCCAACAAGTCCACACTGACCCTCTGAAGAGTAACCCACCCAGACTCATTTCCCTCTGACTAATGCACCTAACACTATGGGCAACTTAGCATGGTCAATTCACCTGACCTGCACATCTTTGGAAACTGGAGCACCCAGAGGCAGTGCTAAACACTGAGCCACCGTGTCGCCACATGCCACTGAATCATTAGCTCTCTCCAGCTTCACTTCAAGGCAGATAAAATAGTTGCACCCAGATTTATAGTAACAACAGAATTATGTCCAGTGCCAATCACTGAAAACCAAGGAAGATATTGCATTGATTCAAGGCTCTGGGAAACGTGTTCTTAAAAGTTGTATTGATTCTTAGTCTACTTCCGAAGAAGGATTTTTGTTTTTGTTTTCCAAGGTATAAAATAGGGGTAGAGGCACAGATAGAAGTGTAGAAAAATATCAAAATTGGGAAAGATTTAAAAGGCTGGAGCTTTTTTCTTTAGAAAATGGAAAGCTGTGAAGTGATCTGATAGTGGTCTTGAAAATTATGAAATAGTTTTGAAAAATAAGGGACAAATTTGTAATAATTTGTGAAATTTGTGTGCAAATTGGCTGCTGTATTTCTTACATTCCAACAGTGACTACAGTTTGAAAAGTTCTCCATTGGCTGTAAAGGTTTTAAGATGACCTGGGTTGAGGCATGGTACCATGAAGCAAGTCTTCCTTTTAAAATTAGCAGGCAGAGAAATGTTTGTGTTTTTTTTCAGGCAAATACTGCATGGCATGGTTTATAAGTCAGGGCACAAAGATTTAACTTGTTTATATTTAATTTTGGCCAAATATTCAAATATTTTCTTCATGAGGTGATGTGAACACAAAATCAGAAAGTGAGGATTTTACATGAGTAAAATCACTGAACAATTCATAGTGGGTTTAAAATACTCAAATCTCCTGAGATCTTTTCTTCAGTTACTAATAGATTAGATTAGATTACTTACAGTGTGGAAACAGGCCCTTCGGCCCAACAAGTCCACACCGCCCCGCCGAAGCGCAACCCACCCGTACCCCTACATTTACCCCTTACCTAACACTACGGGCAATTTAGCATGGCCAATTCACCTGACCTGCACATCTTTGTGACTGTGGGAGGAAACCGGAGCACCCGGAGGAAACCCACGCAGACACGGGGAGAATGTGCAATCTCCACACTGTCAGTCGCCTGAGGCGGGAATTGAACCCGGGTCTCTGGCGCTGTGAAGCAGCAGTGCTAACCACTGTGCCACCGTGCCGCCCCAAAACTCTACCCAAAACTTTGGCCCCAAAACTCTACAGAGTGAGCAATCAATTCAGAACCACTCACTGATGTGATTAGTTTTACTCCTGAATGTTAGTTCCAGAAATTATGTTTTGTTTTATCTTCAACACAGAGTTTATAAATCTCCTCAGGTTGTTGATTGGGGAGATACATTAAAGCAGCTGCCTTCAGTAAATGCAAGAAATTTGTTCTGGGATTACTGAGAGCTGAGGTCACAGTGTGGGCCTCACTATGGGATCTGAGTGTGGGCGTTGTCCTACTGCCTAAGCCTGGAAATTTAGACACAGACTGAGACCTGAGCTTGTAACACCGCCCCACATCTTACACAATTTGGAAACAGAAGTTTCAAAGTTCAAGAATCTTCTCTAGAACACAGAACATAGAACATAGAACAATACAGCACAGAACAGGCCCTTCGGTCCACGATGTTGTGCCGAACATTTGTCCTAGCTTAAGCACCTATCCATGTACCTATCCAATTGCCACTTAAAGGTCACCAATGATTCTGACTCTGCCACTCCCACAGGCAGCGCATTCCATGCCCCTACCACTCTCTGGGTAAAGAACCAACCCCCGACATCTCCCCTATACCTTCCACCCTTCACCTTAAATTTATGTCCCCTTGTAATACTCTGTTGCACCCGGGGAAAAAGTTTCTGTCTACTCTATCTATTCCCCTGATCATCTTATAAACCTCTATCAAATCACCCCTCATCCTTCACCGTTCCAATGAGAAAAGGCCTAGCACTCTCAACCTATCCTCGTACGACCTATTCTCCATTCCAGGCAACATCCTGGTAAATCTCCTCTGCACCCTCTCCAAAGCTTCCACATCTTTCCTAAAGTGAGGCGACGAGAACTGTACACAGTACTCCAAATGTGGCCTAACCAAAGTCCTGTACAGCTGCAACATCACTTCACGATTCTTGAAATCAATCCCTCTGCTAATGAGCGCTAATATACCATAGGCCTTCTTACAAGCAATATCCACCTGAGTGGCAACTTTCAAAGGTCTATGAACATAGACCCCAAGATCCCTCTCCTCCTCCATCTTACTAAGAACCCTTCCGTTAACCCTGTATTTTGCATTCTTATTTGTCCTTCCAAAATGGACAACCTCCCACTTGACAGGGTTGAACTCCATCTGCCACTCCTCAGCCCAGCTCTGCATCATATCTAAGTCCCTTTGCAGCCGACAACAGCCCTCCTCACTATCCACAACTCCACAATCTTCGTATCATCTGCAAATTTACTGACCCACCCTTCGACTCCCTCTTCCAAGTCATTAATAAAAATTACAAACAGCAGAGGACCCAGAACTGATCCCTGCGGAACTCCACTTGTAACTGGGCTCCAGGCTGAATATTTACCATCTACCACCACTCTCTGACTTTGACCAGTTAGCCAGTTTTCTATCCAACTGGTCAAATTTCCCTCTATCCCATGCCTCCTGACTTTCCGCATAAGCCTACCATGGGGAACCCTATCAAATGCCTTACTAAAATCCATGTATACTACATCCACTGCTCTACCCTCATTCACATGCTTGGTCACCTCCTCAAAGAATTCAATAAGACTTGTAAGGCAAGACCTACCCCTCACAAATCCGTGCTGGCTGTCCCTAATCAAGCAGTGTCTTTCCAGATACTCATAAATCCTATCCCTCAGTACCCTTTCCATTACTTTGCCTACCACAGAAGTAAGACTAACTGGCCTGTAATTCCCGGGGTTATCCCTATTCCCTTTTTTGAACAGGGACACAACATTCACCACTCTCCAGTCCCCTGGTACCACCCCCGTTGACAGTGAAGACGAAAAGATCATTGCCAACGGTTCTGCAATTTCCTCTCTTGCTTCCTACATAATCCTAGGATATATCCCGTCAGGCCCGGGGGACTTGTCTATCCTCAAGTTGTTCAAAATGTCCAACACATCTTCCTTCCTAACAAGTATCTCTTCTAGCTTACCAGTCCGTTTCACACTCTCCTCTTCAACAATACGGTCCCTCTCGTTTGTAAATACTGAAGAAAAGTACTCATTCAAGACCTCTCCTACCTCTTCCGACTCAATACACAGTCTCCCACTACTGTCCTTGATCGGACCTACCCTCGTTCTCGTCATTCTCATGTTTCTCACATACGCATAAAATGCCTTGGGGTTATCCTTGATCCTATCCGCCAAGGATTTTTTATGCCCTCCCTTAGCTCTCCTAATCCCTTTCTTCAGCTCCCTCCTGGCTATCCTGTATCCCTCCAATGCTCTGTCTGAACCTTCTTTCCTCAACCTTATGTACTTCCTCTTTACAAGACATTCAACCTCCCTCGTCAACCAAGGTTCCCTCACACGACCATCTCTTTCCTGCCTGACAGGTACATACATATCAAGGACACGTCGTATCTGTTCCTTGAAAAAGTTCCACATTTCCATGATATCCTTCCCTGACAGCGTATGCTCCCAACTTATGCTCCTCAGATCCTGTCTTACAGCATCGTATTTACCCTTCCCCCAATTGTAAAACCTACCCTGTTGCACACACCTATCTCTCTCCATAACCAAGGTGAAAGTCACAGAATTGTGATCACCATCACCAAAATGTTCATCCACTAACAAGCCCTTCACTTGTCCCGGTTCGTTACCAAGTACCAAATCCAATATGGCCTCCCCTCTGGTCAGACAATCTACATACTGAGTTAGAAAAGCTTCCTGGACACACTGCACAACCGCCCAGTCCAATCTACTTGATCTAAAGAGCTTCCAATCAATATTTGGGAAGTTGAAATCGCCCATGACTCCTACCCTGTGGCTTCTGCACCTTTCCAAAATCTGTTTCCCAATCTGTTTCTCCACATCTCTGCTGCTACTGGGGTGCCTATAGTAAACACCCAACAAGGTGACTGCTCCTTCCCTATTTCTGACTTCAGCCCATACTACCTCCAAAGGCAGATCCCCCTCGAACTGCCTTTCTGCAGCCGTTATACCATTTCTAATTAGCAACACCACACCCCCCTCCTCCTTTTGTATCACCCTCCCTAATCTTACTGAAACATCTATAACCAGGAACCTCCAACAACCATTCCTGTCCCTCTTCTATCCACGTTTCTGTGATGGCCACAACATCGTAGTCCCAAGTACCGATCCATGCCCTAAGTTCACCCACCTTATTTCTGATACTCCTTGCATTAAAGTATACACACTTGAACCCATCTCTGTGTCTGCAAGTATTCCTTATCAGTGCTACCTACTCCACAGCCTCCCTACATTCTTGGACATCCTGACAAACAGCTAACCTACTTGCTGGACTACAAGTCCGGATCCCATCCCCCTGCCAAATTAGTTTAAACCCGCCCCCCCCCCCCCCCCCCCCACCAAAGAGTCCTAGCAAACCTACCTCCCAGGATATTGGTGTCCTTCTGGTTCAGGTGCAACCCGTCCTGCTTGTACAGGTCCCACCTTCCCCAGAATGCAGTCCAACTGTCCAAATACCTGAAGCCCTCCCTCCTACACCATCCTTGCAGCCACGTGTTCAACTGCACTCTCTCCCTATTCCTTGCCTCACTGTCACGTGGCACCGGCAACAACCCAGAGATGACGACTCTGTCCGTCCTAGCTTTTAGCTTCCAGCCTAACTCTCTGAGCTCCTGAATGACTTTCCCATCCCTCTTCCTACCTATGTTGTTGGTGCCAATGTGCACCACGACTTCTGGCTGCACACCCTCCCCCTTAAGGATTCTGAAGACACGGTCCGAGACGTCTTGGACCCTGGCAGCCGGGAGGCAACAAACCATCTGAGAGTCTCGCCCATGTCCACAGAACCGCCTGTCTGTCCCTCTAACTTCAGAGTCTCCTATAACTAGCGCTCTCCTTCTCTCCCCCTTTCCCTTCTGAGCCTCAGAGCCGGACCTTGTGCCAGAGACCCAGTCACTGCAGCTTACCCCTGCTAGGCCTTCCCCCACAACAGTATCCAAAGCGGTATACTTATTATTCAGGGGAACGACCATAGGGGATCCCTGCACTGCCTGCTTCCTCCCCTTCCCATCTCTAACTGTTACCCAGCTACCTCTGTTCTCTGGCGTAACTATGTCCCTGTAGCTTCTATCACCCTCTCAGCCTCTCGAATAATCCTCAGTTCATCCAAGTCCAGCTCCAGTTCCCTAATGTGTTCTGTGAGGAGAGGGAGCTGACTGCATTTCCTGCAGATGATGTCGGCAGGAACATTGGTAAGCAGAATGTCGATATGCAGTGTGTGGGCCAATTCAGTTTCAAATTATGTTCTTTTTTCTTTAGGGAAAGCACTTGTACTCACTTGGGCATCTTTGCTCTCACCTGTACAGGTTCATTCTTATTCTCCTCTGTGGACCCACTGTTCATGCTGTGTTTGGACAGGACTGCAAGGTGCTTTGGCCTCTGCAGGACAGACTTAATGATCTGGCTTACTGTTTTGTGATAAAGCTTAGAATAAATTATTAACCACTCAGACACCATTTGAACAATTTCTCCTTCATGTGACTGGGAGGAAGTCTGTGGGTTTTTTCTGGTTACTGGAAATAGTTAAAAGATAGTGTTTATCTGTCACCACACATCACATTTAAAGCCACACGGCTGCATAACATGCAAATACATTAACAGAAATAGACACAACCATAATCCCCAGCCATCTACCAGTCACACTGAAGAATATTACCTAAAATAAGGAGCATTTTTGAAATCCGTTTTTTTATCTGTGCTAAAAACCAGAAAGAAACATCTAATCAAATGAATCAATGTGAGAAGGAAGATCAGTCTGGGGGTTTGGAAACAATTGTTCCAAGCTGGAATGAGGAACCAAGTGACCCTGTTTCTACAGTACCCTTTGTCCCACTAGTTTAGAAATACCTCTCCATTTTCCACCAAGGACTTTCTTAACATCCAGTTGAGAATAAAGAAAAACAATGCCAATGACGTTTTACTCCTTCCGATTTGAAATCCAGCATTTTCATTCTGCTCTGTGGCCAAAATCAGACAGGGGTCAGTACAGAGATGTAGGTCTGTATTCTAGGCTGACACTGCCAGTGCAGTACTGAGTGCTGCACTGTCAGAAGGAGCGATGAACAGTCAGAGGTTCAGTACTGAGGGTGCTGACGGAGTTCTGCACTGTCAAAAGTCAGTATTGAGGGAGCACTACACTGTTGGAGAGTCTGTACTGAGGGACTGCCACAGTCAGAGATAGTGTCTCACTGTAGGACAGTCAGTACAGAGGGAACGTTGCATGTTTAGAAAGTCAATACTGAAGGAGTGCTGCAGTGTCAGTGGGATAGTAGTTAAGTAGTGCAGCACTGTCAGAGGGTTAGTACTGAAGGAATGTTGCTTTGCCTGAGGCTTTCAGATGAGATTCTAAACCTTGACTTTATCTGCCATCTCTTATAGACATTAAAATTTCCATGGGCACTGCCTCAAAGGAGGACAAGAATATGCCTTTTGTGCATTTATGTAGTGTGACATTCAACAAAATGTCAGAATTGAGATCCCTATCCCCATGCAGAGTCAAGGAAATGTTCACAGCAACACCCTGCTCGGATGATTGAAGAGTAAGAGAGTTGATACATGCAGGTTAAAAATCACACATTTTTAACCCCAGACCAACACTGGCTTCTCCAAATCATGATAAATGCAGGTTAGCAGATGTTATGATTCCAGCTGATGATAATACTGGACAAGTCAGACTGGAAAATGAAAGCTAACTTGATAGATCATATGTATAATTTTTGCAGTTGGTTAATGTGGTGGTTAGCCATTGACACATATTCATATAACGGTGCAAATGTTCCTCATCAACTTGGAAGACAAATTATAACAGCAAAACCATATCAGAAAGATCTTAGCACAAAAGTCAAAACAATGTTTTAACCTGTTTCCCAATATTGTCCACCGCAGAGACTCAATCCCAGAGAAATATCACGCCTTTCCTAGGTTTTAAAACCTTTATTCAACAATACTTTCCAGTTTCTTTCCCTTGGATTGTAGAGATTTTGTTTGATTATTCCTTTCATGAAGGTTTACATCTAAACGTTCCTGGCAATGCTCTAGAGGCTAGGAACTACTTCTGTTGAGGTGACTGGAGAAATTGTTCTCTTCTGAATTGCAATCCAATTTCTTCTTCCAAAACTTTGAACCTTTATTCTGAAGTCAAAATGAAATTAATTCCCTTAAGGTGTTTACCGCATAAACATTTTGACCATCAATAATATAGGGTTCTCCCAGACACTTAATTGCAACCAGCTGCTTTTTTTTGGAAATGATGTCTTATATAAGTGTTCCAAGTTGATTTTCTGATCTTTTAAATTCCCTGCACAGAACTAACCAAAATCTATCTGCCTTTTTTTGAAATCTAAATCTAAAAATATTACTACATATTATATACCTCTCATCACACAGTGAAAATTTGCACCAGTAGAACAGATGATCCTAATTTGTCAACATTACTCCAGCTATTTGCAAATACTGGAATCAATGATTCCTCAGCAACTGTTAACACAATTAATTCTCTGATCTTGGAGTGAAAATTTCTTTAAAAAAAGAGAATTTATCAATGGAAATTTTGCTGTTTTCAATAAAGAATCTTGCGTTAATTATCTTTGCACGTGGCATACTAACTTTGATATACATGAGTGGTCAAAAGAATTAAAACAGCAAGACAGACTTACAAACAGAGAGGCTTATGCTACTTCTTTTGTCTCAGTGTTTCCAGGAATTAAAAATGAATCTGCACAACACTGCTTGGAGAAAGTAGTGGACTGACAGGGTGGGGAATAATGAGTAATGAGCAGGATGTCGAACGACATTGAAGAGATGGGAAGGGGATATAAGGAATATAAGAGAAAGGATGGGGCTGGAGAGGAGATGATGATAAGTGAAATGTTGTTATTTTGAGACTAATGTCTCAGCTCTAAAAGCAGGTGGTACTTCCACTTGGGAGTGGGCCACCTTTTCTCATGATTACGTCCTTTTAAGCTGATTTCATATTGATGTGGGAATAAAATACAAAATTTTATGGAGAGGCAAGAAGTTTTGTTCCCTCTCCCAGGATAATCCAGTGCCGTATTTGAAAGGCACCAGACAATACTGCACTCTCTGCAATCTAGGAGCATCACTCACCCTCTGCCATCATTTCCATCGTTCCCAGAGATGCCAGAGACCAAGCACAAATTAGCACCTTGCTTTAGCAACACTTCTCTAATGATTCTCCTGAAGGCTATCCAAAAAAGAAGCTACTTTCTCCAGGGATGTCAAACAGACGCCACCCCAACTGGCAAAGTAATTTGGACAGAGGTGTGTGCAGAGGTCAGCGCTCCTGAGTGGCTCAAGAGAATCTGGCTCCAGTGCTGCAAAAGGATGAATGATCTGCTGCACTCTTCCGGGGTATGCATTACTGTCTACTCAATGTTTCGTGCACCTGGGAGTACCAGTTAGTATTGTAAGGATGTCGCTGCAGTGGGCTGTCACACAGGAGGCTGGGTGTCAGGCATCGCAATCAAATGTATTAACTGGCATAAACATCTGTCACTTAATTCCAGCTACTATGTCGCACCACATGTACCAGTGTTATTGCCTCTCACACATTAGCTCACACTTAACACATAAAGTAGAGTGTGAGCCTGATATATTTGCACGTGCTGGAAGCTATATACATTAATTCACTGGACCCTCTTTCATGCAGGCAAAAGGAATTCAGACATCCATTGCACCTTTACGACGGGAAAGAAAGGGGTCATGGAGACTGCCAATCTCTGCTGCATTTCCATTGGCAACACACTTACCTGTTGGTTCTTCCAAAAGCCAGGCCAAGGCCAGGAAGATTCTGCCCAAAAGGAGAGAAGGGGGAATGAAAAGGAGAAGATTGAGTGTGCTGAGGAGAAGAAATAAGGTGATGCAAGCAGGGGAGGGTGTGGGACAGAAACAGGAGGGTTGAGGGATTGGTCGGATGGGTTGGATAGGGAAGCAGCTTGGACCCTTTAGAATTACAACTTCTCTCTATACTCTCCTAATTGCAGTGTGGCAATAAAGGAAATTAACTTGTCAGAAACTCCCATCCTCTGGTCCAGTCCCCAAAACCCAGTCACTTCAAGCCTTGATCCAGGCCAAGACCTTCAGTGAGATAGCTGCCTCTGTTAATGACTGCTATTGTCCTTTTCCTGATGTCTGGACAATCCTTGTGATCTCTGTAGCCAATGTCCGCAAACACAACAGCAGTGAGATTTCTGCTGTGGGAATTACGAAAGGAAACCTGCCAGGAAATCTCCAGTTTATCATGTGGAGAGAGAGAGAAACAGAGAAAACATTTAGCTTCGTGACCTTTCAGATGAAACATTAACTTTCTTCCTCTATCCACAGGTATTGTTGACCCGCTGAGCATTTCCAGCATTTTCTGTTTCTAGGTTTTGATTGAGAGCTTGATTTTTCTTTCAAAATCAAAGCTGGCCTATTTACATGAAAAGATTTTTTCTTCTGTCTTTCAACCACAACTATTTGTTCATGTGTATCTCTCTATTGGCTGTAAGTATGGTGCAGATTCTCATTAGGATTTCTTACTGTCAGCATCAATCATATTGGAGGTCAGGTATAACAGAAATAAACTCACAGTCAAACCTTCAGCGACATTAGAGGAACCATTTTCCTATGGGATGTTTATACAGGGCACGTTACAATTTCAATACATGAGCTGAACCATATCAATCACCCAATTTCATCGTGCAAAGTGTAAGTGACAAAGAGTGAAACATTCCTTTCTGGAACATTTCATCAACTGCTTTTGACCTCATTCAGAGCACAAAGGCTGCAACTTGACATTCTGCTGCAATCATAGCTGCTGATGAATTTAGTGAATATGGTAATTTTGAAGCAAAGACAACACAGAAATACAGCATGCCACATCACCACTGTGTTACAGTGTGCAAATGTCGTGCATTATAGAGAAGCATGTTGTTTCTCTATCATATGAATAAGCTCAGGGAATTACTGGGCATGGAATTGCAGTGGCAAATTGGAATTCAGGCAGAAGAGCATAGGGATTGGCAGAGCAGTTTCAAGGCACTGAATGGCAAACTCTCATTCCTTTTTTCTGATTTTCTCTTGAATGCATAAATATATAAAATGTCCCAAATTCTGTATAGGGAACCTGTTTGTGCAGGTGAACTTCATATCCAGTGTAAGCAGGTTTTGCCCAGGGGTTCTCGCAGTCTTCCCACATTTCAGTTTTTTTGTCGAGATAAAGGGAATATTTCAACTCCTTACTTTATGATTCTTTTGTCTTTATTTATCAGGAGTGAATGAAACATTGAAGGGAGTTTTACGGGGCCTTTGGCTAGAGGTGATTTTAAAATTGGAGGAGTGAGCAAAGTCAGATAAAACTGTAACAAAAATGGAAATTGTTGGAAAAGTTCAACAGGTCTGTAGGCATCTGTAGAGGGAAATCAGAGTTAACGTTTCAGGTCTAGTGACCCTTCTTCTGGACCTGAAATGTTAACTCTGATTTCTCTCCATAAATGCTGCATGACCTGCTGAGCTTTTCCAGCAATATTTGTCTTTGTTTCTGATTTCCAGCATCTGCAGTTCTTTTGATTTTTATTCAGCAAAAAAATGTCAAGTTTGTTCTATGAAATGTTCTCTCTAGGTGACTTCTGTGTGGAAGTAGCAATTAAGCCAGCCAACAGCAGCAGGAAGCAAACCAACACTTGTTAAATGTGCAACTAGCAGGAAATATCCAAGAACAATGTTGCAGGGGCCCTTCGTGGTATCAGGAGCTCAGCTACTCAGAGCAGGCTGTTGTATGATGTGAGACTGGAGAGCATAAAAATAAAATACAATCTGATTGCAATCTTAATGGTGAAAACAGTGGGGCCAGAGATTTGCCATTGCATGAGCAGCTCCATCAGACTGCTCTAACAGCAGGAATGGTTGCTGGCTTGTCCTCCCATGAGGCCGTCACCTCATTAGTGCACTGATATTCCAGTCACTATGCTGGTTGAAAAACAATCAAAAGAACTGCAGATGCTGTAAATTAGAAACAAAAACAGAGATTGCTGGCAAAGCTCAGCAGGTCTGGCAGCATCTGTGAAGAGAAATCAGAGTTTCAGGTTGTGTAACTCTTCCTCAGATCTATACTGATTGACCCCTGCTTGAATTCAACCCAACCACCATTCAAAATTGGAGGTGTGATGACAATGGGTCATTGTCTCTTTAATGGCCAGGTTATTGATTTATAAATGGTACAGGCCAGAGAAATCAATCATTTGTTTTCTGATGAGCTCTTTGTGAGATTTATTCAAGGACAACTTTGGGGTTTACTTTTTAGTTTTCAGGGACTCCTTTATCTTTCTCATGAACTCCTTAACTGGATAATGCAGCCATGCAGCAACATTACCTTTTTTCTGTATTTGTGTCAAGTGTTTTTCAGGGTTTTCCTTTTTGAGAATTTGCCGGCCAGCCCTGTAGGCTTTGAAACCTAGGCTCAATGGTTGAAAATATTAAATGACTACACAATCCAGTATGCCAATTTTGTACTAGTTCCTACCGTATGGATTGATTAACTTTCAGTGATGAGGTAGTCACTGCTGTGATGTAGCTGGGTCTGTGATAAACATGAAATCAAATGAAACACCAGAGGATATTTAACAGTAAATAAACTCAGATATGGATGATTATTATTACATAACAGAGCTGCCTGATCATTATTGGAAGGACTAATTA
The DNA here is from genome assembly GCF_047496795.1 of Chiloscyllium punctatum. NCBI lineage: Eukaryota > Metazoa > Chordata > Chondrichthyes > Orectolobiformes > Hemiscylliidae > Chiloscyllium > Chiloscyllium punctatum. The sequence continues at coordinate 2,350,104 of NC_092752.1, forward strand.
GAAAGCACCATGCCATATAAAGTGATTCATTTAAGCCTAATTACAATAATAGCATTACTGGACAGTGCAATAGTCTTCACTGATATCAGACAACAAATGTTTTTCTTTAGTAGAACAGAAGTTGAGTATTGCTGAAATACTCTGTTACACCAAGAGCCATTTCAAATACAGCGTTTTTCTTGTCAACAAACTAAATCATTTATTACACACTGCTTCTCACTTTAATTTTTCTTAGAAATATTGTTTATGAGTTGCTAGTTAATGGTAATATCACTGCTGGTGGAAATGATTTTTAGCATGTTTTGATTGCCCAGTTAGAATTTTCCCTTTAGGTTTTGTGAAAAACCAAGAGATTTGGACAGAAGTGGAGTCTAGATTATGCACAGATATCTATGGAGAAGAAATAATATTTAATTATTCAGGAAAATCCATCCATTTGTTTCATCTGCATGATTCTTCACTCTGAAGAATTTAGTTATCTGGTTCATACATTAAATCTTGTCTGATGCATTTACATTTGCAGCTTTTAACATGAAGCTGTAATTACTTTAAATAAAATTATTTTGTAGTTTATCTGGCTTTATCATGGCGTGGCTGTGTAAGACAGCACTTCTATTAATCTGTTTTGGAATGTTCTCAACTGAACAGCAGCATTTTGTATTTAAATACAGTTTTAACTCATTAAAATATTCCAGTGTACTTCAGTGTATGTATCAAAAGATGTTTGAAACTGAGTCGTGTAAGGAGCTATCAGGACAAGTGAGCAAATGCTGTTCAAAGTGGTATGTTTAAAGAAGCATATTAAACAGAAAAGTGAATTCCAGAAATTGTTTATTGAGCTGAAGACATGGCCATCAATGTACGAGTGATTAAAATTGGTGATTTTCAAAAGTCGAGCGTTAGAGGAGCACAAAGATCTCAGATGCTTGTACAGGCTGGAGGAGATTACAGAGATAAGAAGGACGGAAAACTTAAAATTGAGATGTTATCAGGAGGTCAATGTAGGTCAGTGAGTACGGGGGTGACAAATGAATGAGACTTGATGTGAGTTTGGACGAGTCAAAGTTGATTGAAGAAGCTGTTGATAGGAGCACTGAAGAGCAGGACATAAAGAACAAAGAACAAAGAAAATTTACAGCCCAGGAACAGGCCCTTCAGCCCTCCAAGCCTGAGCCGATCCAAATGTACTGACTAAACCTGTCAGTCAATTCCTAAGCATCTGTATCCCTCTGCTCCCCACCAACTCATGCATCTGTCCAGACACATCTTAAATGAATCTACCGTGCCTACCTCTACCACTTCTGCTGGCAATGCGTTCCAAGCGCCTACCACCCTCTGTGTGAAGTACTTACCATGTGTATCCCCCTTAAACTTTCTACCTCTCACTTTGAAAGCATGACCTCTCGTTATTGAATCCCTCACCCTGGGAAAAAGCTTGTCTCTAACCATCCTGTCTATACCCTTCATGATTTTGTAAATCTCAATCAGGTCCCCCCTCAATCTCCTTTTTCCTAGTGAAAATAAACTTAACCTACTCAACCTCTCTTCATAGCTAGCACCTTCCATACCAGGCAACATCCTCGTAAACCTTCTGTGCAACCACTCAAAAGTGTCCACATCCTTTTGGTAATGTGGCACCCAGAACTGTAACAGTATTCTAAATGTGGCCGAACCAATATCTTGTACAATTTTAACATGACTTGCCAGCTCTTATACTCAATACCCCGTCCAATGAAGGCTAGCATACCATATAGCTTCTTGACCACTCTATCCACCTTTGCAGTAACCTTCAGGGTACAATCTGCACCCCCAGATCTCTCTGCCCATCAACTTTTCCCAAGGCTCTTCCGTTCATTGTATAATTCGCTCTAGAATTAGACTTGCCTAAATGCATCACCTCACATTTGCCTGGATTGAAAGCTATCTGCCACTCTTCCACCCAACTCTCCAGTCTATCTATATCCTCCTGTATTCTCTGACAGTCCCTTATGCTTTCTGCCACTCCACCAATCTTTGTGTCATCTGCAAATTTGCTGATCATACCAACAATGCCCTCTTCCAGATCATTTGTGTATATTACAAACAACAGTGGCCCTAATACTGACCCCTGTGGAACACCACTGGTCACCTTTCTCCATTTTGAGAAATTCCCTTCAACTACTACTCTCTGTCTCCTGTTGCTCTTTATCCACCTAGCTAGAACACCCTGCATACCATGTGACTTCACCTTCTCCATTAGTCTACAATGGGGAGCCTTATGAAATGCCTTACTATGTATATGACATCAACAGCCCTTCCTTCATCTAACAACTTGGTCACTTCCTCAAGAACTCTATTAAATTGGTAAGGCATGATCTCCCCCGCATAAATCCATGTTGCCCATCACCGATAAGCTCATTCCTTTCTAAATATAAATAGATCCTATCTCTCAGTACCTTCTCCAGCAACTTCCCCATCACTGACGTCAGGCTCACTGGTCTGTAGTTACCCGGAATATCCCTATTACCCTTCTTGTACAGGGGGACAACATGAGCCACCTTCTAGTCCTCCAGCACCTCACCTGTATTTAAGATGCCGCAAAGATATCTGTCAGGGCTTCAGTTATTTTCTCTCTTGCCTCCCTCAGCAACCTGGGATAGATCCCATTCGGTTCTGGGGATTTGTCCACCTTAATAACCTCTAGCATACCCAACATATCATCCCTACTTCTGCCAACGTGATCCAGACTAATCAAGCTTCTCTCGCTAATCTCAAGATTCATCATGTTCCTCTCCTCAGTGAACACTAATGCAAAGTAATCATTCAGAATCTCACCCATTCTCTCAGGTTCGGCACACAGCCTTCTTTCATTATCTTCTAGAGGACCAATCCTTTCTCTAGTTACTCGCTTGCTTCTTATATAAGAATAAAATGTTTTGGGATTCTCCTTAATTGTGCTTGCTAAAGCTATTTCATGACCCCTTTTAGCCCGCTTGATTCCTTGTTTAAGACTTGTCCTACTCTTCCGATATCCCTCCAGGGCCTGTTCTGTTCTTAGCTGCCTACACCTTATGTACGCTTCCCTTTTCCTCTTGGCTAGTCGTACAATTTCTCCTGTCATCCACAGTTCACGAATCTTGACCTTCCTATCCTTTGCCTTCAACGGGACATGTCTATCCTACACTGCTGTTAACCTATCTTTGAAAGCCTCCCACATCTCAAATGTGGACTTCCTTTCAAATAGCTGTGTCCAATCCACATTTCCCAGCTCCTGCCTAATTTTGATATAATTGGCCTTGGCCCAGTTTAGCACTCTTCCCTTAGGACCACTCCCTTCTTTATCTATGAGTATTCTAAAACTTACAGAATTGTGGTCACTGTTCCCAAAGAAATCTCCCACCGCAACTTCTACCACCTGTCCTGGCTCGTTCCCCAGTTACAGGTCCAATATGGCCCCTTCCCTCGTTGGACTATTGACACACTGCTCTAGAAAACTCTCCTGGACGCTTCGTACAAATTCTACTCCATCCAGACCTCTGACACTAAGTTTATCCCAGTCAATGCTGGGAAAATTAAAATCTCCCATCACCACTCCCCTATTGCCTCTACATCTATTCATAATCTGTTTACCTATTTGTTCTTCTACCTCATGCTCACTGTTGGGAGGTCTGTAATACAGCCCAAACAATGTACTGCACCCTTCTTATTTTTCAGCTCCACCCATAATGCCTCACTACTCAAGACCACCATAGTGTCCTCCAATAGCACAGCCGTGATATCGTCTGCAATGCAAGTCCACCCCATCTTTTACTTCCCTCCCTGTCCTGTCTGAAGTGTCTCTATCCTGGAACATTCAGTTGCCAATCATCTTGCCCTTCTTTCAACCAAGTCTCTGTGATGGCAATAATGTCATACTCCCAGGCTCCAATCCAAGCCCTAAGTTCATCTGCCTTACACACTATACTCCTTGCATTAAAGTAGATGCATTTCAGGCCACCAGTTCTTTTGCGCTCACCTGCTCTCTGCCAATTCTTCCCTTTATTAGCGCTATCTTCATAATTCTTACAGTCTCCAGTCTCCACCTCGTTGCCGACTTGTTTTCTCGTCTAGTTCCCAGTCCCCTGCCACATTAGTTTAAAACCTCCCCAACAGCAATAGCAAATATTCCCCCAGGGACATTGGTTCCGGTCTGGTTCAAATGTAGACCATCCCTTTTGTAATACCCCACCTTCCCCAGAACCTGTACCAATGTCCAACAAATCTGAACCCCTCCCTCCAACACCATCTCTCAAGCCACGTGTTCATCCTGCCTGCTTTTTCATTTCTACACTGGCTAGCACGTGGTGCTGGTAGTAATCCCAAGATCACTATCTTTGAGGCCCTCCCCTTTAACTTCTCTCCTAGCTCCCTGAATTCTTCTTTCAGGACCTCATCTCGCTTTCTACTTATATCGTTGGTGCCTATATGCACCAAGACAACTGGCTATTCACCCTCCCCTTTTAGAATGCTCTGCAGCAGATTGGTGACATCCCTGACCCGAGCACCTGGGAGGTAACATACCATCTGGGAGTCCCGTTTTCGGCCACAGAACCGCCTATCTACTCCCCTCACAGTAGAATCCCCTATGACTATGGCCCTATGAGTCTATTTCCTGCCCTTCTGAACAGCAGTGCCCACCACGGTGCCATGATCTTGACAACTGCTGCCCTCCCCTGGTGAGCCATCTCCCCCAACAGTATCCAAAACGGGATACCTGTTTTGGAGGGAGATGACCGCAGGGGACATCTGCACTGTCTTTCTACTCTTTTTCTGTCTTTTGGTCACCCATTCACTGTCTCCCTCAGCAATTCTAACCAACGGTGTGACCAGTTCACTAAACGTGCTATCCACGACCTCCTTAGCATCACAGATGCTCCACAGTGAGTCCATCCGCAGCTCCAGAGTCATCATGCGGTCAAACAACAGCTGCAGCTGGACATACTTCTTGCAAGTGTAAGAGTCAGGAATGTCAGACATGTTCCTAAGGTCCCACATCAAGCAAGAGTCACATGCCACGGGTCTGAGGTCCCCTGCCATTAGAAGCTTAGCTTTATATCAATTAACTAAAACCAAACAATGCACTTAAATATTTGAAAAAGAAAAATAAGAAATAAAAGCCTTACCTTACAGGGTCTTACAAGGGGGTAACAAAAAGATGGGTGAGCATTTCAGCAGCAGATATAGTGAGGCAGGGGTGGACACATACAGTAATCAAAACTCATTATGAAAATTCCCATTTGTGTCACCTCCATTCAGACCATCAAAGTTAGGGTCTCAGGGATGTTTCCTTTTTGAATTTGACAGCATATACTTTCTCCTCTTTGTTACAGAGGCAGAGTTGAAAGAAATGTGGACAGTTTGACATGGGTTAACAAAGCAATGTGGCCCCCAATTGCATTCTTACAAATTTGTTTAGACATGGATAGAGAAAATTCTGGTGGGAAACACTGATTATTGCAGTCTCATGGAAGTCTTTCAGGATATTGATTTTTTTTTCCTGATATTTCCCATGGCAATGTCTTGAGCAGTCAATCTTGTTTTACATTTGTCTTGTTGAAATTTTAACATATACTTGGCCATTTACCATTTGCTAGTATATACATGGCAATGCCTCTACGACTCAGAGTGTACCTACCAATCAATTGGCAACCTCTTTTCATGTAGTATAAATTGTTGTTCCCTTTGAGATTTGGTATTCTTGTGATTCAGTCTAGATGGGTACAAGATGAAAAGCTTTGGCAGAATGTCTCTGTTTCCAGCAGTATTGCTTCTTGTAACTGTTACAAATTTTGTTGATACAATACAAAGTTATATAACAAAGAAATCAAGTTACTAGAGAAACAAGCAGTACTGAAAAAGTTTCGAATCAATAGAATAAATATCTTTAGGCTAGAAATAGAAAAGGAATTTTAATGTAGGGGATAATGTAATTTTTGCACAAACTGGAAATTTGTGAAATTAGTTCAGTTTGGATCAATAAATGGTGAGCTTCTCAGGAATGATAGTACTGACATTTCAGAGCAAAGAATAATTCTATACAAAATAACAAGTTTAGAAGTTTATAAACCAACAATATGCAGATACAAGCCTTGATTCCAGAAATTACACCAGAGTTCATGATTGTTGCAAAAAATTCAAAGAAATGATTCACCCACTCAAATCTTCAGTGGTTCTAGGTCACAATTCTCTGGTCAGCAACATAATTATCACTGGTCAGAGAAACATGATGTGGAGGAGCCAGTGTTGGACTGGGGTGGACAAAGTTAAAAAAATCACACAACACCAGGCTATAGTGCAGCAGAGTTAAAAATCACACAACACCAGGTTATAGTCCAGCAGAGTTAAAAATCACACAACACCAGGTTATAGTGCAGCAGAGTTAAAAATCACACAACACCAGGTTATAGTGCAGCAGAGTTAAAAATCACACAACACCAGGTTATAGTCCAGCAGAGTTAAAAATCACACAACATCAGGTTATAGTGCAACAGGTTTATTTGGAAGCACTAGCTAGTGATTCCAAATAAACCCGTTGCTCTATAATCTAGTGTCCTATGATTTTTAACAGAGAAACATGGCCAGTGCTCTTTGAAGATCAGAGAATCTTGCTGCTGTTCACTCTGTTCCTACAGTCCTGCAATTTTTTGTTCTACAATTATTTATCCAAATTCCTTTTGAATGTCATGAAACTGAATCAACCTTCACTGCTTTTCAGATTTCAATGAATCACTGTGTTAAAAATGTTTTCTCATCACTTGGAGGGCCAAAGGACCTGTTCCTGGGTTGTAAATTTTGTTTGTTCTTGTTCTATGCCTCTGCATCTTTTGTCAATTGCCTTAAATCTTCTGAAGACCAATCCTTCTCATACTAGAAATAGTTCTACAATGCTCATTCCTGATTTTAAATCCATCAATAATATCACTCTTCCCTAACTACCTCTAGCTCCACAACCCTGCAAATGCTCTGCATTCGACTAATTCTACCATTTACCTCCTCCCCCAGCCCCAATTTTATTTGCTTCACTGTTGGCAGTTATGCCATTAATAATTGGGGACCTATCCTTCATTAAATCTTCTGCCTCTTCTCCTTTAAAATGCTCTTTAATTCTGAGCTATTTGATCAAATGTTTAGTCATTAGTTTACACTTTGTCAGATTTAATTTTATTTTTCTCTTTTAAAGCACCTGAGGTTGTTAATCTACGTTGAAATACTATATACATAAAAATTGTTGTTATTTACAGTCATGACTTTGAACATCTCTATCAATAATCTCCTCTTAAGCTTCTATGCTCTAAGGTGAACCATTTCAGCTTCTCCTGTCTCTCTATATCGGACGTTCCTCAGCCCTAGCACCCTTCTAATAAATCTCCTCTGCACCCTCTCCAATGTCTTGACATCCTGCCTAAAATGAGACGTTCAGAAGTCCTTCAGCTGTGGCCTTGCACTGTTTCATAAAGGTTCAGCACAACTTGCTCACATTTGATATAATACCTCATGATGGACATCTGACACCTTTAAAGGTAAAGTCAGGATTTGAATAATACAAGAGCAGCTCCTATAAGAAAGGAAAGCAGGAAATAGATTTTCTTATCTGATGGTTCTTATTGAATAAACTTCATTCAAAGTTTGTATACTGACCCTAATCACAATAGGCACTGGACGCGGACTGGGACTATCTATTACCCCATATATTTGCATTAAATGATAACAGGAAGTCATGAGCTCTTGATGTGACTGAATCCCCTGTAGGGAAACATGAGGTTGTGAATGCAAAATTACCCAAATAATCTTGATAGCTATATGTTACCTAGATACACCCAATCAACACTGCACACAAAGGATGGCTGTTTACAACAAAACTGCTCTTTATATTTGAAGGGTATGACACCCCTGTGGAGAATATTGCCAGCAATTGGGCAAAGAAAAACTGCATTATCACAGGCACTGTGTGTAACGAGCTCCTGGAATGAGGCTGTTCCATATTGCAAGTCAGTGACAGAAAGGAAATTCGCTCAAACTCTGAGCCATCTGGCGTTGCTCCTTTTGAAGTTCTGACTATGCACACAATGGCCACTGTACAAAATGTGACTACATTTCAAAGGGAATGTACTGGCTGTGCTTCTTCTCAGCATATGAAAACTGCTATATAAATGCAATTTTTGGCAATTATTTCATTATGGATCAGGTGTGTCATAATCCTCTGGTCAACAACATAACCATCAGTGGTCTGTACACATGAGGAAGAGGTGGCTATTTGGTCCCTCAAGCCTGATCTGCAATCTGTTAGGTTAGGCTGGTTCTTCATTTACCGGCCTGGGATCCTTGAACCCTTACTCAACAAAACTTATCAATTTTAGTTTTGAGTTTTCAATTCACCACACCCTTAAAATTTTATTTTAAGTACAGAGTTCCAGACTTCCACTCTCCTGTGTAACCTGCTTTCTGACCTCATTGCTGAATAGCCTGGCTTGAATTTTATGATTTTGCCCCTTGTTTTGGAAACCTTCATCCCATGAGGAAATATTTTCTCTCTGTCAATCTGATTGAATCTCTTCCTCATCTGAAACACCTCAACTAAATCCCCTAAATCTTTTATACTTAATGGAACAAAATCTGAGATTATGGAGTTAGTCCTTGTTATTTAACCCATTAAGGTCCAGTACCATTTAGTTAATCTGTCCTGACCAACATTGCAACAACCAGAGTAAAGATTTCTTTAACTCGTAATTCATCATTTAAAAGTTTGTGCCCTTGAATAAATGTTCCCATCAGACAACCTTCCCTCGAATAAATAAGTTCTGTGCCTTTGGATGAGGCCTACAAATATGACCCAGCTTTATTATGGAAGCCTTAATTTTTTAGCAGTTTACTAGCCTTGCTTTGTTTGGCAAATAACAGAGTCAGAGGAATTGATCATACATTTTCCTTAAGTAGGAAGTGATGAAATTAAGTACTCAAATATTCTCCAGATCAGTTACCACATTTCACACTTTGCAAACTTCAACTTATTCAACACTCCGCTGCCTGTGTCCTAACTCTGCATCTATTGACCTGATCCTCACAATCCTCAGTTTCCAAAAATGTATCAAGCTGAGTCTTGATCACTCTCAATGAATGAGGTTCCACAGCTCTTTGGGATGGAGAATAGCAAAATGCAAACTTTCAGAGTGCAGAAATATCTTTTCATCTCTATCGGGAATGGCTAATTCCTCACCTTGAGACTATAGTTCTTAGTTTTAGATGCTCCAGGCCAGGGGAAACATCCTGTTACCAGAATTGCAGAGAGTGATAGTCAAAATTCTTAAAATGCACATTGAACTTGATCAGCACAATTACAGATTTCGTCCTTTTATCCTTAACAGTAACACCACGTACCAGACAGTAAAATGGCTTTTATATGCCGGTTCTATTGTGATATAAATATTACAAAGATCACACTGTGTTGTTCAAAGACAGTACTCCACTCAATACAAATTATTTCTGTCAAATTGAATAGAAAATGTACATGAATGAGCATGATCAATACCAGAATCACTTTGAAAGTATATTCAAATAAAAATCCTGTTGTTGATTTCTTTAATGTAAATGTATTACTCTGGAGGTTATAGAAATAATTCATGGTCTGTTACCAACTACCACGAATGATTTAAGGATATTAGTTATCAGCTCAGGTAATTTCAGTAAAGTTTTGCAGTAAAGAGTGATATTGAATCCTCTACAGAACAGTGTAAAAATTCTCTAATGTTTCTCATACAATTCACACTGACTGTGCATCTGAAAATGGTTTTAGCATTGAAGTTGTTCATTTGACACAGCAAAATAATAATAAAAAAATTAATTTATAAAGCACGTTTCACAACCTCAAGTCCTAAACCATTTTCCCACCCCAAAACACTTTCATAATGTGCAGTCACTGTTGAACAAATGTGGCTGGAAATTGTGCACAACATCCTCCCACAAACAACATGATAACATCCAGATAATCTATTTTTTATAATGTTGATCAAGGCCACATATAAGCCAGCAATCCAGGAAAGACTCTGTTGCTCTTTGTTGTGATTTTAACAAGGTCAGCCAGGTGGAACTCATACAATAGGAGTTCCCTAACTGGGGCTGTTAATCTAGTTGAACAAACATGCTGTTAGGTGTCTACTATAGACCTCAGTCATGGAGAGATGGAAGGTCAAATATGTAAACAAATTTCAGAGAAATGGAAGAACAATAAAGTGGTAACAGTAAGGGATTTTAACTACTCAAATATTAACTGGGATAATATTACCATATAAGGTAGGGTGGGAATTAAATTGTTAAATTGCATCCAGGAGAACTTTTTTAGCCAGGATATTGAGAGGGAGAGGCCAGTTCTGGACTTAATATTCAGAAATGAGCTCGGATAGGTGGAAGGTATATCAGTAGGAGAGCATTTTAGAGACAGTGACCATAGATCAGTTAGATTTAGGGCAGTTATGAAAAAGAATTGGCTGGGAATGAAAGTTCCTAAATGCAGGAAAGGCTAATTTTACAGGGATAAATTTGACACAGGTGGGCTGGGAGAAGTTACTTACAGACAAAAATGTGTCAGAACAGTGGGAAGCATTCAAGGAAAAAAATAGCCAGAGTACAGGGCAAACGTGTTCCTGCAAAGAGAAAGGATGTTTTTAAGACCAGAGACCCCTGGATGTCAAGGGATGTAAAGGTAATGCCTAAAACAAAGAGACGTTTAAGGCAGATTCTGAAGGGTCAATACAGCAGAATCCTAAGAGTAGTATAAAATGTGCTGGGAGCAGGACTTAAAAGGAACCCATGAAAGCTAAGAGAGTGCATGAGAAAGCATTGGTGGGTAGAATAAAGGAAATTCAAAGGCAATTTTTAAGTATATAAAGAGCAAGAAAATAACGAGGGACAAAGAGTAGGGCCATTAGGGACTACAAAGATAAATTGTGCGTGGACTTGGCAAATGTACTATTGGTCAGAGCATTGAATATAGGAGTTGGGAGGTCATATTGCAGCTGTACAGGACGTTGGTTAGGCCACCTTTGCAACTCTGGTCTCCCTCCTACAGGAAGGATGTTGTGAAACTTGAAAAGGTTCAGAAAAGATTTACAAGGATGTTGCCAAGGACTGGAGGGTTTGAGCTACAGGGAGAGGCTGAATAAGCTGGGGTTGCTTCCCTGGAGCATCAGAGGCTGAGGGGTGACCTTACAGAGATTTATAAAATCATGAGGGGCATGGCTCGCATAAATGGATAAGATCCTTTCCCTGGGGTGGGGGAGTTCAGAACTAGAGTGTGAAAATAGATAAGTCCCCTGGGCCAGATGGGATTTATCCTCGGATTCTCTAGGAAGCCAGGGAGGAGATTGCCGAGCCTTTGGCATTGATCTTTAAATCGTCCTTTTCTACAGGAATAGTGCCAGAAGACTGGAGGATAGAAAATGTGGTTCCCTTGTTCAAGAAGGGGAGTAGAGACAACCCTGGTATTTATAGACCAGTGAGCCTTACTTCAGTTGTTGGTAAAGTGTTGGAAATGGTTATAAGAGATAGGATTTATAATCTTCTAGAAAAGAATAATTTGATTAGGGATAGTCAGCACAGTTTTGTGAAGGGTAGGTCATGCCTCACAAACCTTATTGAGTTCTTTGAGAAGGTGACCAAACAGGTAGATGAGAGTAAACTGGTTGATGTGGTGTATATGGATTTCAGCAAGGCGTTTGATAAGGTTCCCCACAGTAGGCTATTGTACAAAATGCGGAAGAATGGAATTGTGGGAGATATAGCAGTTTGGATCAATAATTGGCTTGCTGAAAGAAGACAGAGGGTGGTGGTTGATGGGAAATGTTCATTCTGGAGTCCAGTTACCAGTGGTGTACCGCAGGGTCAGTGTTGGGTCCACTGCAGTTCGTCATTTTTATAAATGACCTGGATGAGGGCATAGAAGGGTGAGTTAGTAAATTTGCAGACGACACTAAGGTCGGTGGAGTTGTGGACAGTGACGAAGGATGTTGTAGGTTACAGAGAGACATAGATAAGCTGCAGAGCTGGACTGAGAGGTGGCAAATGGAGTTTAATGCAGACAAGTGTGAGGTGATTCACTTTGGTCGGAGTAACCGGAATGCAAAGTACTGGACTAATGGTAAGATTCTTGGTAGTGTAAATGAGCAGAGAGATCTCAGTGTCCAGGTACACAGATCCTTGAAAGTTGCCACCCAGATTGACAGGGTTGTTAAGAAGGCATACAGTGTTTTAGTTTTTATTAATAGAGGGATCGAGTTCTGGAACCATGAGGTTACGCTACAGCTGTACAAAACTCTGGTGCGGCCGCACTTGGAGTATTGTGTACAGTTCTGGTCACCGCATTATAAGAAGGATGTGGAAGCTTTGGAAAGGGTGCAGAGGAGATTTACTCGGATCATGCCTGGTATGGAGGGAAGGTCTTATGAGGAAAGGCTGAGGAACTTGAGGCTGTTTTCGTTAGAGAGAAGAAGGTTGAGAGGTGACTTAATAGAGACATATAAGATAATCAGAGGGTTAGATAGGGTGGACAGGGAGAGCCTTTTTCCAAGAATGGTGATGGTGAGCACGACAGGGCATAGCTTTAAATTGAGGGGTGATAGATATAGGACAGATGTCAGAGGTAGTTTCTTTACTCAGAGAGTAGTAAGAGTAAGGATTGCTTTGCCTGCAAGGGTAATAGACTCGCCAACTTTAAGTCGTCATTGGATAAGCATATGGACATACATAGAATAGTATAGGTTATATGGGCTTCAGATTGGTATTACAGGTCGGTGCAACATCAAGGGCCAAAGGGCCTGTACTGCGCTGTAATGTTCTATGTTCTACGTTCTAGGCGGCATAGGTGTAGGGTGAGAGGGGAAAGTTTTAAAAAAGACCTAAGGGGCAACCTTTTCATGCAGAGGGTGGTGCGTGTATGGAATGAGATACCAGAGGAAGTGGTGGAGGCTGGTACAATTACAAAATTTAAAAGGCATCTGGATAGGTATATAAATAGGAAGGGTTTAGAGGGATATGGGCCAAGTGCTGGCAAATGGGACTAGATTAATTTAGGATATCTGGTTGGCATGGACAGGTTGGACCAAAGGTCTGTTTCCATGCTGTACCACTCCTTGACTCTATGTAGGCACAGTCCTCAATGCACTTTGCATCAGTTTTCACAATGGAAAAGATCACACAGGTATAGATGCCAGGGTAGAGAGCTGTGAAATATTAGAAGAAATGAACAAAGATAGAGAGAGGTACTAACAGAGTTAGCAGTCTTAAATTTGGATAAATGTACAAGTTTGGACGTGATGCATCTCAGCCTGTTGATGGAGGCAAGGGAAGAGATGCCAGGAACCCTGGCAGTAATTTTTAAATCCTCTCTTGGCCATAAGTGAATTGCATGAAAGTTGGAGAACCGCTAACATCATTCTAGTATTTAAAAAAAAGAGGAAGGGATAGATCAGGAAATTATAGGCCAATCAATTTAACCGCTCCAGTATGAGGTTTTAGAAATAATTCTGAAAGACAGAACATATCTGCACTTGGAAAGACATGGACTAATCAGGGATAGTTGAGGGAAAGTCATGTTTGACAAATTTGTTTGAGTTTTTTGGGGACTATTGATGGGGATAATGCATTTGATGTGGTCCTCATGAACTTTAACAAATCTTTGATAATGTGCCTCATGGCAGACTTGTCAGGAAGTTTGCAGATGACACAGAAGTTAGTGGTGTGGCACATAGTGAAGAGGATAGCTATAAACAGCAGGAGAATACCAATGGACTGTTCAGTAGGCAGACCAGAGGCAAATAGAATTCAGTCTGGAAAAGTATGAAGTAATACACCTGGGAAGAGCTTATGAGACAAATGATTACACTATAAATGATAGGACCCTAGACGTACTGAACATCAGAGGGAGCTTGGAGCACATCCACAGATCCCTGAAGGGAGCAGGGCAGATGATGAAGAAAGCATATGGTATACTGCCTGTTATTGGTCAAGGCATAGATCAGGAGAGCAAAGAGGTGATGCAGGAACTGTATAAATCACCAGTTAGGTCTTAACTGGAGTACTGTTTGCAGATCTGCTCACAAGGTTATATGAAGAATGCGACTGCACTAGAGAGAGTGAGGAGAAGGTTTTTACCATGATGTGCCTGGGCTGGAGGGTCTAAGGTGTAAGGGAAGAATCATACAGAATAGAAACAGACCCTTCTGCCCACCAAGTCTATGCAAACCAATGAACACCAAGCTCCACTAATCTCATTTATCTTCACTTGGCCCATAGCCTAATATATGCTGCCATTTTAAGTACTCAGCCAGATGCTTCTTAAATGTTACGAGAGTACCTGCCTCCACCATCCTCTCAGGCAGGACATTCCATATTTCTACCACTTACTGGGTTAAATCTTTTTTTCTCAGATCTCCTTTAAACCACTGGCTCCTCATCTTAAACGCATGTATCTGATGTGCCATGAGGGAGAGATTCTCATGACCTAGTTGGTCTAAAACTCTCATAATTTTATATACCTCAATCAGATTCCCCCTCAGCCTTCTCTGCTCTGAGGAAAACAAACTTAGCCTATCCAGTCTCTCCACATAATTGAGACTTTTCATCGCAGGCAATATCTTGGTGAATCTCCTCTGCACCTTCTCCAGTGCAACATATTTTTCTGATTGTGTGGTGACCAGAACTGCACACAGTATTCCATCTGTGGCCGAACTAATGTTTTAGAAAGTTCTTTGCTGCTATACTCTGCACCCTGGCTAATGAAGGCAAGCATCCCATATTCCTTCTTCCCCACCCGGCTTTCTGGTGCTGACATCTTCACTGATCTATTGACAACAAGGTCTCTTTGTTCCTCAGTACTCCCTAGGGATCTTCCATTCAATTTGAGAGTCATTCCCTTATTAGACCACCCAAAAAGCATCATCTTATACTTATTGGGATTAAATTCTATCTGTTGATGCTCTGCCCAAGTTATCAGCTGATCAATATCAGACTGTAGTCTGAGACCACCCTCCTGACTACCAACAACATCAATTTCCATCTGCCCTGCTCCCTTCAGGGATCTGTGGATGTGCACCAAGCTCCCTTTGATGTTCAGTACTGTCTAGGCTCCTATCATTTATAGTGTAATCATTTGTCTCATAAGCTCTTTAATCTGCAAACTTACAAATTAAACCTACATTATCATCCAAGTTGTTAATGTTCATAACATGCAGCAAGGGTCCGAGCATTTATCCCTGTGGTACACTGCTGGTCACAAGCTTCCAGTCACATAAACAACCTTCCATCATCACTCTTTGCCTCCAATTTTCAAGCCAACTTTGCCAACTTGTCTTGGATCCCATGGGCTCTTACTTTTTGGACCAGTCTCCCATGTGGGACCATGTAAAGCACATCAACTGCCCTACTCTCATCAATATATTTAGTCATCCTTTCAAAACACCCAATTAACTTAGTCAGACTGGATTACTCTCTAAATATTCCCTGCTGACTTTCCCCAATTAATCCTGTCCTTCAGAATTTTTTCAAATATTGTAATTTCACTATCACCGACATCAGATTAACTGGTTTGTAATTACCTGTCATATCCCTGCTGCCTTTCTTGATCAAAGGAACCACATTAGCCATCCTCCAAAGTGGAAAGGTTCGGATCGTTTTCCTTGGAGCAATTAAGTTTGGGAGAGGACCTGATCAAAATGGTTAGGATTATGAGGGGCATAGGTATGGTGGATAAGGCGGCACTTTGTCCATTAGTAATCAATAACTGGGGGAATAGATTTCAAGTAAGAGGTAGGAGGCTAAGAGGAGAATTGAAGAGGCTGATGGGAATCTGGAATTCATTTCCTGAAATGGTAGTTAAGACACAATTCTTGTAACATTATTTAGATAGTCACTTGTGTTGCCATAGCCTCCAGACTGTGGGTCAAGAATTGACAAAATGGGATTAGTGCAGTAAGGTATTTGTTAACCAACCGGGACACGATAGGTTGAACAGTCTCCTTCTGTGCTGCAAATGTCTGTGAGTAAATGGAAAATCTTCTTGTAGGATTCCAGTACAACACACAATCGAAACCCTTTTGTGTAAAGACCGTATTTTTTTTCTTTATTTTTGATTGTGGTCAAAAATCGGAAAAGGATATCAAAAGAACTACTGCATTTCTAAAAACAAGTTACTGGAATTCATTCTGAGTTGTGTTGCTTTGCAAACAGTGGAATGGGAGAGAAGCAATAAGATGTCTTGGCACTGGTACATGACAGTGTTCACTGGTACACTAATAGAAAAAGTGCCTTCTTATCCATTGTATCTATGCCCCTCATAATCTTATCCATCTCGATCAGGTACAGAGTGAGACTTATCTAGGAACAGATCACTCATTGGTGTGTGCAAATGAGATCAGGTATCGACCTGGGTCAATAGTCTGACAACAACGTTCTAACTGGATCCCATGCAGGTGAATAGCATTGGTGTTTACTTTTCTGCACTGGGCAGTTACTCGGCTCCAGCTAGATAAAAGAACATTCAAACTTCAAATTTGCTGCAACCCAATATGAAGGCTCCATTCCAAATCTGTGCTCTCTCTAAGAATTTGAAACAAATCTGAACAAGCTCACAAACCTGGTTGATGACTTGCCAGTATGACACCAGTGCTCGTGTGAATCGCTTCTTAAAGGGACATTGTCTCAAGATAACATAAACCAATTATAATTCATAACATTTATGATAAAGGGAGAAAAGCCTCTGGACTGCTGAAGGAGAAGGTGTTGTGTCTCTATATATGTAGCAAAATAACTAAAACTTAAACTATTTGCTTCCACCAACTGCTGTAGCTGTTGTCTTTAATCAGTAACACAAAGACTTTGCAGTCAGGATACTAATCGCCTGGTGCCTCCTGTGAATAACAGAGAATTCAGAAAGGAGATTGGACCACAGAAGGTCTTGGGCCACAACAGGGACATCTCATCAAGTGCTCTGAACTGGTGCTGCTGATTTGTTGTCCTAGTACTTTTCCCTGCACCGACAATAGTGATGTCTTTCTGTTTGTTTGTCCATCTGTACAAGTATTTAGGGATTTTAAAAGGTGGCTAGAACTTCAACTAGTAAAGTTATATATTGATAATTCATTAGGAGAAAGTGAGGACTGCAGATGCTGGAGATCAGAGTTGAGAGTGTGGTACTGGAAAAGCACAGCAGGTCAGGCAGTATCCAAGCAGCAGGAGAATCAACGTTTTGACAATATGTTCTGCTTTTCCAGCACCACACTTTCAACTATTGATAATTCATGATTTTGTTCTGCTTGTGGTTAGTATTTATTTATCTGTAATATACAGTAGTTCTTGTTAAGTACAGGAACTTGCCTGGTCAGTGTTCGCTATTAACCTGAGTAAACCAGACCACTAAAAGTGAGAACTTTGACTACTTTGATTATATCATTATCTTTTGTTATGACCCCAAGAGTAGTGTGGCTTGAGGGTCAGTACACTTGCCCAAATAGATCATGATAACTGGCCTTTTAAATATCTGCTTATTTTTTGCAAAGAAACCATTGAAATACAGCCTCAGTGGATGAAGATCAGAAGTTAGATAAACAAAATGATATTAGCTGCTAGCAAGACCAGGAGAATATGTTAATTGATATTTCTGCATTAATTATATGTTCCTATGTCCTCTAGACCTCACTCAAACTTTGGAAGCTTAATGGGGAAAATCCTGACCCAATCAAATGAAAAAATAAGAATAAACAATATTCTTGTCGAAGTACATTACAAAACTATTGAGCCCAAGAGTGATGTACATGGATGTCCCAACTGCTGCATTCCACAAAGAATTATTCCTCACATTTTTGTGAACCATACAGTTGAGCTAATATTGCAGAAAGCAATGTTTTCAAATATAGTAAGATTTTGTAGTTCTCTAGTGTTAGCCAATTCCTTAATTAGGACATCAATCATACTGGCCATATTGACTGCTGAGACTTTGAAGCCTCCTAGCAATTAACAGACAGTTAAAATGGTGTAGCTATCAGAAATTGAACATCTTTTAATTCAGGACTGGTGTCCTACTAAAAAAAGGAAACAGCCACTTGACTTAGATCTAAATATAAACCTTAGAAATTTGTTTTGTTCAATAATAAAATGTATCAGCGATCATCATAAAGAACTAAATAGAATACAGCACAGAAGCAAGCTATTCAGACCAAACGGTCTGGGATTGTTATGCTCCACACAGCCTTGAGAGTGAATGAAATACCTTTGATGGCAGTCATGCTTTAAATGGATAGTGTGGAGGGCTGTTTTAGTTGCTACGGGACATTGACAGGACGCAGAACTGGGCTGCAAAGTGGCAGATGGAGTTCAAAGTGTGAAGTGATTCATTTTGGAAGGTTGAATTTGAATGCAGAATACAGGGATTCAGGCAGGATTCTTAGCAGTGTGGAGAAACAGAGGGACCTCAGGGATGTCCATAGATCCCTCAAAGTTGCCGCCCAAGTTGATAAGGTTGTTAAGAAGGCTTTTGGCGTGTTGGCTTTCATTAGCAGGGGGATTGAGTTTAAGAACCACGAGGTTAGCTGCAGCTCTATAGAACCCTGGTTAGACCACACTTGGAATATTGTGTTCCGTTCTGGTCGCCTCATTTTAGGAAGGATAGAGAAGCCTTAGAGAGGATTCAGGGGAGATTTACCAGGATGCTTCCTGGACTGAAGGGCAGGCCATATGAAGAAAGGTTTTTCTCGTTGGAGAGAGCTAGGGTTTTTCTCGTTGGAGCAAAGAAGGATGAGAGGTGACTTGATAGAGTTGTACAAGATGATGAGAGATGTAGATAGAGTGAATACTCAGACTTTTTCCCAGGGCAGAAATGTCTATCACCAGGGGGCATAATTTTAAGGTAATTGGAGGAAGGTTTAGAGAAGATGTCAGAGGTTGGTTCTTTACACAGAAAGTGATGCATGTGTGGAATGCACTGCTAGCAGTGGTAGTAGAGTCAGATACATTAGCAACATTTAGGCGAATCTTGAATAGGCACACGGATGATAGTAAAATGAAGGACATGTAGGTTAGTTTGATCTTAGCATAGGATAAAAGGTCGGCACAACATCAAGGGCTGAAGGGCCTGTACTGTGCTCTACTGTTCTATGTTTTATGTAACAAACACAGCAGTTAATTTAAGCACAGCAAGCTCCCACACATAGCCACATGATAATGATCAGGTAATTTGTTCCCTGGATTGAGGAATTAAAAATTAGCCCTTGTACATTAGGGAGAGTTCACCTGCTCTGTTTTGAAATCATGGTTGTGAGATCTTTTAGATTCATGTATATAGTAGATTGGACCTCAGTTTGATGTCTGACATCTGACAGTGCAGCATTCAACAAGGGTTCAATAATGACTGGGAGAGGGGTAATGACAAGAGCAGCATCAGGCATACCTAAAAATGCTGTCTTAATTTGGTGAAGCTACAAAACAGGACTACTTGAGAACCAAACAGCATAGGCAGGAAGTGACAGACCGTGCCGAATGATTGCACAGCTAATAGAGCAGACCTCAGCTACATCCTGGCACATCCAGTCATGAATGCTGGTGAATAATTAAACAGCTCACTGGATGTACAGGCTTCACAAATATGACGGAGGAGCCCAGTACGACAGTGAAATATATATGACTGAAGTATTTTCAAACAGTTTCAGCCAGAAGTGCCAAGTAGATGATCTATCTCAGCCTCCGACAGAGATTCCCAGCATTATGGATAACAGATTCAAATGACTCAAATCGTTCCACATGACATTGAGAAATAGCTAAAGGCATCAGATATTACAATGGCCTTGGGCCTTGACAACATTCCAGCAATAGATTTGCGCTTCAGAACTTGCTATGCCATAGTCAAGCTGTTCCAGTACAGCTCACCGAGCTTTCTATCCTGAAATGTGCAATATTGCCCAGATATGCATTGTACTCAAAAAATGTAGAAATATAGAATATAGGAGAAGGAGTAGGCTATTTGATCCTTTGAGCCTGCTCTGACATTCAATATGATCATGGCTGATCATTCAACACTTCCTGTTTTCTTCCTATATCCTTTGCTCCTTTTAACCCTAAGAACTATACCTACCTCCTTTTTTTTTCTAATCAAGCTGTTCAGAAATGTTATTACACACCTCTGGAGCAGGTTGGACTTGAATCTGGGTCTGTTGGTCCAGGGTTAAGGACACTATCACTATGCCACAACAGGGCCCCTCATTCAATTAATTTATTTTGTTGATTTAGCCTATTTTTCTAATTAACTTGTTCACAGATGTGATTACACACCGCTGGAACTGGTGGGACTTGAACCCTGACCTCCCAGTCCAGGGGTAGAGACTCTACCTTTGCACCACAAAAGCGCCCCTGAGTCTGCTTTATTTATCTCTTATTGAAAACATTGTGTTTTGCCCTCACCTTCTTTTTGTAGCAGAGAATGCCATGGGCTCATCACTTTTTAGGTGAAGACATTTCTCCTCATCTGAATCCCAAATGGCCTACCCCGTATCCTGAGACTGCGATCCTGGTTCTTGATTCCATGATTATTGGGAACATCCTTCCTGCATTTACCCTATCTCATCATGTCAGAATTTTGTAGATTTCTATGAGATTCCCCTCTTTCTTTGAAACTCTGGTGAACATAGTCCAAACCAATCCAGTCTCTCTTTATACATCAGTCTTACCATCCCAGGAATCAGTCTGGTAAACTTTTGCTGCACTCCATCAAAAGTCAGAACTTCATTTCTAAGCAGTTTAAATCTAACCTAGCTAATTGCCACCCCATCAGTTTCCTCTTGATTATCAGTAAAGTGATGAAAGGTGCCACCAATAGAGCTATTAGGCAGAAACTGCAAGGAAATAACCTGCTGTGACATTCAGTCATGGTTCTGACAAGGCCATGGTGCTTGAACTCACTGCAGCCTTGGACAACATGGACAAAAGAGCTGAATTTCAGAGGTGAGATTGGAGTGACTGATCTTCACATCAAGGCAGGATATGATCAAGTGGGGCATCAAGATGCTGAGCAAAGCTGGAAGGAAATAGTGGGGTAAACACTCTGCTGATTGGAGTCATACTGAAGTAAATTGTTGCTGATCAATCATGTCAGCCTCGGGTCATCTCTGCAGGAGTTCCTCTGAATTGTGTCCTCGGCTTCACCATCTTCACCTGCTTCATCGATGAAGCTCCCTTCATCATAAGGCCAGAAATGGTTCTGAATAAATGTCACCGGACCGTAAACTGCTTTCTCTCCACAGATGTTGCTAAACCTGCTTTTTGTTTTAGGAATGATTATGTTTGCTAATGATTGTACAATGTTCAGTTCCATTCACAACTGAAACAACAAAATCTGGACAATATGCAGGTTTGGGCTGATAGGTGACAAGTGAAATTCATATCACACAAATAATAGACAATGTCCAGGTCCAACAAGAGAGTCTGACCAGCAACATTTGACAATCAGTGCCATTGCCATCGCTGAAATCCTCGTTATCATTATCCCGAGAGTTAATATTGACCATTAACTGAACTGACTAGCTATATAATTACAGTGGTTACCAGCAGGTCAGGGGCTAGGAATCCTGTAGTGAGTAAAACACCTCCTGATTCCCTAAAGCCTGTTCACTATTTACAAGGCATGAGTCAGGAAAGTGATGGAATACCTCTACTTGCCTAGATGAGTGCAGCTCCATAAACACTGAAGAAGCTCGACAATATCCAGGACACTTCCTCCAGACCAAAGGTGTAGCCATGGGCACACGTAGGGGCCCCAGCTATGCCTGTCTCTTTGTTGGCTATGTAGAACAGTTGATCTTCCGTAATTACACCGGCACCACTCCCCACCTCTTCCTCCGCTACATTGATGACTGCATTGGCGCCACCTCGTGCTCCCGCGAGGAGGTTGAGCAATTCATCAACTTCACCAACACATTCCACCCTGACCTTAAATTTACCTGGACTATCTCTGACACCTCGCTCCCCTTCCTGGACCTCTCCATCTCCATTAGTGACGACCGACTTGACACTGACATTTTTTACAAACCCACTGACTCCCATAGCTACCTGGATTACACCTCTTCCCACCCTATCTCTTGCAAAAATGCCATCCCGTATTCCCAATTTCTCCGCCTCCGCCGTATCTGCTCCCAGGAGGACAAGTTCCACCATAGGACACACCAGATGGCCGCCTTCTTTAGAGACCGCAATTTCCCTTCCCACGTGGTTAAAGATGCCCTCCAACGCATCCCGTCCACAACCCGCACCTCCGCCCTCAGACCCCACCCCTCCAACCGTAACAAGGACAGAACGCCCCTGGTGCTCACCTTCCACCCTACAAGCCTTCGCATCAACCAAATCATCCACGTTGATTTCGCTGCTCGTTGGATGCTGCCTGAACTGCTGTGCTCTTCCAGCACCACTAATCCAATATCCAGGACAATGCAACCTACTTGATTGTGGCCCCATCCAAAAACATTTATTTCTTCTCTCACTGATGCTCAGGAGAAGCAGTGCGTGATCCAACTTCACACACAGAAGGAAGTGAGGATGTTTTAACAATGCCACAGATTGAGGAACTGTCCGCAAAAGTGGTGGGGGATTTGGTTTATCTGAGAAACCAACCTACAACTTGCAGTGCAGAAATTCACCCATGCTCCATTGACAACACCTTTCAAACCTGCGATGATTATCATCTGGAAGGACAAGGGCAGCAGATACATGAGAACACCACCAACTGCAAATTCTCCCCCAAGCCACACAGCATCTTGACTTGGAAATATATCATTTTTCCTTCAGTGTTGATGGGTCAAAATCCTGGAACATCCTACTGAACAATATTGTGGATATCTCTGTACCAAATGCACTACAGTGACTCAAGGAGGCAGCACACACCACCGCCTGCTCAAGGGCAATTAGGGAATTTGCAATAAATGCTGGCCCAACTAGGGAAGCCCATATCCCTTAAATGCATGACAAAATCACCCTCGTACTGTGCTGGGAACATCAGAGTTTTATGTTTAAGTTTCTGGATTGCAGTAACAGTATAATCAGAAATGGGCTTTTCTGACTTCTGTAACTTTTCTATTGGAATTTTGTGTATTTTGTCATTGGTTCTAGTGTACATTATGAAATTACAACACTGTCTTTGACACTTTGTGACTAGGAGGAGCGAATTGTGCAGAAGACTTTTTGGGATCTTTCACTGCTCTTGGATCTGCTGACTCATCATCTGCTCCAAATGCTAACCAGGATCAATCTCCTAAATTCATCTTCACAGAGAGAGAATGTGTGCGCTTTGAGGTCTGAATTCCCATTGTGTAACGCTTTGCACTAATTTATCACTAAAGCTAATTTGATTTTGTCCTGCAGCACATTCTTGCCCTGAAATTCACCAAGAGCTAACCTGATTTCATATCTGTCTCAGAGAACACAAGCAGTCAATCTATTTATCTCTGAAATCTCATCTGCTATTATTGATCAGACATTTTGCCCTCAACTTATTGTTCTATTTGGAATGCATGCATTCCCAAATAATCAGGCAGAATAAAGGTATCCAGAGACAGCCACAACTAATCATACAGAGAGGTAACAGCATCTGCATCTTCCATTACATCATTTTCATTCACTTATTTAGCTTGTTCCCAATTTGTTTTGAGACTGATGACAGAGTTCTTGTGTTATGGGATGTGACACTTGTCCCACTTTGTGGAGATGCAATCCTTTTTTATTCCCTATAGTTTTCCTCTGACAATCTCACTGACTACAGAATCACAGAACTGATACAGAACAGAAGGATGTTGTTCAGCCTCATCATGTCTGCGCCAGCTCTCCCAAAGCACAGCTAACTCTTGCTTTCTCCCCAGTTTTTGCACAGTCTTTCTCTTCAAATAGCCATTTTATTTCCTTTAAAAGTTTTGCTTTAACCTTTAACCACCACATTATCAGGCAGTGCATCCCAGATGTGCAACATTTTTGCTTCTTTTACTAATCATCAATTGGAAATGACCTGGGACAACATGAGAAGGGATGAAGTCAGAATTTCCTATAATGACCTATTCAAACCAGTCATTCCCTCAAATTCTTTGAAGCTCCATTCATCACTAATGTTTCTCAGATACATCAAATCCCCCATCACTTTTGCTGGCAATTCCCCAATCTGTGGCATTGTTAATACATCCCCACTTCCTTCCTTAATGTGAAGCTGGGATCACTACATGACAATATCCAGATACAATGTTCAGCGTGTTGAGGGGAATTGATAGATCAACACTAATCAAAGTGGGGGTCAAGTTGACATTTTGGGGGGGGCTCAGCTCTGAGGCAGCTTTGGGTGCCATGGAACTCTGATTCAGTTATGACAACTGTGCCCCTATTCTGAAAGAGCACCCACTTCACAGCTTCCTCCACCCAGTATTGCTGGCCTTCACTTCACCATTCTCCATCCACCTGGACTCTCACAGGTCTCCCTCCCTTGCTCCCCCCTTTATCACCCACCCCAGCCACTAAAGGATTGTGAAATTTTCAAATCATGTAGGTAATAGAGGCTGTAGTTTGGAAGATGCTGTTGAAGATCCCTTGGTGAGTTCCTGAAGTGCGATTTGTAGATGCTATTGTACTTTATGGTGGAGTGAATGATGTTTAATTCGGTGGATGTGGTGCCAATCCAGAGGACTGCTTTGTCTGGCTGGTTTTGAGCTTCTCGAGTGTTTTTGGAGCTGCACACATCCAGGAAAATGGAGAGTTCTTCAACACACTTCTGAATTGCGCCTTGTAAAAGGGCAGGCTTTGGGGATGAGGTGAGTCACTTGCCTTCGAAGAAGATCTAATAGGTTTCTCCCTCTTGTTGGATCACTTGCCACCTGCCGAGATCCAATTGGTAGCTCTGTCCTTTAGCTTGGTGAGTATTGATACTATTGAGCCACTGTTGGTGATGGTCACTGAAGTTTCCCAACTTAAATACATATGGTCCCTTGCCACCCTTAGTGCATCTTCCAAATGGTGTTCAATGTGGAAGAGTACTAATTCATCATCTGACGGTGAGCAAGAAGTGGTAAACAGATAGAGGTTTCCGACCTCATTTGACCTGACATGGAGTCTGGAAGCAATGTTGAGAAATTCTAGAGCAAATGCTACCCGACTATATATCACCATCCTCCTTGGATCTGTCCTCCCAGTGAGATGTGACATAGCCAGGGATAATGATGCTAGTGTCTGGGACATTGTCTGTAAGGTGCAACATTTTGAGCATGACTGTCAGGTTGGTGTCTGACTAGTCTATGAGACAGATCTCTCAATTTTGGCACAAGTCCCAGGTGATAGTGAGGAGAATTCTTCAACGTCAACAGGACTGATTTTGTCATTGTCATTTCTAGTGCTTAAGTTAATGTTATGTAGTCTGTGAGGTTTCATTCCTTCTAACTTTATTGGAGAACTTTGATACAACTTACTGGTTTGTGAGTCATATCAGAAGGGCATTAAGAGTCAGACACATTGCAATGGCTCCAAAGTCTCATATGGGTCAGACTAGGTGAAGACAGCAGATTTTCTTCCTACAGGATATTAACAAATCAACAAATGTTTCTTGGCATCTTTACTGAGACTAACTTTATAAACTAGATTACTTACAGTGTGGAAACAGGCCCTTCGGCCCAACAAGTCCACACTGACCCGCTGAAGCGCAACCCACCCATACCCCTACATTTACCCCTTCACCTAACACTACGGGCAATTTAGCATGGCCAATTCACCTGACCTGCACATTTTTGGACTGTGGGAGGAAACTGGAGCACCCAGAGGAAACCCACACAGACACGGGGAGAATGTGCAAACTCCACACAGTCGCCTGATGCGGGAACTGAACCCAGGTCTCTGGTGCTGTGAGGCAGCAGTGCTAACCACTGTGCCACCGTGCCACCCACTAGACTTAAGTGAATGAATTAATTGGATTTATTAATTAGTTGAGATGAAATTGCAGCTGTCATGGTGAAATTTGATACACAAAGAGAAAGGTTCTGTAAGGCTGATACACAAAAGGCAAGATTCTGTGGAAGGAACTAGGGTCGTGACTGCTGGCATCGCCCCTTTTCATGTGCCAGTCAGGTATTTGATTGCCAGTTATCCCAGGATTATAAATCATTGAGGTGCAAGTCACACCTGCCGAGTGCCAATCATGCAATGTGCAGTCTTTGGCAAGGTTTTCAAATCTGGTAACAGCTCAACCAAACACAGACTCACCCAGTGTCAACCAGCCCAGCCTCTTGGACAGGAACAGTCTACTGCTATTTCCTGATCCTAAAGGAAGTAGCATTTAACTAAATTCTCACTTTTATTTTGAGCATTATTGATTTCAATTGTGTGGAGCAGTTGGGCCAAATGGCCTGCTTCTGTCCAATATATATATAATACTGTGCAAAAAATGAACAAGTTGATTAAATGTGAAGATTTGTATTTAAGGGGGAAGTATGCAGCATCTGTCAAAATTTGGGAATTATATGGACACACTGTGAAGGAAGCATGTGTCCTTAATGCTTCTTTGCTGTCATTTAAAAATTTAACAGACAATGAGAGGTTGAGAGTGCTGTGCCTCTTCACATGATCAATTATTATGCCATTTAACATTGCAGGGATCTTAAGAGGGATTAAAATAGTGAGAAATTTCATCCGGCAGTATTAAAACATTTGTTAAACACGTGATCCTAATGGACCTTAATGGATTCGAAAGAACTATGCAACAGAATAGAGAGGTTTGGCATTTGTATACTTTAGGAAGAAAATCTGGAAGTGTCTAATGACTAGATGCAACTGACAGAATCATCAACATGGTGACAGGAAGCTGTCTATTGGCTCATCTTGCCTGTGTTGGCTCTTTGAACATGCTCCCCAATTTCCCTCACTCCCTCTGGTTCTTTGCCCATAGACATTAAAAGACTCCTTTCCAAATATTTATCAAACTGCCTATCAAAAACTCCTACTGAAACAGTTTCCTTGCCCCTTCAGACAATACAATCCTAACCATAACAACTTGCTGCATAGTAGAATTATTCTTCATAAGACCATAAGAAATAGAAGCAGAATTAGGCCATTAAATCCATAAAGTCAGCTATCCCAGTTGATCATGGCTAATATGCTTCTCAACTCCATTCTCCTGCCTTTTCCCCATAACCCTTGATTCCTTTACTAATAATGAACTTACCTATCTCTGACTTAAATATACACAATGACAACATCCACAGCCTTCTGTGACAATGACTTCCAAAGATTCACCACCCCCTGGCTGAAAAAATTCCTCATCTCAGTTCTAAAGGGTCATTCCTTCACTCTTAGAGTGTGCGCTTGGGTCCTAATCTCTCCTACTATTAGAGACATCTTCTCCATGTATTCTCTATCCAGGCCTCAGTATTCTGTTAGTTTCAATTAGATACTTCTCATCCTTCTAAACTTCACTGAGTACAGACCTAGACTCCTTCAATGACAAGCCCTTCATCCTTGGGATCATTCTCACAAAACTCCTCAGGACTGCCTCCAATGCTAGCACATCTCACCTTAGATATGGGGCCGAAAGCTGTTCACAATATTCCAAATGCAGTCTGATCAAAGCCTGATGCAGCCTCAGTAGTAGACCTCTGCTCTTGTATTTTAGCCCTCCCAAAATGAATGCCAATATTGTATTTGCCTTCCTAACTGCTAATGAACCTCTCATGTCTTCTCCAGTTGTTTACAAACCATCTTCAATCTTCATCTTTGTCTGGACTATCCTGCCAGTGGAATTGTGTAATAATTTTGAATAGTATGGATATTTGTAGATAGATATGTAATCACTACCACTATGTTGTGAGGTACGCAGATGTTCGCCTCAAGGATTGGTAGATTGTATCAATCAGCATATCCCTTTGGCTGTTTGCAACAGGCAAACAATTGACTGTATCTCACCAGCTTATGTTTGCAAAATTCATAACAGTATCCAACATCAGATTGCCAAATAATCCTAAGTATATAAATAATTACACCGACAATCAATTTAGGATTGCAATGTGGCACAATTGCATGTTATGGAAGATACACTTATTCAGGAACAGTGCACATTCTAAGCAGACAGAAAGAATAGACACATATACTGGTCTTCCCATGTAGTTGTGATGGTCAGGAAGGCTCAACAAAGCCTCTTCTTCCTCAGGCAGCTCAGGAAATTTGGACCGTCATCAACTTCTACAGATGCACAATTGAAAGCTTACTGTTCTGGTACATAAGATTAGATTAGATTAGATTTCCTACATATGGAAACAAGCCCTTAGGCCCAACAAGTCCACATCAGCACTCCGAACAGTAACCCACCCAGATCCATTCCCCTATCCTACCCTATATTTACCCCTGACTAATGCACCTATACACTATGGGCAATTTATCATGGCCAATTCAATTCACCTGAACTGCACATTGTTGGGTTGTGGGAAGAAACTCAGACAGACAGGGGGAAGAATGTGCAAACTCCATATAGATAGTTGCCCGAGGCAAGAATTCAACCCGGGTCCCTGACGATGTGAGGCAGCAGTGCTAACCACTGAGCCACCGTGCCGTCCCATAATGGCCTGGTGTGGCAATTGGTCTGCCCAGGATTGTAGGAAACTATAAGAGGGTGGTGTGCACAGCCCAGACCATCATGGGAGTCAACCTTCCATCCATGGACTCCATTTACACGGTTTGGTACTGCAGAACGGCTGCCGACATGATCAAAGACCATTTGCACCTTGGTAATGATCTTCTACAACCTCTTCTGCCACACAGAAGATACAGAAGCCTGAACACACACACACACACACACACACACACACACACACACTTTTTCCCAGCCATTTTTAGACTATTGAATGGATTCCCTAGCCTCAAAAAAAGCTGATCTTGCTAACATTGATACCTCTTACATGCCCTGTGCAATGTTACCTCAATGCCTCCATCTAAATTGCTTGTTCTGTACATCCTTGCTTTCTTTGATCTGCCTATACTGCTTGTAAACAAAGCTTTTCACTGTACTTCGGTGCACAGGACAACAAACAAATAAATAATTAAATAAATAAATCCACTGCACCTGTTGCAATTCAACAAAATAGGTGACAACTATTTCTGATTAATTTCTCAGGGAAATGTCTTATACGATCATAGTCAAAATGCCTGATTTAATATTGAAACAATGCTTGATAGTTAACTGTCAAATATCTTCTGACTGATGCATTCCCTATGGCAACACCTCTGTCAATCAGCTTTCACTTGCCAACCAAATAGCACTCTTTCTCAAATAGCATAAATTTTGACTTCCCTCTACGTTGATATTCTTGCAAATTATCCTGATAAGTGCAAGTAGAAAAGCTTCAACAGAATTTTTTTTCAAAATACTCAATTCCTGCTGGGAATCCCTGTTAGTTCTATGGGTGAAAGCCTTACAAAATCACTTGGTCTTTCAACATGTATTTGGTCACCATCAGGCATCCTCTGTGACATCTGTACCTAGTATAGAATTTAAACTGCCCAGATTTACTGGCCAATCAAAGGGTAGCAGCCCATCATAGTTGCCAGTGGGAATGTTGGTTGTCTGTGACACCGCATCCAGATGAAGACCATGATCATCGTGGTAAGCGAGGCCATTGGTCAGTGAGTGCAGGAAGGGAGCTCAGAGGAGGTAATGAGAATTGAACTGAAAGGATCCTTCCAGAGCATAATCATTCATATCAGCCAGATAGATGCATCGCTACATTTTTTGTAAGGGTATAACCTGAACAGGAACAACAATCACAAATTGGATGCCAAGATTACTTATTAACTACAAAATGTGCATGAAAACTTTCCATATTATGGCTCCAATAAAGAGCAAAAGTTAAAAAAACAGCAGATTCATTAGCACCTGAAAACAGAAAAGGCAGATTACTCTGATCAGATAATGTTGCAGTGTGTATTATTGATCGAAAAAGTAGCAGGGGCAGAACAGCAATACTTTATATTTAAATAGCATCATAAATGTGGTAAAACATCATAACTAGTTCACAGTTGTGTAATCCATACCTAAATCTGAGTTGAGTCACAGAAGGAGACATTAAGACAGGCGATCAAAAGCTTAGTCAAAGAGGTAGGATTTAAGCTGTGTCTTAAATAAAAGTGAAAGGTCAAGGGTGGGAATTCAAGAGCTTTCAATCTAAACAGCTGAATGCACAACTGAATAAAATAGATAACAATAGTAATTTAGTGTCACTTGTATTTTTACTAAAAATACAATATAAAATGACAAAGGAAACTAAGAACAGGAGTGCAGTGATTGTATGAATTACTTTGGACATATGGCACAGAAAGAGGCCATTCAGCCTTTTCGATCCATGCTGACATTAGTGCTCCACTCCAGTCTCCTCTCATTTTTCTTCATCTAAATGGAGCGTCATAATCCTCGACTTCCTATTCCCTCATGTGTTTATTGAGTTTCGCCTTAAATGCATTGTCACTATCTCCTATAAACACATCATGTAGTAAGTATTTCTTCATTCTCAGAATCACAGAATGTTTCAGTGCAGAACAAGGCCATTTGGCTCCTTGTGTCCACACTGGTGTTCTCAGTATTTTGGATAAGTACTGTTCTCTTGCATTTTCCTTGTTACCCTGCATACTGTTTCTACGTAAATAATCATCCAATGCCCTCTTGAAAACCTTAATTGAACTTGCCTTCACCACACTCCCAGATAGTGCATACCATACCCTAACTACTCACCTTGTTGCCTCTTATGCAAAGCAATTTAAAACTGTTCCCCTTGGTTGTCAAACCTCTTATGAGTAGGAACAGTTTCTCCCTATCAAATCTTCTCTTCGCCTCCTCCTCACCAAGGTAAAAATAACAAAGGTTTCAAACTCACCAATACACCAGTTTTAATTGCAGATTTTTGTTAAGTGAACTCAATTTCACCATCCACCTGGGATTTGAATATATGGCCCTAGAATATTAACCACAATATCTAGATTATAAATCAAGTGACAATACTTATATGCCACCACCTCACACTTCTTGTCACTCTTTGGGTAAAGAGGTTTCTCCTGAATTGAGATTGGATTTTTTGGTGAATCTCTGATGCGATTAGTTCCCCACAAGAGGAAACACACTCATTGTTTCCAATCCATCAAAACCTTGCAGAATTTTAAAGATCTCTATTATGTCATGCTGTATATTTGTGTAAGTATAGTAGATTATCATGTTAAGAGTCTGATCATTTGACATAATGATAACACATCATTGGCCATTTTGGGAAGGGAAAACAGCTGAGTCTATCTTGCTGCTTGTACAGTAAACATTTTCACAATAAAGCTCCTGCTGTTAAACACTTTGGTGTCCTAACCCGTCCTGGAATGTAACACAAGGAGAAAACCAGTGTTAGGATTAAAAACTGCTTCAAGATACAACGGGTCGATCATGGATTCATTGGAAACAAAATTGAGTTCCACGCTGCAGACCTTGGAGGTAATTTGATAAAAAGAAAAGAAAGCAAAAGCTGTCATCACTGCACCAAAGCAGGTAGAGTCAATAAAACAAAATCAACCCAGTGAGGAGGTGAACAGTGTAGAATGAATTCGCTCTGTTCTCCAAACAGAAGGAACATTGTGAATAACGAGTACCCTACACAGAGGAAATGTCTTGAGATTGGGGTGTAGACTCAGAAAGAAATAGGCAGCCTCAGGAATATCTTGTTCAGGCAGGAAGAAGCAACGTTGTGCTTATTTTTTCTGGTACATCGTGCTTCACAGGCCTTTCCTATTTAAAATAAAATGGTAGGAGAGTTTGGCAGTGCAGAACCATATGATAAAATTAAAGAGAAACTCCATTATTTTGATCATGGTAACAAAACTGAAGCAGGTCCAGTCATCTTTGCGTTCTTGAGTATTACAGGCAAAAGACTTAACCTTTTGAGGAGTTTTACAGCCAGAGAAATCAATTCCAAAGATTATGAAGAACTAATAGTAAACCCACAGAACCATTTTTTCATCAAATCCATTGGTGAATGCTGAAAGGTTCAGATTCCGAAAATGTAACTGGCATAATTGTTGAAGCTATATCCCAGTTCATAGCATTTTAAAGAAGTTAGCAGAATTCTGTGAATTTGGAGATGACTTAAATGATGCCACCAGAGACGGACTGTAAGGGTTAAGATGTAAATCAATCCAGTGGAGATTACTGACAGAAAGATATCTAGACTGAGATAAAGTCTGGAAATAGCAGTCTTGAAGGAAAATAGCAGCCAAGAAAGCTCAACAGCTAAGCTTGAGCATGACAGATCACAAATAGTGGTTGAGCACCAACACAGACTCAATCCTGCCATTGGTGTGGAAAAACAGGTCATGGAGCAGCAAATTGCTGGTCGAAAGAAGCAGCTTGCATAAACTGTGTGAAAGGGCACATTGAATGGGCATGTTTGAGGATGAAGCATGAACAATATATAACAAAAGTACAGAAACCAAAGAGTACACAGTACAAAAAGAGCATGAGAAAAGCCCAGACTCACAATCCGAAGAGGCCTTGTTACTAAACATGCATAAACAGAAGTCCCTGGAGAAACTGAGTAAGTCTGGCAACATCTATGATGAGAAAGCAGAGTCAGTGTTTTGAATCCTGTGACCCTTCTTCAGTTCCAACACACAAAGCACTAATCAGATACAAGAGACTTCCATTTAGAATCATATCTGCACCTGTATAATTCCAGCATGCCATGGATCAGATTTTATGTGGATTGGAAGGGGTCCAATGTTACCTAAACAATGCTTTCATCATCAACAGAAATGAAAAAGAGCATCTCTACAATTCAGATGCTACCCCACAGAGACTTGAAGATTATGGTCTAAGAGCGAGGAAAGAAGAATGTGAATTTTTAGAAATCTTCCATCAAATGTTTAGGCTATTTCATTGATGTTACGAGATTACACAAGTCACCTTCAAAAGTAAAAGCCATAAGTGAAGCACCAACACCTAAAAATGTAAACCAACTACAATCTTTTTAAGCTTACTAAATTACAATGGCACATTTGTTCCAAAGCAGGAAGGATGTTCCCAATGAACCCAGAGCCAGGGGTCACAGCCTAAGGACATGGAGTAAGACATTTAGGACCTAGGTGAGAAACGTCTTCACCCAAAGAGTGGTGAGCCTGTTGAATTCACTACCACAGAAAGCAGTCAATGTGAAGTCATTGTATGATTTCAAGAAGGAGTTGTACATAGTAGTCATGATTTGGAGATGCCAGAGTTGGACTGGGGTGTACAAAGTTAAAAATCATACAACACCAGGTTATAGTCCAACAGGTTTAATTGGAAGCACTAGTTTTCGGTGCGTCACTCCTTCATCAAGTGATAGTTGTACATAGAGTTGTACATAGCACTGGATGAAACAGATCAAAGGAAAGGGGGAAAAGCAGGAGTAAGCTATTAGGTTTGATCAACACGAATGGTGGAGTAGGCTCGAAGCTCCATAATGCCTACTCCTGCTTCTATTTTCTATGTTTTGAAATCTTGCAACCATTCTCAAGCTGTTGCCAGTTTATTATATCAAACAAGAATTGGAAATTGGAAGATCAATGAGAAAGAGCCATTACACAATCCAAAGAGACTTTATTTATGAAGTCCTGAAACATTCTGACCAAAGTTACTGCTGCAATTAGCATGCAATGCATCACTGTATGTAGTGGGAGCATTTATTTCTCACACAATGAAGAGATGCCAATGGCTTTTGCATCAACGTTGTTAAACAAAGCAGAAATGAACTGTGAACAGACAAAGAAACTCTAGGAATTATTTTGGCATTAGACAATTCTCTTGATACCTGTATGACCAGGAATTTATCTTGCTAACAGATTACAGACCATTGACCACAATACTCAGGCCTTATATAGAGATTTATTCTCGAGCAGCTAGCTGTATGCATTGTTGCTATGAGTGCACACTTAGACAATTACATGGGAATGCCGATGGGCTCTCTAGATTATCTATGGCCAAATTAGTTAACTACAAATAGTCCTTATGAAGACATTTTCTACATTAAACACTCTGGCAAGAGCAGGACAAGTTAAAAGTACACTAGAAATGGTCCATTACAAGCAAACATGATGGACATGGTACTTCATGGCAAGATCACAGGCACAACTTCAAAACTGAAGCCATATGTTCCATGAAAGCTCAAACTATCCGTATAAGAAGGATGTCTCCTATGGGGAATGAAGGTTATCAGTCAACCACTCGAAGGAAATGTGTGTTAAATCAACTATGTGAGGATCACTGTGACATTATCAGAATAAAGGAGGTAGCCAGAAGCTATTTTTGAAGGCCTGCAAAATTTAGGAGCAGACAGGAAGATGTGCAATTTCTGCAAGAGTGGGCAACATACCTCCACTAGCACCATTCCACCTGTGAGAATGGGCAGAAGGTCCATAGCAAAGAATCCATATCGACTATGCCAGACCTTCAGACAGGAGAATGTTTTTCACAATGGGTGACACATATACTGAGTAGCTTGAAGTTATCATCATGAAGATGATACCTTCAGAAAAAACCTTTGAAACACTGGGAGAGAGCTTTGTGAGGTTGGAACAACTTGTTAGTTAATGGTCCACAGTTTACACCACAAGAGGTTATGGACTATCTAAAGCATAAATAAATTCAAAGTATCTGATCAGCTCCTTATAACCCTGTCACAAATGGTATTGCAAAAAGGTTTGTTCAGACAGTGAAACATTCCTTAAAGGTTAATTGAGAACAGGGATCATTATCCAAAAGACTAAGCTTTTTTTTATAGCATACCAGAACACAACTAACTCAAAAACTCAAAGGTTCTTTAGCATTGGTCATGATGAAATGTCAGTTGCACATAGCAGTTAATTTGTTGAAACCACCCATGACAAAATATATCTTGCCTACTTACTGTGGTATTAATGATTGGAAATGTTCAACATTTTCATTGTAGGAGCTTCTGATGTGGAGGGGTTGTGTATTTGTGTAAGTATGGTGGACTGTCACTTTAAGGATCTGACATAATGCTTCCATCATTAGCCATTTGAGGGGAAACAGTTTAGTCAAACTTGGCTGCCTGTACAGTAAATGTCACAATAATAAAGTTCCTATTGTTAAATACTTCGGCCTCTTGGTCCTTCTAGGTAACAGGTCACCTCAGTTTTCTTTTCTCAAGACATTAAGGATGTAGCCTGTCAATCTTTTTCTGATAATATAAACCATATTTCTGGAATTATCCTTTTAAATTTTCTCTGCATCCTCTCTAATGTGTCTATCTCATTTTTGTAATGTGGCAACTAAATAGCACAAAATCCTTCAAATATGGTCAAACTATGATTCAAAGCATTGTTTGGCTGGAGGAGGCTTCAGAAACAGAAGGAGTGAAGTCATGAAGGGATTTGAGAATAAGAATTGGATTCCTTAAAATTGAGGAATGCAGGACCAGGAGCCAATGTGGACGAGCAAGGAAAGGTGAACTGGACCTGAAGTGTCACCTTTTAGTTTAGCTCGAGCAGTGTAGGAGATTACAGGCAGGGAGGCCTGAGAAAGCATAGCAATGCATAGACTCTTCAACTCTTGGCCATTTCTGACAAGTTACCTACAACTACAGATATAGGTCACATCTCTTAAAAATATTTTCCAACTCACTTGTCAGTTGTATTAATGGATCATTAACCTTTTAGAGATGCTGACAACTAATAGCTTTTTGCGATTTCCTTTAGATTCCCAGCATACTTCACACGTGCAACTTCTGCTTTGATTTTACGTTCTAGTGGACCAGGTTGTTAACTGGAATTTGGCTCCATTTTCAGAATTTCTTATCTTTCAGGATCACTGAACCAACAGTAGGCTCTGCATAAGATTGACTATCAGCATGCATCTTGTCACCTCAGCAATCAGCAGGTTAACTTTGTGTTTTTCCTTTGTTAAATCCAATCACTTGGATAAGACCACCATTAAAATAACTCAAGGGCAACGAGATGGACAATAAAAATGCTGGCCAGCTAGTAATGCTACATCCCAGTGAATAAAAAAAAACTTACAGCAAATTTATCCAAGACCTCCTGGATATGCTGAAATCCATTCTTCTCAGCGATGTCTCTTGGGTCTTCTCCGTAAACATTCAGAACAGTGGAGGCCTGGGCTGATCCCGGACATTCTAGAAGCAGAATGACAAGATTCTCTAGTCCATTCTTGGCTGCAAAATGGAGCAGTGTTGGGAATTCATGATCATGTTCCAGATCTGGATAACAAAGAGAGTAAGGCAAGTGTCAAATGTGATTGAAAGTTCGTGAGATGAAATAGGAGAGTTAAAATTTTAAATATGCAGTCTTGCACACTGATTAAAGAATGTAGTCCTAGATTTATACAAAGGACTTCTCTCATTTTGGTAGATACTTGACTTATCTCATTTCACCTAGTACATTTTCTGATAAGCTCATCTGACACTACCACAAACTTCATTGCATGCAACTTCTTCATTTCTTAAATGAGACAAAGAACTGTAGATGCTGGAGATCTGAAACAAAAACAGAAAGTGCTGGGGACCCTTTGTTCTGAAGGGTCACTGGATTTGAAACGTTAACTGTTTTTCTCTCCACAGATGCTGCCAGAACTGCCCTGTATAACTGAAGCATAACTTCCCAACTTTTATAGTCAATTCCCTTTGCAATAAATAATAGCATTAGCTTTAATAATTACTTGCTGTAACTTCATAGCACATTGTGATTCATGCACTAAAACACCCTGATAGCTCTGCATCTCAGAGCTCTGCAACATCTCACCATTTACATAATACATTTAATTTTTATTCTTCCTGCCAGAATGGATAATTTTAACTTTTTCCCAAATTATACTCCATTTGTTACATTTTTGTCAACTCAGGTAACCCATCTACATCTTTTTGTAGCCTTCATGTGTCCTCTTCACAGCTTGCTTTCCTACCTATGTTTGTGTCATCAGCAAATTTGGCAACAATATCTTTGGTGCCTTCATTTAAGTCATTTCTGTAAATTGCAAACAGTTGAAGTTACTTCACAAATCACTGAAGCACACTATTCATTACATCGTATCAACCAGAAAAAGACCCAGTTATGCCCACTCTCTCCTTCCTGTTAGCCAGCCAAATGTCTACTCAACAAGTTATTCTCTGTATCATGAGTTTTTATTTTCTGCTGTAGCAAGGTACTTTATCAAATGCTTTCTGGAAATCCCAGTTTGGTACATCCACTGGTTTCCCTTTATTCTTGGCACTACTTCCTTCAGGAAATCCATGGGACTGAACCTAATATTTTTCTGGCTAAATCCAAGATGCATCAAAATGTTTGGAAGGTTTCTAGCTGTGAAGTCCTGTGGGTTATTTCACCCTGTCTTTTGAAACTCACCTCATTAATAGTGTCTCTCATGAGCAGCTGCCAATCCATATAATACACATTGTTTCCACAACAATTTGCCACTCACTGGATATTCCTGAATTCACCAGAATCCCTGCACCTCTGTCACTAGCAAAAATCTGTTGAGCCTCAATGTCACAGTCAGTCCAGAGCTGTCCCGTACAATTGCTGACATTTGCCCTGGACATGGCAGACAGGGGGAAATAGGCACCCCACTTCCATTTTGTGGGCAGGAACTCAAAGATCCTGCTGGATGGAGGGAGAGATGAGGGAATAGGGTGAGGGAGGCAGGACACAGGACTTCCATTTCTCCTAGGACCAGTGGTAGAGGCCACAAAAAAATGATCTGATCTGAGATTGCTATCTAGATCAAAGCACTGAAAATTATCTGAAGAAATATGCGGCAACGTAGGAAGAAGGTCACTGTTGTTCTCTACTCTGCAACCATAAGTGTCACCATCTTCTCCCCAATACCTTACATGCACTCCATCTCTACCACTGTATAGCGTCCCACCAAGGCTCCTGCTCTACCATTTTAACTATTGCAGTCAACATCTTCCCTCAATTGCTGTCACCCACCCCAAACTCTGACACCACTAATTTTGCAAGCATTCTGCACTGCCTACTCAGTGGCCCATGGCACTTCCCTACATGCGTCAATAGTAATTGCTGTGTCACCCAGCTTCTACAATACCTGCCTGTCTTTCAATTCCTTGATAAAACCAGACCAAATAGGGCAGAAAGATTCAAGACAGGTACTGCTCTACCTGTCATTTGGCTCTCTGTCCTTTGTAAGGAAAGGTTCCTGACTCTGACCACCCAAGCAGTGCCTGGACTGAGACTGCCCTTGATTGACTGTATTGGGAACGCCTTAGGTGAAGGCTATTCCTTTATCTTGAGTGAAGCCTGCTGACAACTATGACAAGGAAGAAATGCTTGTGGCTGCACTAAATGGTGAGGCAAGACAGATATCTTGGGGGAGACAGTGAGGACTGCAGATGCCTGAGATCAGAGTTGAGAGTGTGTTGCTAGAAAAGCACAGAAAGTCAGGCAGCATCCGAGGAGCAGGAAAATCGACGTTTTGGGCCAGAGCCCTTCATCAGGAATGAAGCTGGGAGTCTCATGGGTGGAGAGATAAATGAGAGGGGGTGAGGCTGAGGAGAAGATAGCTGAGAGTGCAATAGGTGGATGGAGGTGGGGGTAATAGTGATAGGTCAGAGAGGAGGGTGGAGCAGATGGGTGGGAAGGAAGATTGACAGGTGGGACAGGTCATGAGGGCTGTGCTGAGCTGGAAGGTTGAAACTGGGGTGGACATGAAAGTTTGCTTAGCTTACGTTTTTTTATGTCGAATGCAGTACATAAATACCGTTTGTTGAGTGCATGTACCCCCCCACCTCCCCCCCCCCCCCTCCTGAGGATGTAGAAATACAGAGGTCCGCGACATGTATCCTCCTGAGAATGTAGAAATCTTGGGGGGGGGGGGGCGGTGGGTGCTGAGAGAGGGAAAAGCACAGAAAGGCAGGAATGCTAAAAGCATTTATAGTAGGGGCAAAGTAAGATAGTGCCATGTCAGCCATACAAAGTGCCCTGTGATGCAGCCTGATTAATTCCCTCAGCACACAGTGCCCTTGACATAGCATTACAAGGATAGTTGCCAGTGCAGCCCAAGTGCGGCATTACAGTGCAAACGACTCCTGTAAATGTATCGAAGATGTGTCATGACATTTCTTAGAGGTTGAGAAATGTCGGATGCTAATGTCCGTGGATGTGGGGTGAATTTGGCCAATACCCACGGAGATGATGAAGGCCATTCAAAGCAAGCAGTGAGTTGAATCTGCAAAGTACATGTTCTGGTTTGCTTGTTAGTTTTCTCGACATCTAGCTTGTTTGGCAAATTTGTTAAGATGGGTGTTTCAATATTGACAAGGCACACTGTGGCATTAATAAGGCAGTTAACAATCAACAAGGAGCAGCAACTTGCTTCTTGCCACTGCCATGTGAGAATCTCACCATGCCACAGTGTGCCTTGTCAATATTGAAACACCCATCTTAACAAATTTGCCAAACAGGCTAGATGTCGAGAAAACTAACAAGCAAACCAGAACATGGACTTTGCAGATTCAACTCACTGCTTGCTTTGAATGGCCTTCATCATCTCCGTGGGTATTGGCCAAATTCACCCCACATCCACGGACATTAG
Organism: Chiloscyllium punctatum; assembly: GCF_047496795.1. Classification (NCBI taxonomy): domain Eukaryota; kingdom Metazoa; phylum Chordata; class Chondrichthyes; order Orectolobiformes; family Hemiscylliidae; genus Chiloscyllium; species Chiloscyllium punctatum. The sequence goes on from NC_092752.1 coordinate 2,389,747, forward strand.
CATCCGACATTTCTTTGAGATAGTGGAGATAATCTTGATGTTGAGATGGGGCTCGCTGTACTTGCCACACTGCTCACCACAGGCCACATTACTCGGACTCCTGTAAGATTCCACCCAACAAACTGGCTAAACATGATTTTTGTTTTCTAAAACCATGTAGACTCTGCCTGATTAACTTGAACTTATCTATAACTTCTTTATTAATAGCTTCTAATAATTTTCTCATGATAGGATGCTAAGTCAACTGTCCTGTAGTTCCCTGTTTTCTGGCTCTTTCCCTGTTGAATAAAGAAATTACACTTACCATCTTCCAAATCTAGGGATTTGAGGTAAGTTAAACCGCATCAACTGATGAGCCATTTCTTTTAAGACCCTTGGATGAAGTTCATAGGACCTGGGATCTTGTCAGCCTTCAGCCCCAATAACTTCTCACTAGCACTCCTCCAGCAATTGTAATTTGCCTGAGTTTGTCCCTGCCTTCCAATTCTTGATTTATTACTGATTCTGGGATGTTCCTAGTATCCTCTATGGTGAAGACTAATGCAAGCTACGTGTTCAGTTCTTCTGTCATCTCTTTATTTTCAATTATCAACTCTCTACACTCACTTTCTATTGAACAAAAACTGCTATTGTTAACTTCTCTTGTTTTAATATTGATAGAAACTATCTATTTTCATATTTCAGGCTAGGTTTCCCTTTAATTTTTCCCTGCTTATTAATTTTGCTAAATATTCTGCTCATTCTTCTGATCTGTTACATCTTTGCACAATGACACACTTTTTCTTTATAATTAGACAAGAACATCATCTTCAATTCTACTTGTTAATTAGACCATAAGACCATAAGACATAGGAGCGGAAGTAAGGCCATTCGGCCCATCGAGTCCACTCTGCCATTCAATCATGGCTGATGGGCACTTCAACTCCACTTACCCACATTCTCCCAGTAGCCCTTAATTCCCCGAGACATCAAGAATCTATCAATCTCTGCCTTGAAGACATCTAGTGTCCCGGCCTCCACTGCACTCTGCGGCAATGAATTCCACAGGCCCACCACTCTCTGGCTGAAGAAATGTCTCCGCATTTCTGTTCTGAATTTACCCCCTCTAATTCTAAGGCTGTGTCCACAGGTCCTAGTCTCCTCACCTAACGGAAACAATTTCCTAGCATTCACCCTTTCCAAGCCATGTATTATCTTGTACGTCTCTATTAAGTCTCCCATTTAATCTTCTAAACTCCAATGAATACAATCCCAGGATCCTCAGCCGTTCCTCATATGTTAGACCAACCATTCCAGGGATCATCCGTGTGAATCTCCGCTGGACACGTTCCAGTGCCAGTATGACCTTCCTGAGATGTGGGGACCAAAACTGGACACAGTACTCCAAATGGGGCCTAACCAGAGCTTTATAAAGTCTCAGTAGCACAATGGTGCTTTTATATTCCAACCCTCTTGAGATAAGTGACAACATTGCATTCGCTTTCTTAATCACGGACTCAACCTGCATGTTGACCTTTCGAGAATCCTTGACTAGCACTCCCAGATCCCTTTGTACTTTGGCTTTACGAATTTTCTCACCGTTTAGAAAGTAGTCTGTGCTTTTATTCTTTTTTCCAAAGTGCAAGACCTCGCATTTGTTTACGTTGAATTCCATCAGCCATTTCCTGGACCACTCTCCCAACTTAATTTACTGTGAACTTTCAAAATACAGTACAAACATAATAACAAGTCATTTGGCCCACCTGGTCTATGATGGTAATTCTGCTTCACATGAGCCTCCTGCCATCCCTCTTAATCTCACCTGACTACTGTCTGCTTCTAATTCTTGCTTAATCATTTGTTAATCCACATTCCCCTTAAATTAATTTATACTATACAATTCAACCACACCATGTGGTAGTGAGTTCCACTTTCTCATCAAACCCTGTGAAAATAGGTTTCTCTTGAAATTATCTGTGATTGTCTTATATTGATGGCTGAAAATGTGTTGCTGGAAAAGCTCAGCACGTCAGGCAGCATCCAAGGAACAGGAGAATCGACGTTTTGGGCATGCCTCCCCATCAAATGGAAACATTTCCTATCCATCTGATAGCCTTGATCTTCCAAAATGTGCAACATTTTTTTCACATGGAGCAAGGAGCTGAACAGAATAAGTTTATTGAATTATTTTACAATGTTATCAAATTTTGACCCAATAAAATTTTCTCCAGGTGCTTCTACACCTTGCATTTTAATAATTACAAAACTTACTCTTCTCATGAGCTAAGAAGATTATTAAGTTTGATTTAATGTTAGGTGAAATTTTTTAAAGAGAACACATACCAGTGAAAGTTGCTTCATAAATATAAGTTATAAACCTATACATTATGTTATAGAAAAATTCAAACCATGGGTATTTAGCAAGTTCTATACAGGTTGTTGTCAATCGTGTACTCCTCACACAACTGTAGATTGTACAGCACAAAATAAGACCATTTAGCCTATCATATCTGTCTTGGTTGTTTGAAAGTAATCGAATTAGTTACACTCTACTCCTGCATTGCTCTGAATATTTTTCATTTTCAAATATTGATCATTTTTTTTAAAGTTACAATAAAACTTGATTGATTAAGTAGTGTTTTCAAGTGATACTATGCCCATTTTTAACCCAATCAAAAAGGTCCATCATGTGAACAGTGTTAAAACAGGGAGTATTGGAGAAACTCAGCAAATCTGGCAGCATCTATAGATAGAAAAACAGAGTTAACATTTCAAATCCAGTGACCCTTCATCAGAACTGAAGATAGCTGTGGAAGGATGGAATTTAGGTAAAAGTGAGGACTGCAGATGCTGGAGATCAGAGTCTAGATTAGAGTGGTGCTGGAAAAACACAGCAGGTTAGGCAGCATCCGAGGAGCAGGAAAATCAACGTTTTGGGCAAAAGCCCTTCTTAAGGTGGTGATGTTGGGGCAGAATAGAGTATGTGGAGATTGTGTCGAGAGAGAGAAAGAGATAGGCAGACAAAAAGATTGCTGATGAAAAGCTGAGAGAGAAATAATACTTCGATGGGGTATTAATGAGGAGTGTAAATGTTTGAAATTTGTTTGGTTACGCCGGGAGTGGCTCCTACTGGACAGGACTTAGAGGTGTGTTGGAAAGGAATGAACAAGGGAGAGGGTGTTCATGTTGTAAAACTGTAAAACTCAATGTTGAGGACTGAAGGCTGTAAGGAGGCTAGGTAGAAGGTGAGGCCCAGTTCCTCCAGCTAAGCCTCACTGGAATACTGCAGCAGGCCTGAGACAGAGATTACAGTCAGGGAACACACTTTTGTGTTGAAGTGGCAGGCGACTGGAAGTTCAGGGTCATTTTTACAGATTGAGCTTAGATGTTTGGCAAAGTGGTCACGCAGTTTGTGTTTAGTCTCCTCAATGGAAGGTGTGCCTGGAGCCTTGGATAGTGAGAAGGGAGGAAGTAAATGAGTGCTCAGAGTGAGGGAGATGTGGATCAGGGTGCCCTGGACAGAATGGTTTCTGTGGAATGCTGATAATGGAAGAGTGGAAAATAGGTGGTGTCCCACTGGAGGTGGTGGAAATGTCAGCATATGATCCTTTGGAGGTGAAGACTGGTGAGGTGGAAAGTGAGTAACATTATTGTGGGAGGGAGGGGAGGAGTGAAGGCAGAAGTCCTTCATAACCACCCTCCTCTGCCTGTTGAGCTCTCTTCAATTCCTCCTCAACGTTTCCTTTAACTCCTCTCACTTTCTTCAGGTCAAAGATACGATCATGAGTATTTTGTTCATTCCCTCTCCCTATACACTAGGTTTTGTCCTGTAAGGGCTGTTCTCAGCATGGCCAATTTATTTTCAAACATTTACAAACATAAACAAAAACAGAGATTGCTGGAAAAACTCAGCAGATCTGGCAGCATCTGTGGATAGAAATTAAGAGTTAACATTTCCGGACCAGTGAAACCTTCTTCAGAACTGATGGTAGCTAGGAAAATGTTGAAATATATGCAGATGATGGGGTGGGGAAGGGGCAAGAGTAAGTGGTAGGTGAGATGGAAACCATAGAAAAAAACAGTTGGACAGGCAAAGGGATAGTTAAAGGTCAGTCTGGGGGAATGAACACCTGCCTGGTATATGGAGGCTGGGGTAGGGACATGGCCCAACATATACATTTTTGATCCCACATTTATGCTTCTTGTTATCTCTCAACTACCTAATATCTCTCTCTCTATCAGCTTATCATCAGCAATCTCTTTGTTTGCTTATCCCTTTCTCACTCTCTCTCTGGGTACTGCTTCTGTGTACTCTATTCTCCCTCCGACTCCACCAACATTGTCTATCATCAGGATAAATTCACCCCTTCCCCAGGTAGCTTCAGTTCTGATGAAGGGTTACTGGACTTGAAATGTTAACTCTGTTTTCTCTCCACAACTGCTGCAGCACTCCCTATTTTTGTTTCTGAGTTCTGGCATCCACAGTTCTTTGTGTCTTTTTCCAGTAATGTGTTCCCTAGCAGTCAGACAGAAGGTTTGGACACAACATGCAGAGAATCACTAAGTTAGCAGCCTCACCTATTAAGGAACACGAAACAACATGAGCAAAGCCACAATTTTCCATCACTATAAACATACTTTCCCAAAATGCTGGGAATCAACATAAACAAAAATCAGATTTCAGTCGTTGCTCAGAAGCAGGAACCTCTGAAATAAAATTTCCATTTGTGTAACTGTGTTAGAGAAAATCAAATCAAAAAATTAAATTTCCATGGCAATGTGTGCAGTCATTACATCATATTCCTTTAATATCAGGGCTGATGTTATTGTGATTAAGTTTTATACATTTTTAAAAGAATGATTCTAGGTAGAAAGTACCACTTAAAATATTTCATCACTTAGCAACATGAATGAGAAGGTTTTAATGGTGTTATAGCACGATTTAGTCTCATTAATTTTGTACTAGGTGAACAAGTGGTCTTTGCGCCGATATAATTAACAATATCATGCAAATGCAGTGTTCTAATAAATAATACCAGAGAAACATAATTATAAATTCTACAAAAACCCACATTATTATTAGCAATAACATATAAACCTGCAGTGTTATAATTAACAATACCACACAATGCGGACTGATACAATAAACATACTACACCAAGTCCACAGACAATATCAGACAAACTTGCAACATTATCCTTAACAATACTATATAAAGACATGTGTTATAACTTACAAGTCTACACAAACTCAATATGAGAATTAACAAATGACACAAACTGCATAATTCTGATTAACAATATACAAAGCTGTAGTATTACCATGAAATATACTCCACACACCCATATCATAATGTTAACTCCACACCTGAAGCATTGTGTGCAGTTCCGGTCTCCTTACCTGAAGAAGGATGTTGTGGCTATGGAGGGAGGTTTACCAGATGGGATGGCAGGACTGACATATGAAGAAGGATTGGATTAGTTAGGACTGCTTGGAAGTTCAGGAGAATGAAGCCGGCTGGGGGTGGGGGGGGTGGGGGGGGGGGGGGGTGCGGTTCTCACCAAGGCCCTGTATAATTGCAGCAAGAACCCCCGCTCCTGTACTCAAATCCTCTCACTCTGAAGGCCAACAGACCATTTGTCTACTTCACTGCCTGCTACACCAGTATGCTTGTTTTCAGTGACTGGTATGTGAGGTCATTTCCCAATCTAGCGCAGTTTGGATAATAATCAGCCTTCCTGATTTTGCTACTAGGGTGATCTCAAAGGAACCTATAAAATTCTAACAGGACTGATCAGAGTAAGCATTGGAAGGACGTTCCTGATGATCAGGGAATCCAAAACCAGGAATCACAGTCTAAGGATACGTGGTAGGCCATTTAGGACTGGGAGATTAATAGAAATTTCTTTACACAGAGTGGTGAAGCCTGTTGAACTCTGTGAGGCAAAAATATTAAATGTTTTCAAGAAATTAGATACAGCTCTTAGGGTTAAAGAATATGGTGGGAAATGGGAACTGAGTACTAAATTGGATGATCAAACAAGATTGCATTAAATGGCAGAGTAGCCTTGAAGGGCCAAATGACCTGTCCAGGATCTTATCTTCTATGTTTCATTGGGCCGACAGGGCTATTTTCACTTGTTATTTCTGGTACTTGGTTAATGGCAGGTGGCCTATCCAGTTTCATCTTTTGAGAATTTCCAGTGATTATTATAACTAAGTGGCTTGCTCGGCTATTTTAGAGTCAACCACATTGCTGTGGGTCTGGAGTCACATGTTGGGCAGACCAGGTAAAGAAAGCAGATTCCTTCCTTAAAGAGCATTTGTGAATAAGCTGCGTTGTTCCTATAAGTAATGGTCATCATTTGTCTCACAATTCCACATGTTTATTGAAATCAAATTCCAACATCTGCCATGGTGAGACTCAAACCAAAGTCCCCAGAACATTATCTGGATCTCTGGATTAATCCTAGTAATACTACCACGAGGTATCATCTCCCCATCCTGGCCCAGCCAGTGATGCCCACATCCCATGAATGAATAAAAAGAGCCCTTCCTTTCTGTTTCAGTTGCTTCTTTCTCACTTTTTGTATCTTATAAAACTGATCACCTTTTGACCTCCAAAGAAAAGACATATTTGGGCTCAAAACATTAGCTCTGTGTCTCTGCAGATGCAACCAGACCTGCTGACTTCCACAGAATCTCTACAGTGAAGGTAGAGGCCATTCAAACCATGAGTCTGCACTGACCCTCTGAAGAACATCCCACCTTCTCCATGTAACCCCACATTTACCATAGCTAACCCATCCAAGCTATCAATCCTGGACACTATGGGCAATTTCCCATGTCCAATTCCATTCAACCTGCACATCTTTGGACTGTGGGGGGAAACCAGAGCACCTGGAGGGAACCCATGCAGATTTAGGGAGAATATGCAAATTCCACTCAACCACCCAAAGCTGGAATCAAACCTGGGTCCCTGATATTGTGAGGTAGCAGTACTAACCTCTAACCCACCCCTCCAGTATTTATATTTTGATTTCCAGTGTGTGTGATGTTTTATTTTTATTTTATTGTTTTAGTCATGCAATTTTTCATCACTAAAGGTCATGTGGCCTCCAATTCTAAGGCATCAAAGAAAGCAAGGATGTGAAGGATATTATTCCAAGTCAGTCAGAATATCCCTTGGAGAATGAATATTGAAAAATATGAATTCAATTACTATTTCTGGGCCACTCCAAAAAGACTTCTAATAAATTAGAAGAAGACAGAAATCCAAATAGCTGGAAGGTGAGGAAGGATCCTGAAACTGGGGTAGTTTATGTTCTGACTGTTGTTTTTGGCATATCTCAGACAGTAAAATCAAGCAGGGGAAATTCACTGAGGTGAAGGAGCCCAATGGAGTCTTTGTCCTTCTACATAATGGAATGAACAGACTTGGTGTGTCAGATACAGTGCGATCACTAACCCTCTCCCACCAACATATTATCCTCAATTCTTCCTCAAGCAACTCCTCGCACTAACACAAGGAAGATATAGCGTGTTCTGTAACTTCAGCCATGCAAATACTAGAAGTGGAAGGGTAAACACCAAGTCTACTTGAAAGAGAGATTATTAAAAATCGGCTGATACAGTCAATGACAAGAGATATAAAAACAAGCACTGCAGTATCACCATTTCCCAAACTATATCCCTTGCAACCACCCCACTCTAGAAGGACAGCTTGGGGAAGGATTTGGTCCTGAAAATGTTTTTTGTAGGAGATATTCCAGAAACTAGCCTGGATTTGCTGGGAAGGTTGAGAGAAGAGTAAATGAGTTTTTTTTTAGGATTTCAAAACGAACATTTTTCACTGATGGCGGAGGAATGTGAAATAGGTGCAAATGGCTGAGTCAGATTAGGCTGGGTGGCATGGGGTTGTGATGATGAGGAGGTGGCAAGGGAAGTGAAACAGTGAATGGTTTGAGTGAGAGGGAGGTGACAGTGTGAGGATTGAGGGATTGAAGGGATAATGGGGTGAGTGGATGAGGATTGAGTAGGAACAGGGTGAAGATGTGGGGAGGGGTGAGGTAGTGAGTAGGCAGACTGTGAGAACATGTGGGTTGAGGGTTGAAAAGGTGATGTGAGGAGATTAGAGGAAGTGGGTATAAGATAGCTGAGGAGATGAGGAGGTGAATAGCAAAAAGGGTAAGGTTTAAAAGAGTGATGGTGTACGGTTATGGTATTTGCAGAGTGCAGCTGTCAGGATAAGATGGGGAAGGGAAACTGCATTCGAGAACTGGAATGCAATTAAACCTTTGCCAACAAAGAAGGGGCAACAGCAAGACAGGAGAGAGTCACATAGGCTCCAGAGCAACCCATTCTCAAGGTGAGGCAATGGAAAATGAACTTTGTTTTTAGTTTGTACAAAATAAGGAAGGATTGTCAATTGTTAGATTTTTTCCGAGGGATTTGAAATATATGTAATGGCAACTGTTATTGTTAAAATTTCTTTAGATCCTGGGACAGCAGGTGGGGAGTTGCTCTCTGTTTTGCTTTAGGAGTTGCTAAGACTTGCAACTTTGCTGAGAAAACAGAATCAATTTGTGACATGGAGCTCTGATCCTTCTCACCATTTATTTAAACTTATCAAACACTTGATTGCAAAGAATAAGGTTGTGATCCTTAAATAGTGAATTATTCACTACACTCATACTGACAGTATTGCAGTCTCAAAATGCCCCCAAGCTATTTTTCAGCCAATCAAATACTTTTTGCAACATTTTTCCTGTTGTAATGTGGACAATGTAGCAGCTATTTTTTATGCACCAAGATCCCACAAACAACAATATGATGAAAGACCAGATAGTAAGAGAAGCTGGATAAGCTCGGGTTTCTTTCGAGCAGAGGAAGCAGAATGGGGACCCAGTTGAGGTTTATAAAATTATGCGAGGTATGGTTAGGGTGAATAGAAAGCAGCTGTTCCCCTTAGTTGAAGGGCCAATAACAAAGGAGCATAACTTTAAAGGGGAAAGACATGAGGTTTAGAACTAGAATTAGATTTTATTGTCTCGTGTACTCAAGTACAGGGATATACCGGAATATATTGAAAAGTGTACAAAGTTGTCATTCCTGGCACCATCTGAGTTACAAAGGTTCCAAGGTACAAAATCTTAATTACAAAGTAGAAAAAAAGGAAATAAAGTTGAAAGTTCAACATTACAGTCCTTATAAAGTATAAAAATAAAGATTTTTCATCAGAGAATGGTGAAAATCTGGAGTGCACTGCCTGGGAGGCTAGTTGAGACATCATTATCTTTAAGAAGTATTTGGATGAGCATTTGAAATGTCATAAATGCCACCTGCTGGAATACGGAATAGATTGAGGGCAGTTTAGTCAGTGCAGACTCCATGAAGCAAAGGGCCTTGTATGTACTATAGGATCCCATGCTACTCTGCAGAACAACAATACTGACCAGGACACCAGAGGCGTCTGAAATAGTGTGATAAGACCGTTCACAACAAACTTAATAGCTGAATGAAGACTCAATCCCTTTGTAAGAAAGGAGGCATCAGCAACAGTGCAGGGCTTCCCCAATACTGACTCTCTTACAGTGCAGCCTCACTAGTTATTAGCATGTCGTTATTACCACTCTCTTTTATTACCACATTCTCTCAGCACTGACCCTCCAACAGTGCAGCACTCTCTCAATACTGACTCTCCAACACTGCATCGCTCCCTGAGGCCTGGCTGTTTGAGAACATTTCTTCCATATTGACAAACCAACAGTGCAATGCACTTTTAGGTTCTGACTCATGTGAGAAACAACTCTATTTAGACTTGGTTGAGGCCAATTTGGGATAAAGATCTGCTCTGCCAGAGACAGATTTTCCAAGCTGTGACAAAGGTGGTGACTGGATATTTGAGAACAGTTTTCCTTGTGTAGAATGGTATTAATCTTCCAGGAGAAAGTGAGGACTGCAGATGCTGGAGATCAGAGCTGAAAATATGTTGCTGGAAAAGCGCAGCAGGTCAGGAAGCATCCAAGGAACAGGAAAATCAACGTTTCGGGCATAAGCCCTTCTTCATTCAGGAATGAAGAAGGGCTTATGCCGGAAACGTCGATTCTCCTGCTCCTTGGATGCTGCCTGACCTGCTGCACTTTTCCAGCAACACATTTTCAGCTAGAATGGTATTAACCAACACTGCGTGTATTTTCATTTGACCAGAACTGGCCTGTTTGAAATGCCATGTTCTGAGTGTTGTACAATTAGTGAGGTAGGGGGGGAAAGAAGGCGGGGAAGAACATTTGTGGGATTTGTTGCATTTATGGTATCTTGGATTGCAAGCAGGGGACCATGAAGTCAGACTTAGGGTCTTAGGATGTTCTTGTGGGGCCAGGAGATTGAGAGTTCAGCATTGGAGTTTGATTTGAATTGGGAATGGAGGTGATCAAAATGATTACTAGTCTATACTTTCGATCCAACCTGCTGAGCACTGGATTCTCCAAAGGCGGATCTGCATTGGGGCTGACATTAGGGTGTTGGGATCTCCAGTACTTTCCACACTCTGGTCCCAGTTCCACATGATCTCACATCATTGAAAATCACTGATGATAAAATCACTAGTTATTAGCATGTCGTTATTACCACTCTCTTTTATGTAGTTTATGGTGTTAAAATGAAATAGTGGCACAAAATTAGACCCTAATTTATATTCTTAATGGGCTAACTACTCTACCATAGATGGGGAAGGACATCTCTTTCATTTACACCAGAATTGTCCACGTGACATTTGTCCCAACAAAAACTCAGAGGTACATGACAGAAACCTGAACCTAACATATTTTAAAAATATTTTTGACTTAGGCCTCATTACTAAATAACAGGAATCAAGTTTCTGGATAATACTGTCAATCATTCTGACCAATTTATTATCTAATGAAGTCCCTGACTCTTTGAGGCAATCAAAGTGAAGAATTAAATTAATTTTACTAAAGTGATTAATCCAGGGCCCATGATAATAAACAAGCAGCACTCCAGAAATATTGATAGAACTGTGTATTCAATATTTGAGAAGCTCAGCACAATACCACAGGATTATTTACAATGTAGAAACTGTTACAAGATAACAAGGAATGAAAAGGTTAATGAAGTTAGGCAAGAGGAAATAGATTTTCAGTCATCTGGGTCTCAGCAAAACCGGGACTGAGCTTGGTTTAATGGTTATAAATTTGCTTTCATAGATGACCTTTATGGAAACTACACCATTTTTAACAAAGAGCTTCATTTACTGACAGTCATGGAGACTGCGGAACAAACATGATTGCCAGAGATTTCTGAAGAGGATGAACACGTCGGCTGTAGATTTTAATTTTTGTGGGTTTGAAGCTCAGTGTGATGAATATATGTTATGTAAACCCATTATTTTCAATCAGTATTCCAGTCTAACATGAAAGGCACTTCACTGTAACGTGGGAGCTTTGTACTAATTATCATCTTTTTCATCTGTTGATTATGGCTGGACCCTTGCTTCTCTCCTACATTAATTAAACGCAAAAGTAATATTATACTGTTTTATTTGTTGCTCCAGTCCTTACAATCTCATTATAATCCCTTTATAATCCAATAATGAATCAGATGTAGAGCTTGGTTTTCCACTGTGTCAGCTATGGTTCAGCAGTTTGTTCCCTTCCCGCTGAGTTGGAGGTCATGGGTTCAATAATTAACTCCAGACATTTGAAAGAAAAATCCAGCAAACATTCCAAATGCAGTGCTGAGAGAGTGCTGTACCATCTGAGGGTCAGTGCTGAGGGAGTGCTGCACATTTGGAGGGTCATTGCTGAGTAAGTACTGCACTGTCGGAGGATCTGTACTGAGGGGGTACCGCACTGTCGGAGGGTCAGTACTGAGAGAGAGCTGCACTGTCAGACAGTCAGTACTGAAGGAGTGCCACATTGTTGGAGAGTCAGTACTGATGGCAGAAAGTGAGGACTGCAGATGCTGGAGATCAGAGTCAAGAGTGTGTTGTTGGGAAAGCACAGCAGGTCAGGCAGCATCCGAGGAGCAGGAGAATCAACATTTCAGGCATAAGCCCTTCACTAGGAATGAGGCTTGTGGACTGGGGCTGAGAGATAAATGGGAGGGGGAGGGGTGGTAGCTGAGAAAGCAATAGGTGGATGAATGTGAGGGAGAAGGTGATAGGTCAGAGGGGGGAGAGATGGACAGGTCTGGAGGGCGGTGCCAAGTTGGAGGCTTGGGACTGGAATAATGTGGGGGGAGAGGGAAAATGAGGAAGCTGTTGAAATCCAAATTTAACCCGTGTGGTTGCAAGGTCTCAAGGCGGAATATGAGGTGATCTTCCTCCAGGCATTGGGTGGTAACAGTTTGGTGGTGGAGGAGGCCCAGGACCTGCATGTCCTTGACAGAGTGGGAGGGGGAGTTGAAGTGTTCAGCCACGGGACGGTGGGGTTGGTGAGTGTGGGTGTCCCAGAGATGTTCTCTGAAATAATCCGCAAGAAGGTGTCCTGTCTCCCTGATGTAGAGGAGACCATACCGGGTGCAACGGTTGCATTGTCAAATGGTCAGTATTGAGGGAATGTGCAGTGTTAGAAGGTCAGTATTGAGGGAATGCTGTGCTGTCAGAGGAGCAATACTGAGCAAGCTCCACACTCTTGGAGGTGAATGATGGTAAATTCCTTTGTAATATAGATAATCACTCTGAATCTGAACACACCCATACTCTAATCCTTCCTAAAAACAGTGTAATAATGCCAGCTAAAGCTAATATTGAACAAGACAGATTCCAAAGTGAAACATAGCTTGATAGAATATATCGGAAAGATGTTGTGAAACTTGAAAGGGTTCAGAAAAAAATTACAAGGATGCTGCCAGGGTTGGAGGATTTGAGTTACAGGGAGGCTGGGTCTGTACTCATTACTCTGACCAATAAAGGAAAGCACACCAAATGCCTTTTCACTATCCTATCTACTTGCGACTCCACTTTCAAGGAGTTATGAACCTGCACTCCAAAGTCTCTTTGTTCAGCAACACTCCCCAGGACCTTACCATTAAGCATATAAGCCCTGCTAAGATTGGGTGGCACAGTGGCTAGCATTGCTGCTTCGCAGTGCCAGGGTCCTGGGTTCAATTCCAGCCTCGGGCGACTGTCTGTGTGGAGTTCACACATTCTCCTTGTGTCTCTGTGGGTTTGCTCCGGTTTCCTCCCACAGTCCAAAGATGTGCTGGTCAGGTGAATTGGCCATGATAAATTGCTCATAGTGATAGGTGCCTGTAGGGAGTAGGTGAATGGGTCTGGGTGGATTACTCTTTGGAGGGTTGGTGTGGATTGTTGGACTGAAGGGCCTGTTTCCGCACTGTAGGGAATCTAATCTAAAAAAAAGCACCACCTCACATTTATCTGAATTAAACTCCATCTGCCTCATCTCAGCCCACTGGCTCAGCTGACCAAGAACCCATTGTAATCTGAGGTAACCTTCATCGCTGTCCACCACACCTCCAATTTTGGTGTCATCTGCAAACTTACTAACTGTACCTCTTAAGCTCACATCCAAATCATTTATATAAATGACGAAAAGTAGTGATCAGCACTGATCCTTGTGGCATTCCACTGGTCACAGGCCTCCAGTCTGAAAAACAACCCTCCACCACCATTCTCTGTCTTCTACATTTGAGCCAGTTGTGTATCCAAATGGCTCGTTTGCCCTCTATTCCATGAGATCTAACCTTGCTAACCAGTCTCCCATGGGGAACTTCGTCGAACGCCTTACTGAAGTCCAGAGAGATCATGTCTACTGCTCTACCCTCGTCAATCCTCTTTGTTACTTCTTCAAAAAATTCAATCAAGTTTGTGAGATATGATTTCCCATGCACAAAGCCATGTTGACTATCCCTTATCAGTCCCTGCCTTTCCAAATACACGCACATCCTGTCCCTCAGGATTCCATCCAACAACTTGCCCACCACCGACATCAGGCTCACTGGTCTATACTTCCTTGGCTTGTCCTTATCACCTTTCTTCAATAGAGGCACCACATTAGCCAACCTCCAGTCTTCCGGCATCTCACCTGTGACTATCGATGATACAAATATCCCAGTAAGGGGCCCAACAATCACTTCCCTAGCTTCCCACAGAGTTTTAGGGTACACCTAATCAGGTCCTGAGGATTTTTCCACTTATGTGTTTCAAGACATCCAGCACTTTCTCCTCCATAATATGGACATTTTTCAAGATGTCAACATCTATTTCCTTATACTCTACATCTTCCATGTCCTTTTCCACAGTAAACACTTATACAAAATACTCGTTTAGTATCCCCCCATCTCCTGCGGCTCCACACAAAGGCTGCCTTGCTGATCTTTGAGGGGCCCTATTCTGTCCCTAGTTAACCTTTTGTCCTTAATGTATTTGTAAAAGTCCTTTGGATTCTCCTTAACTCTGTTTGGCAAAGCTATCTCATGTCCCCTTTTTGCCCACCTGATTTCCCTCTTAAGTAAACTCTAAATGTCTTTATACTCTTCTAAGGATTCACTCGGTCT